>NC_091663.1:5000-325208 GCF_042453785.1 Malus domestica | reverse complement strand
ACCTTTTTCTATTAATTTTTCTTTTTATCTAAACCAAAACTACATATTAATAGAACTTTTTTTGTCAACCAAAAGAGAGTGAAAGACTACTTAACAAAACAAAATTTTGCTATTTTTTGTTTAAGCCTCAACTACAGGTGATTTTAACATCTCTAATTTAAAAAATATACACTAAATATACATTTTCGCATTTCTATAGTTTTCAATTATTATTATGTTTTTTACTTTTCAGCTTAAATATTCAACTAAATATATACTTGTTGCTCTATAAATCGTAAATACACTTCCAAAAACATTATAAAGATTTCCTTAATGCTCACCAAAAATATTTAGAGAAAATAAAAGATTTGCATTTTTTAGAAAAAAGACGTGGATTTAACACTCACTATTTTCGGTCGGTTTTGCAAATTCGTGCATTAATTACCGTTCAATTAATTTATTTTCAACTTCGCCCGACTGTTGAGTTTTGAAAATTAAGAGAAAACTTTCAGTTGAGATTCTTGATTGTAGAGCCCCATTTGACAATGTTCTGGGCCTCACCTCACCACTATATTTTTCACTTATTTTTTTAGTTTTCGGTTTAAATATTCTACTAAATATACATTCGTTGCTCAATAAACCGTAAAATTGCTTCCAAATTCTTTCAAAAGTTTAACTTAATGCTCTGAAGAAATATTTCATGAAAATAAAAAATTTGCATTTTTGTCAAAAAACATGGGTGGTCGGCGGGCTTGACACATGCAAAACGAGACGAATACTGCTCACGCATAACTAGGCCAACCATGGCACACAAAACGATGTGGACTTCCTTTGCAAAAAACTGAGGGCTTTTGGCACGTAAAACAAGACGAGCTCCATGCACAAGAAATGAGGAGGGTTACGTCGCACAAATCGAGGCTAGCCCTGCGCAAGAAAAATGAGGCTGGTTCCTTGCACGCCAAAACGATGCGGGCTCCGTGGATGCAAAAACGGTGGGCTTTTGGCATGCAAAATGATGAAGGCACCTCACATGCAGAACGAGGTGAACCAAAGCACACAGGACAAAGCCGACTTCGCAGACACAGAGTGAGGCGAATTCCCGGGTGCTTAGAAAATGAGTCGGGGTCCACGAATGGAAAATTAAATTTTGAAGAACATGAGTAGTAGTTTGTTGTAGTGGCAAGAGAAATAAAAGGAAACATTAACAAAAAAATGTGCAAAAATGAGTGAAATTCTTGAGGGTGCAAGAATTTAAATCTTTTTTTCCACATTTTTGTTAATTTTCTTATATTTCTCTTACCACTACAACAAACTATCATATTCATGTTCAAAAATGATTATTTTTCCGGGAAAAATTCATTATAATTCATATTTCAACACTTGTAATCAACGACTTTTTTTTGTTTTTATTTTATCTAAACCTAAACTACATATTAATATAACTTTTTTTGTCAGCCAAAAGAAGGTGAAAGACTATTTAACAAAACAAAATTTTGCTATTTTTTATTTAAGCCTCAACTACAAGTGATTTTAACATCTCTAATTTAAAAAATATACACTAACTATACATTTTGGCATCTCTATAGTTTTCAATTTTTTTTATTTTTACTTTTCAGCTTAAATATTCAACTAAATATATAGTTATTGCTCTATAAGTCGTAAATTTGCTTCCAAATATATTATAAAGATTTCCTTAATGTGCACGGGAAATATTTCAAGAAAATAAAAAATTTGCATTTTTCACAAAAAACGTGGATTAACACTCACGGTTTTCAATCGGTTTTGCAAATTCATACATTAATCATTGTTCAATCAATTTTTTTTTAACCTTCGCTTGACTGTTGAGTTTTGAAATTAAGAGAAGACTTTCCGTTGAGATTCTTGATTGTAGAGCCCCATTTGACAATGTTCTGGTCCTCACCACTATATTTTTCACTTATTTTTTTTGTTTTCGGCTTAAATATTCTACTAAATATAAATTCATTGCTCAATAAACCGTAAAATTGCTTCCAAATTCCTTCAAAAGTTTAACTTAATGCTCAAGAAAAATATTTAGTGAAAATGAAAATTTTATATTTTTGTCAAAAAAAAACATGGGTGATCGGCGGGCTCGACGCACTCAAAACAAGGAAGATGCCACTCACGCAAAACGAGGCCAACCATGGCATGCAAAACGATGTAGGCTTTGCTCACAGAAAATGGGGTAGGCTTCTAGCATGCAAAACAAGGCAAGCCTTGTGCACAAAAAATGAGGAGGGATACGTCGCACAAATCGAGGCTAACCTTGCGCACAGAAAACGAGGTTGGTTCGGTGCACGCTAAAACAACACGGGCTCTGTGGACGCAAAAATGGTGAGCTTTTGGCATGCAAAACGATGTGAACACCTCACATGCAGAACGAGGCGAATCCAGGCACACAGGACGAGGCTGGCTCAATGGCCTCCCTATGGCTGTTTTGAAGGTTCCTTTCCCCAGACCCCAGGGGGAGAAGCAAACAAGGAGAACTCCTGGGTGCTCAGAAAATGAGTCAGGGTCCACGTACGAAAAAATAAATTTTGAAGAATATGAATATGATAGTTTGTTGTAGTGGCATGACAACTAAAAAGAAACATTAACAAAAATGTGCAAAAAAGATTTAAATTCCGTGAAAAATCCATTATAATTCGTATTTCAACACTTGTAATCAACGACTTAAAACCTAAATTTAAAGATATTTGTACCCTTTTTTTGTTAATTTTTCTTTTATCTAAACTTAAACTACATATTAATAGAACATTTTTTGTTGGCCAAAAGAGGGTGAAAGACTATTTAACAAAACAAAATTTTGCTATTTTTGTTTAAGTCTCAACTACAGGTGATTTTAACATCCCTAATTTTAAAAATATACACTACATATACATTTTGACATCTCTATAGTTTTCAATTATTTTTTAGGAAAACTAATGAAAATTGCCTGAAACTTTGAGTTTTAATTAAAATGACAAAAAGGTGTTGTAAGTGAATAGTACCAGGAGTGACTTTTTAGAGTAGAAATGTCATTTTTGTTAGAAGTGAACCGTACCAGGAGCACTCCCTTTTTTTTTTTTTTTTTTTTACTTTTTAGCTTAAATATTCAACTAAATATATACTTGTTGCTCTTTAAATCATAAATCCTCTTCTGAATACCTTATAAAGATTCCCTTAATGCATACGAAGAATATTTCAAGAAAATAAAAAATTTGCATTTTTCACAAAAAAAAATGTGGATTAACACTCACGGTTTTCGGTCGGTTTTGCAAATTCATACATTAATCACCGTTCAATCAATTTTTTAACCTTTGCCCGACTATTGAGTTTTGAAAATTAAGAGAAGACTTTCCGTTGAGATTCTTGATTGTAGAGCCCCATTTGACAATGTTCTGGGCCTCACCACTATATTTTTCATTTATTTTTTTAGTTTTCGGCTTAAATATTCTACTAAGGGGTGTGATATCCACACACCATTTTTACTTCTCACACACCCTTTTAATTTTTGGCCGTCGGATCGGATGAATTGAAGAAGATCAACGGAACATAAATTAACAAAGGGTGTGTGAGAAGTAAAAAGGGGTGTGTGGATAGCACACCCCTTCTACTAAATCTACATTCGTTGCTCAAAAAACCGTAAAACTGCTTCCAAATTCCTTCAAAAGTTTAACTTAATGCTCAGGAAAAATATTTTGCGAAAATGAAAATTTTGTATTTTTGTCAAAAAAACATAGGTGTTCAGCAGGCTCGACACACGCAAAATGAGGCAGATATCGCTTACGCAGAACAAGGCCAACTATGGCAAACAAAACGATGTCAACTCCGCTCGCAGAAAACAGGGCGGGCTTTTGGCATGCAAAACAAGGAAGGATAGGTCACACAAATCGAGGCCAGCCTTGCGCATGGAAACGAGGCTGGCTCTATGCACTTCAAAATGACGCAGGCTCCGTGGAAGCAAAAATGGAAGGCTTTTGGCACGCAAAACGATGCAGACACCTCACATGCAGAATAATACGAACCTAGGCACACAGGACGAGGCCAACTCAATGCATGTCGAAAGAGGCGAATTCCCGAATGCTCAGAAAACGAGTCGGGGCCCACGCACAGAAAAGTAAATTTTGAAGAACTTTGTTGATGCACAAAACCGGAGGGGTCTTGGAACAACGTAAATCCGACCGTGAATCTGCAAGAAAGTAACTTACACAAGATGTATCGTGGTTCACCCCAAGGTTTGGATTACGTCCACACTGATATTGTATTTCTCTGAGAGTATTGTGAAGTAGAGGGAGCTCTGAATGAGAGTCAGAGCTTTGAGAGGATGAGGGGTTAGGCCTAAGAATTGGCCTCCTCTAATTGTGAGGGTGATGAGTCCTTTTATAGAATAAGGGCTCCTCACTTATTACATATTTGTCCCTTCATTTATTACATAATTACATTTAAGTCTCCCGAGTATTTGTACGAGATCTAAATACGGAGACCCTAAATATGGTACAAACAAACTTAAATATGGTAGTTTGTTGTAGTGGCAAGATAAATAAAAAGAAACATTAACAAAAACGTGCAAAAATGATTGAAATTCTTGAACGTGCCATATTTGCAAATTTTTGTTAATTTTCTTTTATTTCTCTTACCACTACAACAAACTATCATATTCATGTTCTTCAAAATTTATTTTTGCATGAAAAATCTATTATAATTTGTATTTCAACACTTGTAATCAACGACTTAAAGATATTTGTACCTTACATTTTTTTGTTTAAGCCTCAATTACAGGTGATTTTAACACCTTTAATTTAAAAAAAATATACATTTAGGCATATCTATAGTTTTCACTTTTTTTTTTTTTTTTTTTTTTTTGCTTTTCAGCTTAAATATTCAACTAAATATACACTTGTTGCTCTATAAATCGTAAATCCGCTTCCAAATACATTATAAAGATTTCCTTAAGATTTCCTTTTTTTGTTTTTTTTTACTTTTCAGCCTAATTGCTAACGGAAAATATTTCGTGGAAATAAAAAATTTGCAATTTTCACAAAAAACGTGGGTTTACCCTCACGGATTTTTGTCGGTTTTGCAAATTCATACATAAGTCATTGTTCAATATATTTATTTTCACTTTTGCCTCGCCGTAAAATTTGGAAAAATTATGGTATGACTTTCCTTTGAAATAAAAAAAATTTCATGATTAAGAAAAAATTTATAAGGCAATTGAAAGAGGTTTTACCATTTATTGAGCCACAAATATATTAATACAATAATAAAATGAAAACTGAAAAATAAATGAAATAGTAGTGGGCTCAAAACGTTGCTGAAACGAGACTCATCCTCAAGATTATTGACGAAATATTTTAGATGAAATTTTAAGAGCTCGCGGTACGTTGAAAGGCAAAAGCACATAGACTTTATGAAAACAATATTTTGGGCTCTAACAAAATTTAAGAAACTTATGGTACAGCGAATATAGGATCTAACACTAACAAATTCTTTTCAAAAAAATGAGGACAACTAGTGGCAAGCCACAATTATCCATCCATTCCTATCTCGGAGAGGCTATGGAAAATTTCACCTTGCTCGTGGCCACAATAAAGCAGACTCACCAGCTCGAAATATCTTACAAATTAACAATGACAGAGTTCTAATGTTTTAAGTTCTTAATTATTGCCTATAGAAAAACAAACTATTCATATGATATATATGGCCCAACCATTCTTTCTTAGAACTCATAATGCATGTGATGTTTGTTCACTGGTTCACATCATTGCTGTTTCTGGTTTTTTTTTTTTATGCACTTCTCCTTGGTTGTTAAAAATGCAATTTCCTTTTCTGCTTTACTTTATTTCTTCCATTCCATGTGAAGTTGTTGTAAAGAAAGAAGCCATTTTTTCTTTCATTCCATGTGAACTGATTGAAGATGAATGATGATGTGTGTCTAGATCTAGGTTAATTCGTGGAGAAAATTTTAGTTGATGAGGAAGAGAGAGATATACAACTCGACGTATGTAAGTTGTTCTATATTTCTTAAATCGTTTTTCGAGATCATGTTTTTGACTCCCTCACCCATAATACCCTCTGTTTTGCATTATATTTATACGAAAATTCATGTAAAAATATAAGATTTTTAGGTATCACGTCATTTCATTCATTCTCTGGCATTAAATGGATATGACCCACAAAATGAAGAATTTCATTTGGACCACGGCCAAGTTAATACAATCCTTGGTTATTCTGAATAGTCCTTCCTCCTCCTAGACTCGAGGAGCAATGAAACTCACAAGCCACAAACTTGCAAGGATCAAAGCACTTGGTTTTGACAACCACCACGTGACGGCTCAATAGTTGGGGGTGAATTTCAGGTTCGTATTCCACATGGCACGTTTTGAGTTAGATTTTTGACGCTGGTGAATTGTATGATAGTGGTCAGGGGAGGCTAAAATGCCTAATCTTTCCGGCCTCCAAAAGGATTGACTATTGTGGCAAAGCCACCATCTATTCCTTTTTTTTTTTTAAATAATACATTTGGTTTTGATTTTTTGGTAAGCCTCCTTGTCGAGGACTTTATGCAATTGGAATGTCATAATAATAAATTATCGGTAATATCTCAAACGAATCACATGTGATTATATATGATAAGTTTGTAATACGGTCATCTCGATATCCTAGTTGCCTCAGGAATCTTCAACACTCGACTATGCAAATGGCCTTAAGCATTATTGCAGAGGCCCTACAAAACCATGCCCAGTTCACCATTACAATCACGCAACTCCAGTGGAGTAGAACATGCCAAGCTTAGGTAGCTACAGCTCATCATAACCCTTCTCTTGTCACCACAAATTGCCAACAAATTTACTAGGTCCACTCTTTCTAATTATCTTTATTTCTTTCTTTTCTTTCAGATTTTTTGCTTTCAAAATGCGATGCTTTAAACTACAGGAAGGAAAATCTAATTCAAGTGCAAGAATCAAACACAGTATCCTAACCAAAGGACCTAGCTCACATATGTTTTTTTCTCCAAGTATAGAAAAGTTTCATACGAATTCCTGGATTAAATCCAATGATGAGACATTAATCTGAAATACCACAACAAAATAGAAGAATGAATTTTTTTAGTACAAATGAATCACTGATACAATCATAGAGAAAATACAAGGACATCAAATGTCAACCCATGATCCCTTTATTGGCCTAAAATTGAACCATCCTCACATTCTCACTAAAAATAATTATACATCATATAATACAAATCCACCAACAAAAAGATCAACCACACCCATACAATTCCATCAACAATAAATAATTAAATTAAAACCTGAAATTTAAAAATCATGCTTAGAAGAAGAAGCCAAAAGCCAAAGCTGCTAGAGAAGCAAAGAAAGTGGGGGCAAATGTGAAGGCATCAGATGTTGGGCTTGGAGCTGGAGCGTCAGCTGCAGCTACTTGTTGAATGCCTGAGAAGGCCACCATCATAACCACCAACAAAGCAACAAAAAGATTCATCTTCATTGCCTCCATTTCTTGATTTCTAAGTAAATAATTTGGACTTTAGAAAAATGAAAGGGAGAAAGAAAGAAAGAAACTTGATTGCTTATATTGCAGTAGAGGAAGTGTAAGGACAATGGTGTGGGTTGTAGGCTATATATACACCCTCAGAGAGAGGAGAGAGAAAGAGAGAGACTAGAGAGAGAGAGATATTCAATTTTTCAATTTTCAAAGGCTGCTGAACTGCCAAAATTCCCCAAAGTGAACGTTAGGGGGGTTGATGAAGTTGACACTTGACAGAGTGGCTTTGGCATTGTTGCCACACAACTGTCACTTTGCCTCAGGGTCCCCCTACATTTGCTGTCTTCTAAAAGAATCTTAACTATTGTTTTGCCTTTTTTATATGTTTTTTTCACTTCCATTTTACTAATTAAATTCGTTAAAGCATGTTTAGTTATTTACTTACTTGAATCAATAAAGTCATGAATCGATAAAGTTAAAAGTTGGAGAGAGAGAGAGAGAGCCAACTTGTATGGGATCAGCTCGCTTTCTTCTAATCAATCTAATTCTTAATTTTTTCTGGTAATGAACTTACTTCATGGAGATCACATACTTTTTTATTATATAAATATCAGCAAAGAAATGAATGAGAAGTTAGGAATTGGATTCAATATAACATAGTATAAGTTGTAACTTGATAAGCAAACAAATGAATGAGTCATGGTGGTTGAGTTTACCATTCATTAGGTGAATGTTTTGCTTTTCTTGTGGGGTTTATTATGAGATTTGGTAGGAAATGAGAGGTGATGATGAGCTGGTTGTATGATAATGTTATGTTTGTTTAACAACATGAGTACTACAGTGGATTATTATATGCACTTGTGCTGCCTTTATTTACATAACATACTATTATGGATATGTAGCTGTATCGTAAGTAATGTTAATTGTATTTTCACAATCTCCTTTTCTTCTTCTGCACTTTTTATTTTATTTTTTGTCCTTAATTCTTTTTCAATTTATTCAATCTAAAAGCTAGAAAGATAAAAAATAAAAAATAAAAAATAAAAAAATAAAAACCCCTCAAAAAATGCATAGAAAGAAATTAAAAGGAGTGCGAAAATCAACTCCCTAAATTTTAGCTTAAAATCCAGATGAAAGGGAAACTGGAACTGCTTGTGGTCTGTGCAATGGACAATAGTAGTGGGAAAGCTGGCTTAGAAACTTTGAAATGAGATGGGTCACCTAACTTACCTGCTGGGTTGGCGTGTTGTCCATATCAGATTCATTCTGTATCTACACAGTTTTGAATGAGGGATGGTACCAATTAAAGTCTAACTGAACCAAATGTGAATCAAATCAAACATGGAAAATTGATCTAATTATTTAAGACTGAATATAGGAGGAAAATCTGCATTCCTAATTTTAACAAATCATTACATGTTATATTATAAAAACAATGTATTAATGTAAAATATGTAAATTAATTAAAGTCTGAGTCGGCAAATTTTGATCATATAATCACGAAAAATTCTCTTGTATATGTGAATGGGTCAAAAGAAATAGATATTGAGCTATGGTCATCATATTATCACGAGCACTAGTCTATTGCATCAGTGCTATCTAAGCTACAACTCTTTTGCATATGGCAAATGATATACAGCTACGCTTAATATTTGCTTTGAAACTGAAAGGAGATTTTTAGAATTAAACCAACTGGGCCAATCTATAATAAACGAATGAGAATAAAACAATTTTTGTTACTCTCTCTTATGCATCTACCTAGTCTTTCATTATCTATATCATGTCTAAGTAAAAAAAAAATACTCAGTCTTTACTATGTTGAAGGAGAATATGAGTTTAAATTTCATAAATGATTATACACGAAGAAAAATATAGCAAAAGAAAATTTTCTTGAATTCGCAAATAATGAATGTAGCTGCTAGAGATTAAAAACATAAGGAGTTATGCAAATCTCAGGGACCATTTTATCTAAAAAGCCATATACTAATATGTGACTTGCCAAGAATGAAGAGTTGAAAAGACATGCAAAGTTGTAAAATAAAAACGTACATAAAATAGGATTTACAGTGATATTCTAAACCACTTTAACTTAAGAGAGGGTGGTTCAAACATAAGACTAGGAGGTACAAACCATCCAACCATTTCCAGTTGCCTATCCTTTTGAGTTTCTTGCATATCTGCCTGGTTTTCTTCTGTGGGTGACTAGTACTGTTTGACGACATCGGGATCAATTTGCACTTTCCTCTCTACCAAATTGCTTTAGCTTGCAAGGTAACCATTTATTAAAATATAGACTCAGATCTTCCATTTATACTCCAACGCCTCGCAAATCAATGCTATGCAGTTTTTCGCTTCCAATCGATAATTCGACACTGCACATCAGCAAGTTAAACAAGACACTTTTTTTGGTGATGCAAGTTAAACAAGACTACATGGAACAAAAAAAAAGTAAATACGATGTACTCTGGGGTACATCCTAATTTAAGTGTGAATTACCTGATATGAAATCATCTGCGTACTCCTCATTGATTTTTCCATGGGCCATTGCACCCACCTGATAGAGCATAAATAAGTAGTAGTCATGGTCATTTCAAAATTTTAAGATAAATAGAGCAGCAAGTAGTGCAGTCCTAAAATCATAAGCAATTCAGATTCTCAAACATACCACAAAAACAAGACCCTGATCATCAACACCGGCAGAATTAACGTACTTATCTATGTCAACCACCTTCTCTGCACTATAAGAGAGACCTGCAAATATCCCAATTACAATCAGTAACCTCAGAACTTAGGCTACATAGAGAGAGAGAGAGAGAGAGAGAGAGAGAGAGAGAGAGAGAGAGAGAGAGAGATCAAATACTCGCCTACCACACGAGAGTTGATAGGTAAACGTCGAGTTACAGGTTCCTCAATGACACGCATAAGTACTTCATTTGTATCTTCCGTCCGTATGCATTTCTCGTTTAGTAACTCCACTTCAGAAATTGAAGATTCAAAAGACAAATCAATCAATAAGTTCTTCATGATCGATCAAGAAGTATTTTAGAAAGACGTTAATGTAGGATGATCGAATATGTCAGAAATGGAATATAGAACAATTGTTAACTTACACATAACTCCACAAAAGCGTTTACAGGTTCTTGGTATACGAACGTGCGATTTAATTTCAAATAACACTCCTTCATCAGTTTTCAATTACACAGCTCGTACCATACCAGCTTTATTCAGTTTGCTATCCAATATCTCACGGAGAGCCTGCAGAATAATATGTTACATTCATGGAGAGCCATAAACTATAATATAAGAATAGAGAATTGTTATTAGTGCACTCTAAAATGGTCTTTCTCCCTCCTTTAAATTTTGGATAGTGCTATTTACACATCCATTTTTACTTCCAACACAAACTTGTTAATTTTGTCATTGATCTTTTTCAATTCGTTCGACCTGACAACCGAAAATTAAGAAAGAGTGTAAGAAGTAAAAATTAATATGTGGATATCACTAGGTAAATTTTTTTCACTAATGAAGACTGTAGTTGCCGATAACAGTTCCCTAAGAATATAAGCATGAATTAATACAGACATCTTAGCAACACTACATGATCATCCATTGCTAAAATTAATATTTAAAAAAAAATGCTAAAACTAATATTTCCCACAAGAGAATAAAAAAAATAAAAAAATAAAAAATAAACCGTAAAAATTTTGGTTGCATTCGGTAGCAAGCTGTATGTTAATCACAATCCAATACCCAAATTTATTGTTAAAGTTATAACTTAGAATTGGGATTAAACTTTCCACTCAAAAACTTTGAAAATAATTCATGTTAATATATTGTTCGAGCTAGGTTGAAACTAGGAGCTTTGATTTCTAAAAATATAATTAATTTCTTATATATAAACACCAACAAATCACAAACCTGGTAAACTATTGCAGGCCTAAAATCATCCAGATTCTTGTTCTGCTTGAGAAGAAAATCACGGTCGTCATCCGAATCCAGAATCTTCCACCTCTGAAACATAAGAAACGTTAAGCTGTATGCATATCAAATGAAGATTTCTTTTTTCTTTTTTGGAAGTGTATGTACCTTATGGACGAAACCCTTTGTGAGAGAAGCGTCTCGCAGAATGAATATTATTGGGCGGGACTTCATCGTATTCGGCTGATGATCGTGAACTTGTTTTTTGTTGTTGTTCAGTAAGTTCAACTCCATTGTACTTGTAGAATTGTCTTCCCTCTTCCGCTTTGCCATGCCCTACTTACGCTTTTGTACTTTGTAGACAAGTGTGGCAGTATTTAGAGAACTTTGCAATATAGTGATGGGGGCTTCTTAGATAAATGAAAACCCTAAATCTGAAAGAAATTACCAACAAATTACCTCCTTGCCGTCTCCCTTCTCCCTTCTCCCTTCCCCCTAAACTCCTTTTCTTATTGTTTTCCTAAAAGATAAACATTGGGACTACTAATAAGCCCGGTTGACGAGGCCAGACGTTGCAGCTGGCATGCTTGGTGGGAAAGGTGGGTTTTGGTGGCCGCGGCACTAGGGTACTGTTGGGTTGTTGTTGTGCTACACAATAAGCAGTCTAATTTGCTATTGAATTCATCATTTAAGAAATTCAAACCTAAAACCTCTTACTTTTAAACCGTAGTATTGAGTGATATTGTTGGGTTATTATTGGAACTAGGGCTTTGTATTCTAATAAAGAATACGAGACAAATAAGTCCAGTCGTATGGTAGGAACCAGGATCCTCTCCTGAGCAATTCCCTAGGGATCTTAGGGATCCCGCAATCTTGTCCGTTCATCGTATATCGTGCGGTCAGAAATCATTTAAAATTTAAATTTTAAAATTCAAATATAAATAGTACCTAACGAAAACTGACCGTACGATATAAAATGAATGGACAAGATTGAAGGATCCCTAGGATGCCTAGGGAATTGCTCAGGAGAGGATCCTAGTTCGTATGGTAGGATATCCGGTCCTAAAAGTAAAGCATGCCTATATAGATAGGAGTAGGAGTAGGAAGGAAAGCATGCGTGTATAGATAGGAGTAGGAGTAGGAGTAGGATCCCCATTGGATTTGGGATGTTGGATGATGATAAATGATATGCTGATGAGATAGGCCATGTGTGCCCCAAAGCCATCAGGCTATCTTCAATCGATGACTGGTCCATTAACTTGTTTTAACCATTTGACCTTTAAAGATCCTTCAAGATATTAATATTTTAATGAACAGTACATGGCCATATTTGTTTCCGTCTCCAACCAAGAGCCAAAGGGCTAGAAGGCTCGTTTTAGCCCTGTCACAAAAAATCATCTTCAACCGAGGGCCATAGGGCCAAACATAATTTATTATTTAAATTTAAAAATTATGACAACTTAAATTTAAAAACAACAAGTTAAATTTAAAAACTACAACTTATATTTAAAAACTATAACTACAATTTAAAAATGACAAATTAAATTTAAAAACTACAAATTAAATTTGAAAACAACATTAACTTAAATTTAAAAACTACAATAACTTAAATTTAATATCTATAATCAACATCATCTTCACCATCCGCCATTGTAGGAGTATAGTCAGAGGTAAACAACTGCCGTCGGCTCATAATTTCTTTTTTTTTTCCCTATCAAAATAGGCCTTACTCATTGGAGTGTAATTCGAAGTGTTCCTTTCCATATTCTTATCATCCATCTCTTCTTGTATTTGTTTGACCCGTTCTTCATGCCTACATTTCCTTTCTTCCGCCTCAAGGGCATTTTGCTCCGCCAATAATCGCAATGAGGCCGCCACTTCATGTTGAGCGGCGTAATCATCATTTGCCTTGCCCTTTTCCTTCAACCTTCGCGCCTTATTTCGTCCCATAGCCCTAGGTATGGAACCTTCACCAGAAGACAGATTTTTTACCCTTGTTTGTTGAATGGTTGGAGATCCATCTTCATTCATATTTGCAGTTGAGGATGTAGTTCCAAACACCGGCGTAGGAGCTCTCTGTGGTGGATCTTCAAATAACACCCACCCTTTACAAATTTCCCAACAATTGTGAAATTGAAAGGGTTTCGAGTTGCTCTCCATATACAATTCATCTACTTGGCGTACCTAGAAAAAAATTAAAGAAAATTAATTTATGAAATTAAATGTAATATAATTAAATATTTAAAATAAATTGTGAAAACACTTACTTTGTCGTAGTAATTAGCGCCGTTTTCATGTCTACTTGCCGCTACTAACAATGCTTGATGCAATTTGTTCAAATTTGGATGAAGATGTTTCTTCCATCTTGAAGAACAACTCTCGTGGTTTCGAATATTCACAGGAGTGGTGTCTTCATAGAACTCTAAGTATTTTTTGGACACACGAGTCAAAACACTGTCATTTGTTTGACAATTCCCCCTTACACTATCTTCTGACACCCATCTATAAACCTTGCAAAGAACTTCATATTCTTTTTGTGTCCAAGCCCTACCTTTCATTGCAGACGAGGTCATTTGAAAATTATTGAAAAAATTAAAGGATAGATTTTTGAAAGAGGAAGGAAAATATGAGAATTGAAATGGTGTGGGAATGGTGAAAATTTTATGAGGAAAGGTGCATGAATGGTTTAGGTATTTATAGGAAAAAAAATAGAATTTTTGAGAATTTAAAAAAAAAAAAAAGGCCCCAAAAACATAAAAATAAAAAATAAAAAAATTGAATCCAACAGTAACTAGTGCCAGCGAGCAATGGCTAGCTGACGTCAACTAGCCGTTGGATTCAAAATTCTTTTTAAGAATTCCTGTCGGTTATAACCGACAGGAATAAGCGGTTTTCTGGCCAGCCCTCCAACCTTCCAGCCCTTTCCGATTTCGTGGGGCCCTTTTAGATTCCACAGCCCTCTGGCCTAGCCCTCGGTTTGAGACAGTTTTCGGGCTATTTTCGGCCCTTTGGACCTTCGGTTGGAGATGGCCTCAACTCACTATCATATGCCTTATAATGTGAGAGTAGCCTACATGAAACTCACCGCAACGTGACGTTTTGATTTAATAATATATTATTATGTGGAAAAAAACTTATACATAGCAATACATTATTGGACAAGGAACGCCATGTTGGTAACCCATTCTATGTAAATCATTCACCTCAATTCCATATAAGTCATTCTCTTTTAATATGAGAAATTCTTTTGTGAGGGTCATGGGTGTGGTGTAACCGTGTTAGATGGGAGGACACAAAATAAAGCCCGTTGAACCTGACAAAATCAAGGGGTACGGGTGTAAACCGGTTACAGGGAAGTACTTCTCTTTCCGTAGGGTGACAAAGGGTTGAAAGGTCAGACGGTTGGAGGGAAACCCATCTGACCCTCCATTTGACATCCGACGGTCAAAATCGTTTTCGACATGTACAAGTGTAACAAGGAGAACAGAGATTAGTGATTGGAGGAGTGCAACAAAAACAAAGGGAAAATAGGGTGAAAAAGCGAATGAGAAACAGAGGCTCTGATAGAGGAAGAGGAGGAAGAGAGAGAGACTCACAGCAGTTTTGAGTAAAGATAACAAAGAAAAGCGGCGAGGTTTGATCACTAAGCGTTTCAAAGACAAAAACGAACACACAACCCACAACCCACATATCAATCACATCATCACTCCTACCTGTTAATTTTATTTATTTATTTTTCCAATTATTCTGGAGAAAAAGTGAGGCCAAAGTTGTTCACTTTTTTTCCAGTTTCTGCTGCTGCTCGGCTGCCATCACACTATGTAATTAAGTCTTCTTCTTCAAATATCTCTTCTTCTGATTGTATAATCTTCATGGCTGTTCGGTCTGTTCGGTTTCCAATTGGGTTCCTTTGTTTTTTTTGCCTTTTATTTCTTCTGACACTTTCTCAGCAACCAAACAGAGCAAAGGATGACTATAATGTTGTTTTTATTCGATTTATTTGTTTATGGGGTCGTCGTAACTCCACTGAAATGCAGGGCTGTCTGAGGAAAAGTGCATTTTTTACGGTTATCTCCATAGATCTTGAGGTTAGTTTTCAGTTCTCTACATGCTGGGAAAATTATCTTCCACTTTCTCGTGGTTTCTATTGTTTTCTGCGTGGAATTCCAGATGGGTAATCTCTAAATTTATGGTTGCAGAGATGGAAAAGGAAGGGAAAACCTCTAAAGCCACAGAGTCGGACTTTTTGCTGCAATGGGGGAACAGAAAGAGGCCTAGATATTCAAAGTTGAATAAGGACGCAAGCTTGAGCAACAACAACAAATCGTCGGACTGTTTGAGGAAGAAGAAAATCACTTCTCGGGCCACCGATAAAGAGTCTCCGGCTCCTCATCCACTGCCCAATCGCATGGACAAGTAAGAAACATTGATGGTTTAATTTGAACACGGTGCAAAAATGTCGACTTTTAAAAATTGAAGTATGCTAGATATTTTGTTATTAAAGTGGTTTGAAGCACCTGTTGTTGAACTAAGAGCTTACTTGTTTATCTTCCGTTTTGGATTCTCTGAAAATTTTGAAAGATCCCTTCTCAAAAATAAAGAAATGGGAAAATGGAAGTGAGTTTTTACTCATCCATTTTCTCCTCATGCACACTCTTTCTGACATTTAGATTGAATAAACGAGAATCAAGGGACATGAACAACAGCAGAAAATGGTTGTGCGAAACTTCAATGAGAAAATTCTGGTTAATACCTTGATTGGTTAGTGGTAAATAAATTGAACAATCCTAGAATCATATGACACTTGTAAAGTTAGTGTTTTGATGACATTGTTAGGTCTGAGATTCGTTACTTTTAAGTTTGCAAAATTCTCAATCAAAAAGTCTACGTGGGAAGTGGAATAGAGGTAACATTTTACCAAGTGGTTGTGTTTTGATTGCAGGAGTTCAGCTTCGCCAATGAATAGTAGGAAGCTATTTGTTACTTCACCGGAGAAGGAAGATCGGTACTACACAACAAGGGGTTCATTAGGGTTGGACGAGAATGGGAAGGTGTTAGGATTAGATTATCCTGGTCCTGCAAGGGATGACAAAGGAAGCCATGCTTGGCCAAGGTTATTTCTATCATTGTCTAGTAAAGAAAAGGAAGAGGATTTCATGGCTATGAAAGGGTGTAAGCTACCTCAAAGGCCCAAGAAAAGAGCAAAATTGCTCCAGAAAAGCCTACTTGTAAGTTGCTCATGAGTGCTCATGAGAGAGAGAGGGAGAGAGAGTGTTTGTTTTTGTTTTTGTTTTTTTTTGTTTGTGAGGTGTTTGTTTTATTCTCACTTCCTTGTGCAGTTGATTATGCCCGGTGTATGGTTATCGGATTTGTGCCAGGAGCGGTATGAAGTGAGGGAGAAGAAGACTTCAAAGAAGGTATTCTCGTCTCTCTTGCGTTAATTCTCAGTTACGTCTTAACTACATTGTTCCATCCTAAATGCTTGGCTTGCTGGGATGAGAAGAAAACAAATTTGGATTTGGAATCTCAGATTGCTTTTAAATGTTCGAGACCTCAAAATCGTGTAACAAATCGAAATGTCATGTGATATTTTCTCTCCAGTATATTTTCCTAAGAACGGTTCTGTTAGGTATAACTAATCAAATCTGTAACTGTTTGGGATTCCATTACGATGCAGAGACCCAGAGGATTGAAGGCCATGGGAGGTATCGATGGCGAATCAGAATGAGAGAAACATGTGAACAAAAGGCAAGAAGATGCAACGATTTTTGAGTAGTTAGGACTCGCGTATGGTAAAAGAAAAATTGAAAGAAACAGCGTGATCTCTCTTCCTTTGGTTTGTCTATGTATTGCTAACAACTTGATTCGAGCATATTGCTAACAACTTCATTCGAGCAACAGTCTAATTAACTTAAAACTCTTGGAAAGGGGATTCGTTCAAACTTGATTGCAGAAAGAAGCACATTTCTTTACCCAACTTAGCGAAAGCCCAATTCTTACGATGGTAACTTCAATCTTTACCTTCTTTTGGTCATTATATGAACATAAAAGATGCATGCTAAAGTAGAAAGAAACACGATAATGCATGTTACACTGAATTAATCAAACGGGGAGAATCACATTGAAATAACTAAATATTTTGTACACTTGGGCTCTACTGGTTGACACTTGACACCTCAAAACTGCAGCTAAAACATTGAATTCTAGCTAAATTTGCCAACTTGTATCTCCCTCCAACTAAAATATCCTATTGCTTTCCTATTTTTCCCTCTCATTTACAACATCATTACCTATGTTCATTCGATGCAAAACAATTAGTTGTATGTACAGATACAATTACAAAACCCCTGAAAAGCCCTCCTCCACGCTGGCGGAAGCAAATGATACGCATAGGTGGCCAGCGAGGAGTGCGATTAGTTTTTGTTCACAAGCACCATTTCGCATCACATGCATGTGTCTGAAATACGCCTGCCTCTTACTCAATCTTGCGACTGAAAGACCCATCTGATTCTCGGTGCATTGAACTTGGAGAGCTGAGTGCCACTAATCAAATGAATTCCACACCTGGCCATCTTTGAATTTTCAGCAATCAGAGAATCAGTCGCATCATAAGTTGCCTGCCCTGCTCAGAAGTACGTCCATAGTAATAAGTCCTTGAAGAAGCTCCAAAAGAAGCAAGAGAGCCATACGGAAGAGGACTGACTACTGCAGTGAATTAGACACAAACAGAAAATTACCTTGACGTCATGTCTTCTAATTTGTGGTCCCTGCAACTTTCCAGCAGGTAGACGCGGTCCATGTCCAGCCCAAGCAATTCAACATTTTTTCAAACGTATTCTCAGACCAAAGGGGGAAAAGACAACCGCAGAGGCAGCACAGCATACTACAAGGCTTCCAAGGTAATTGATGCTTTTGTGAAAACAGAAAGAACAAATGGAGCTTCTTCCCCTGGATGTATAGTTGTAGGCACTATTGTGTAACCTTTTGGATCTGGATCCAAAACAATTTCACAAGATATTTCTCGAGAATTGACATAATCTGTCCCATCAACTGATTCATGTAGATATATATTGTAAGCAGCGCGACGGCCTCGAGTTTTGAGTATCCTCATCCCAATGTAGAACATCATTGAATCATGACTGGATTGATAATTTCTGAAACCAGCTACTGTTCTTGAGAAGCTCACACCCTAAGCATTAAACAAGTGATAAAAGTTTATAAATCCAGCTATAAAAAAAATAGCTATTGTTCATATAAATACACAAGCAGGTCCAATTCTAAAGATACCTGTGTCAACGTAATGAATACATGAATTGGAAGGGAAGCATCTGGCCCAGTGGCCCTCAATCGGAACTGTGGATTTTGATGCCATGTCTCATAATCTTGGCAGCCCCCGGCACTATAACCTCGCCATTGACCATGAACAGAATAGCGCATCTCAGGGGGGTAGATACGACAAACATATATTGATCGAAAATGAATTTGGAAGTCTTGCCAGGACATCCAGAATATGCCGTCTTTTGACTGTTAAGTGTTAGGAGAGACGAAAGAAAAATGTTATGAAACATGTTTTGAGATCATAACCGCTCCACGAAAAGTAATAATGACAAGGTAGATTCACATATGTGATGTGGGAAAATGAAACAGTAAACAACCTGCGGAACATGCTTCAACTTATGCTTCATCCTATCAGTCCAAAGAGGTGATGAGTCCGACCAAGGGCCATTCCACTCAACTTCATTAGCCCATGGATTCCGAATCTGAATAAGCTTGTGGCCATCCACCTCTCTCACCTGAATTAAAAAATAATTGATCAATGAGGCCACCGTACGCAAGTTTCATATGCTGAAATACAATAAGACATGACTAAGACACAGCAGTATTCCAACTCACCTGCAATAACGAGTAGGCATGACCTTGCACAATGCCACTGGAGGAAACATGTACATCTGAACCTGATGGACTGCCAGCACCAAGAAGAAAGCCTTCTTGTTTGAAACGCAGCAATTGAGACCATAGTCGACCACTCGCAAGATCAATTTGGGCCTGAGCACTCCTCATGTCAATCTCCTCACCAGCACCTCCAGTAAGGTCGACAAGAGCATCTTGGACAAGCCCACCTTCTAATGCTTCATAGGAGCCATGCAATTTAGCATACGCCTTTTCCACTAAAGAAACCCATAGCTCGTTACCTTTCCTACTAGTAGCAAACGCTGGTTTCCCCGGTGACTCACATGGAATCCAATCATCAACAACAACAGGAACCCACTCACCCTAAAGAAAGGTCAGGAACAAGCTTTAGCATGCTACTATTAAAGAGTGGGAATTCAATTTCGTTCTATTAGAATAGTCTCCAAGAATTCTCTAGCATTTTAATGATCATCTAGCTGCATAAAGTTGCAAATTTCCCATTACAGAAAATAAAATTCCTATAAAACAAGGCCAAGCTACCATTGTCTTCAGAAATTACGTGTAAGAAATAAAATCTCATCCGCAGACAGTGAGTGCTTTATGTTTAAACTGGATGGGGAGATGGAGAGACGGAGGTCTTTTGTAGCAAGAAATTCAATTTCTTTAGCGTCTGCTTCATTGAAACACTGGATATCCTCCTGATGTTTATCCTCTCTTCCTTATCTTACCTTCTCTTTTTAATTCATATAACACATGGGAATGGGTGCAAGTCTATACTAGAAGTTCATATTTAGAACTAAATGGTTCAGAAATGTTATGTTAAAATTACAAGTCACCTGAATACAGAAGCGAACAGTGTAGACTCCTTCCTCATTATACTCTGGGGTAATGATCACTTCCGATATTCGTGAAACCTCCGTCAGAACAGCAACAGCACTCAAAAACCAGCAATCACCAAGTCGGCCCTATTTAGAAATGGAAAATCACTTATGGATAATGCTGAGGAAAATAATCATAAATACAATTACCATGTTGGCCAAGAGCCAAACCTGACAAACATCAGAAGGATTGACAGTTCCAGAAAATAAGCACGGACGAGCATCTAGCCGACTCTCTTTTACAATATCAGCAGGCCTCACCCATTCAGAAACAACCTAAATTCAAAAGGCCACAAAACTGATCAAAGACGACTGATTCCATTAACAACAAAAACTAAAAGGTAAATAGAACAATAAAAAGTACCTGCAACTTTGATGGGGGATTTTCCGGATCTACAAATAATGACTGATCATTTGGAGGAAACTCCTGATCGGTAAAATGTATCTCTCCCCTTGCAGAGAGGGCTTCCTTGACTGCCAATTCAACTGAAAGCATTCGCTGGTTGATTTCGTCTTGTGTTTCCATCCTAGGTTTCCGAAACCTCCTGGCTATTGAATCCACATCAACCAGCACTGTATCACGTTCTGACCTTCGTTTCCTCCCACTAGAATATTGCCCGTCCCAATCAACGTCATCCCTATCATACAGATCTACATCTGCAGGATCACTATCCCATTCATCAACCTAGCAAAGGAAAAAGGATGAGAAGCTTAATCAATTGATAGGTTTAACCACCCACCATAATTAGAAACTAAATTACTTTCCTAGAAATTCTAGCATGGATCAATATGAAACAATGTATCTTAACGACAAAGCACATACTCTAGAGGGTGAATCTGCCCACTGCCAATTATCTTCAGGAAAATCTATCATATCGGAATCAGCTGTACCAATAGCTGAATGAAGAGCAGCAACATCATCTTCAGTTAAGCACCTTCCCCATAGGAACACATCCATAATATGCATCTTAGACTCAGCCCCTTCACTGTCTGACCTCCCAAACGCATCCACATCTGTCGGTGGTCTAACACCAACCCAGACTTCGGTTCCTTCTTCCCAAATGGTATTACCCACTTGCAATGGTAAACCAGTCTGGTAGCCATCAAAACCACCATCCAGATAGCAAGTTGCCTCACCTAAATCAGCATCAATTGTCATTGTTACCAAATGCCACCTGAAAAGCAAGTACATCCAGTGAGATTCAACAGCTATCAACAACACACATTCATGGTTGAGTTCCTTTTTTTTTCATATATAAAACTGGGAAATTATTGACGACCCAGACAAGATGAACAAGAGATCCATCAGAAAAACAGAAATCAAAACAGACCCGATACTAAAATATTAGAATAATAATAAAGAAAAAGAAAAGGCCAACTCAAACACAAGAATATGTGAATAATAAAAGAAACTAAATAGCCCTAAATAAATGTATGGTAATAGAGAACCATCAGGACAAATCCATGAATCAGAAAAAGTGCCAATAATTTTGTTTTAAAGGATAAGGCCCCAACCTTCCATCTGCTATACTAGTTGCACTAATACTCCACTCCTTTGCAACAGTAGTTTGCCTATCACCTTTCGTTATCAATCTAAGCCCAACTTGTCCAGCTTCAATACCTTGCTCGGAACCTGCCACCAATATTTCCCAGCAATCTTTCTTTTGAAACTCAGTGCCAAATAAGCAAACAGGCCCAGATACAGGTTGAATCATCACTGTAACAGAGAAGCTAATCTTTTGACTTTGACAAATGGTGGTATCAATTTGGCCACAGTGTCTGCCACTTGTGGTTGGCTCATCATCAAGAACGCATACAGCCCCAGAAATTCCGGTCTGCCAATGACATAAAGAAGCACAATTTCCATGAACACAGAACCCTCCATAGGTATATGAGGACAAGGCAATCAAACTAAACAGATGCGACGGGGACAAATAATAAGAGAAACATATTGGTATATGATAAAACCAAAGATAACAGCACAAGATAATTGAATACTTATTGGATCTACTGAATCATTGAGAGGAACTGATTACATGGTTTGATCACTTCATAAAAGGAAATGACCCGTTTCATGTATACAGTATACCAAACACTCACTCTTTACTCATTAAGGAGTGAGACTCACTCATGGATTCCAACTCAATGTATAGCACTATATTCTGCAAGGGTACATGTGGAAAAGTTCTCAAATGCAGAAAACAAGACCAGTTACCATAACATTGAAAACTTTCTCATATACTTAAGTTAGAATGGAGATGACTCATCAACCCCTCCATGCAAAAAGGATGCTATGAAGAAGACTAGAATCTTTTAATAAATGTCAGAAAATATCTAAGATTGAAAGCCTAAGAGAGAGTAAATAATGAGAAGCTATCCTAAAGTATACATTTTATGGGAAACGAACTCATGATGCTATCACTTATAGTGGTATTTGCTTAAAACAGTTTGAGTTAATAAACGTAATATACAACACCTGGACTGCTCGACGAGCCAACTGAGCTGTGCGTATGCGACGCGCAATGCTTGAAACTCTCTCTCGAGCAAAAGAATTATCAAGAACACAATCACCTCCTACTGCACGCACTGCAGCTGCCATAGCTGCTGCTTCCCTGTTGCCAGCATTAGGAATGTAGGAAATCAGAGAAGCTTCTATCTCCTTCCACTTGCGTTCTTCCTTCTCCAGAAGAGCCTTTCTTCTCACTTTGCCTTTGCCCTCCTCTTCGCGCCTTTGCACTAAGAGCTCCTCTTCCATCTCTTTTTCTCTTATATAACTACAAAATTAAAACTCGAAAACAATTAGAAACAGAGGATAATGTCAGCAATCACATAGAGGAAGACCCAGATGTGGAAGTGGAACCTTACCTCTCTTGAATAATCTCAAACTGCCTGCGGTCCTCTGGCATCCACTTTTTTATTTTCTTGGCACTTAGGTCAGCAAACCCTATGCTATCGAGAAAGAGTCTCAAACGTACCTCATCCTAGCATAGCATAGAAACAATGTTATTTTTGTTTACAATGCATCATCCATGGCAAGCAGAAACAGTTGAAACTTACCTGTACTCGCTCCGCCTTAGCAGTCAAACCAAGCAAAAGAAGCAGATACCCACCAAATTTATCCCACATATACACCCATTCAGTATCAATCGCCTCTTCCAAAGCCAATATTCGTGCATGAGCACACATCTCTCTTCTATGATTAACATCATTAGTTGGCTCATGGCGGAAAGTTCTTCCATATCTCTTTCTGCAGAAGAATGAGCCTGCAACTAACTCCTCATTTCTTAAACGATCTCTCAATTTCACAACATCTGCTCTGGGAAGCACAAAATTTCCTGCCCTATCACGCGTAATGGTGGGATCTCCAACCAAGAGAGCCGCTGAACTGGCAGACCTCTGTGGAGCAGAATAAGTTCCAGACAAAGCATTTCTGGTCTGCACAATTATAAGAACAACTCCCCATGTTATACAAAAAGCACATTCACCTCTTAACAAGAATGAAAATTCAGCTGAGAGATACAAATATAAGAGTCAACATGTTAAAAGTTTGCGCAATTTAAAGGCATGGTTGAATAATATGTAGTATTAATTCACCACAGCTTAGCAGACCCTAACACACACACACACACACACATACATAACAGTATTATTCATACCTTGGTAGCAGATCTAGCAATAGCTTGAACAACGGTTTCCTTACTAAGAAAGTGTACTGCATCTTCCATCATCTAGACATACAAATGAACATCTAGTCAGACAAGAGCACATGAGAGAGAGAAATTCAATGGCATAGAGAAACAAGTCAACTGGTAAAGATGTCAATACATCTTCCATAAAAACAAAGCATAGAATTATATCGAAACTACGTAGAATGAACAATGCCAAATGAAAAACTGAAAGCAAAATAAACAAACCTTAAGAGTCAAGCAGGGACGAGAGAAAGCAAACCCAAAGGCTACAACAAGAGTGAGTGCTGACACAGAGGCACCGGCAAATGGTGGATAAATTTTCAGACTCGCAACAACACCCCAGCCTTCAGTTGCCAATGCAATCCCATAAAGCAATAGAAATGTCGCACTATTAAGGAATACAAATTAGAATTATCAGTGATCAAGTGAAACTACCCCATGTTAATATTACAAACAAGAAGACACAAACTATCACATGATATCTAACACACCTGACATTCTTTCCACAATCTGCATGAGCATCATAAACATAGACAGGGAGAACTCTCGGAGAATAAACAACAATAGGAGGTGAAAGAAGAACCTGCACCAAAAGTCAACTAACAAAAAATTAAAACATGCAGAACTAGTAGAGACAACAAGAACTCAAATATTAGAGTGAGAATTTAAAATTTGATTCAAAATACTGAATTCAACTCACAGTCAATGCTCTCCCAGCGAGAAGAAATAAGAACAGAAAATAACCAACAGAAGCACCTACAAATGCTTTATCTGTACAGAGAGTAAAACAAGGTTAGTACTTGGTAGCATATAAAAGATCTATAATATATAACTGCAAACTGACGATGAGGCAAATAATAAAAGCAGCAAGAAAATGCCTTCACCTTCAAACCATCCAACAAGAAACGCCGCCAATGCCAACAAAAAAGCAAGAAAACAAACAAAGAATGTCTGGGTCCTTGTTAAATAGAAATTGTTTGAAGCCCAATGATGGATAGCACCAATAGCTAGTACAAGCATGAGAAGAACTAAAAGAAATGCTACCCCAATCTGTTGTAAAGCCAAAAGAAGACTGTCAGAGAGGTCAACTGCCTGTAAAATCTTGGAAGAATCAAGGATACCAAAGTTATTCCTGACTTACTGTCCATGGTATAACTACAACTATAACAGCTGATATTGCTCCAAGCAGAAGAAGAAGCCCAATGGTGACAAAGATATAAACACCCCGAGAGAGTTTCCAATCATCATCCTTCCTGGAAAAACAAAATCCAAAAAATTTTAGAAAGTTGGCAAGCACCCATTACTCCCATAGTTACAATTGTGAAAGAAAAGCAAGCCATGGATTTCAGCCTCAACTGTCACTAAAAAGCAATTATTTGCTCACCATTTATGTAACCCAGAGCAAAGAGACAGCAATGCAGGACTGCAAATTAAAGGAAGTAAAGCAGCGAGGAAATCACCCTCTGTTGGAACTTGGTCATCTCTAGATTTCACAACCTCCATATAGGATGCACCACAAAATGCCACAAGGACAGCTGGAAAAAAAGGGTAATATGACAAAATTCAGGAGCAAAAATAGGGTATCAATGATGTTCCAATAGTAAAAGAGAAGAGTCTTAAAGAAACAAAAATCTAGATAAATCACCTGTGAATATCCCAACACACACTGCAGAAGACAGGGAGAACCGGTATGTTGCAAACCAAGAAACAATTGGCAGTAGACCAGTGACCACCAAAGCAATGACAGAAGCCATAGCCCAGCCAATGTACACAGATGACGCATAAGGAGAGGTAAAGCTTTTCTGTTCACCAGTCCAGCCCTTGTATTTTAAGTCATCTAAGGGCTTTGCAGACACTATCGCACCAAGGGCTAACACAGATCCAGCAAATAATATTGTACTTAAGACAAGAATAACACCCTGGAAAAGTACCAAGATGTAATTAGAATTACAAAATTAGGTCAACGATAAATTCTGGTGAAGGGTGAAAAAGTAGAAGAAAATATTGTATAATAGAAAATAAGAGAAACACCTTTAGGGAAACTCTTGAAATCGTTATTCATAAAAGCACATAATAATCAAATCACACAAAAAATAAGGTAGGAATTACAAGATAAAAACTAAACTCAGTACTTTGTTCTCGCAGATAAAGAAGTGGCTACTCCAAGAAATAAATACATAAATTAAAAGAAGCACATCAACATTGTCAGTATGTATGAATCCATCCACATGCATAACCATGCAACGACAGTGGTGAGATATAAGCAGCAATCAATATCCATATTTGTGCTGATCATATTGTACACTTCAGTTGTGCTAGAAGCCTAGAACCCATTAAGAGCCTATTAAAAAAATATACTAGGTTTACAGTGCTCGAATGCTCACATTAAACATGGTATGAATTGATTTAGTACAAACCTCTTTTGTTCCTCGAATTTGATGGTTCCCTGCAGGACCTGCACATTGTAATTGAGGAACCCTAAACTGGTAGCCATTACGTATCCATATAGGAATAGCAACAGAGAGGCATGCCACCATGAGTGGGACAGTCAAGGACAATCCAAGAAGAACCGATGATTTGCTGCAAATGGGAAAGAGAGAATAAGTTTGATGGATGTAGACCGCTTTCAAGACTTATGAGCCACAAGTTTTACAGGCAAGTAAAAGACCCGTCTTTTAAGACTAAATGGTGCAATGCAGTATGAAATAGAATCAGAAACTCAATTGATATGAACTTATTGATAAAACAAGTTGTGTAAATTATCTTATACCACCAAAAGTTATACATGCAAAAAAACATCTTAGCTTCAGTCAGACATTGCCAACTGATCAATTCAATCATTCAATTGACACTTAAAAACTGAAAATGAGAAAGACTCATTCTCTTAAGACATACTTTTTTTAAGAGATTCAAACTCTATGTATGATACACTAGAAAGCTCCACAAAACATTATCAGAACTACGGAATAATTGCCAAAAGAAGAATTTAATTTAGTGATATGTTAAAAAGAGCATACCTTAAGAAGGAAAGCAGCAATCCAACAGAAGTACTGAGCAGCCAAGCAACAAAGCCATACTGAAGAAACATGAGAACGAGCAACAACATAAGCAGCAATAAATTTCAAATGCATAGGTGTACACAGAAAAAACAAAGATAGTGGAAAAGCTCAGGCCCAATCAAACAGATCCAAATGTGCATACTCCCAAGAGACTATTCCTACTAATCATATAGGCCAACCCATTTTTACATACTACATACCAGAGGTCCACAAGCATCCAGACTAGTACAATTACATTAAACATGTTTGTTTCTCAAAAGTAAACTCCACCATGCAAATCTATCAAGACTAATTGAAGCAATAGAGTATCAACCTTTTTGTTCAATCCAAAAGAAAACAACAAATCTAAAAAATCAGTGCGAGAAAGGAATAAGAGGTAAAATAATACCTTGCGGGGTTTTGAGGTCATGGCCATTTCCTCTGCTTGAAGAGATCGAAGGAAAGCCATGATTGAACAGACAGCAGGAGATAACAGCAGCACTGCAAAGCCAAATTCAAACTACAAAAAACAAAACATAAAATTTAGGCATGATCAGGTACAGATTATGTCTAAAGTTTTCTTCACTCGTCATCAATCAGGACTGAGAAGTACAGCAATAAAGTCACCAACTAATAGATGATAATGTAAAGTTAGAAGATCCCTTGCTCACCTGTTGATGTGTGGCATTTATTATTTTAATTGTCCTTGGACGAAAAATTGCCACAGCAATAGTTTCTAGGATGAAAACAAAACTAAAGAGAACCCATGCCCGTTCTGGGGTGCCTACCACATGATGCAAAACAAGTCTAGATAACTGAAGCCACTTCTCAAGCCCATGAAGCCTCAGCTCTTCAGACAAAGAGATTTGATTGGGTAAACCATTATCAACACTATTTGAGTCAACTATGGTGATATCTGTATTGTCACGGTGATCTCTATCAGCATCCAAGCTACTTCTTTGAAGTAATGCCAGAATAGTTGGATCCAAGCTCTTCTCCTTTAACATCATAGCAAAGTTAGGATCCAATCCTTTATCCTGCAATAGATTAACCAATTCAAGATCACCTTGTCTTGCCCTCTTCTTTAACATAGATGTAATCCTCGGGTCACTCAACCTTTCTTGCAATGCAAAAGCTAAATTCAAATCCAAAGTTCGTTGGTTTGCAGAATTTGACGTACTAGATTCACAGCCTTGGCTTTCCAGACCACTACTAGAACAAATCATCAGTGTGTTATTGTGATCAAAAATTTTGTCAGTATAGGATGTTCCCACTTCAGGCTCCTGGATTACTGAACGACAAGAACTGCTACGCAATGCTAAACTTGGCCTTCCACTATCTATGCTCTTATCACTATTAATCCCCTCACGAGAACTTGCAGTTCGTAAGAGAGTGTTAGTCCAGTTATTGGCATCTAGTGTGCACTGTGCTGTGCTCCTATTACTTGCTTCAACCACACTACCAAGGCAACCTGCTTCAACACTACTACTGTGCTTCATGCTTGAACCACAACCTTCAGATGAGCTTGATGAACTGTTTTGCTCTTTTTTGCGAAATCCCTCTCTGAGGCGTGTCACGGTACTCTGTAAGGCATCTCTCCTTGCAACCAATGGGTTTGTTGCAGATAAATGGCGAGAAACAGAAGCACCCAATAAAACAGACGCTACAACTGCATAACTAATGCAATGCCCAAAATACCTGAAAAATGGCAGTATTTGTGACAACCAAGAGAAACAAAAGGTAGTGACATTACAATTAATAGTAAAGAAAATGCACAAACCAGTAGTGGACCCCAAAGCAAATGAGAAAGATCCGAGATGTTCCAGCAACAAATAACGCTGCAACACGACTTTGAAGGAGTTCAAAACCATACAGGCATGCACCCATGTTCCAATCTACAGCATGTGGGTTATGCAAATTAATACATCAATTTTAATATAAAGGATGCAAAATACACAAAAACAAAATACGTTGGTTAGATTACCAAGAATGATAACAGCAGCTGATGTAATGGCTCCAAGCCAACGTGACTCCTTAGCAGTCAAACCATAGAGGATTGAGTACACAAGAAGGACTACAAGTGAGCCAAGGTAAAGAAGCCCAAGATGTGAAGCCCTACATACACGTAATGAAATCAGAAAAAGAGGACAACACTCAAACAAAATTCTGGGTTAAGTTTAAACCTGATGTAAACTATTAGATATAAATATATTACAAACTTCAACACCCTATCTTCCAAAAGGACGGAGAAAACCAGAACAAATTCTTCAATGTTTAATAAGACAAGTAAAACTAACATAAGGATTATCAAGAGCATTTATTGCCTCGGATGCAGAATGTTCAACATCTCTCTTTCCTCTGGAGTATTTTCAGAATATCAATAAAAGGTTGTGAAGGTGGTAACAATATTCACTGTAGAAGCATCTATTACGAAAGATAATGAAAGGGGAAAAGAGAACTTCAATGATTTCAGAGATGGACCAGAAGATCCAGTAATAACTGATGAAATAAAACTTGAACATACCTGCTAAATTGTCGAGGATATAATTCATTAGGGTCTGGTGGTTCTGGTAAACATGCCACAGGACCTACTTCTATACAATCAGAATAAGCAAACTTATATGCCTTCCTCACATATTCATCGACATCTAAGCCATTCCCTGCACAAATTGATAGAGAACGTTTTTAAAGGAGGAAAACCAATTGTAGAGAATAATTGACGGCAGAAATTACAAATTATTGTTTCATTGAGATAAAATCATCAAACTGAGAAGCATGCATGCTAAACAGGATAAAAAATTGCAAGGTGTACCATTAAACACCATTCTGCAAATAAAGAGCATGTTGATTGCCAAGGCAACGGCTGAGACGCCAAAAAAGAAACCAGACGGCGAATACTGCTGAGATGCTTTTGAACCAGCTGTAACATACACAGCACAAAGTTCGTACACACATAGAAGGGCAACAGCCAGAAGAAGAAGAATAGCAACAGCCCCTGTTAAAGAAAAAGTATAAAACCAAGTTTAATGCTTACCCCAAAACCAATAAACAAAACTTTTATAAGAATATGAATACAATAAAGTGCAAGCTCGTGTTATAAATATTCAAAAACATAATTGTGAATGGAGCTACATCATCAATATCATCTTCCACATGAGTACACTAGACCCATTGAGCACCCATTATCAATTCCCATCACAACTTGTATTGATTTAGGAATGGCCATTTTGCTAGCCATTGTTGAGAATGAATCTCACATTAATGGGAGGAGGAACCTTGCATGTGCTTATAAGTAAGTTCGGCTACTCCCTATATTGCCAATTGATTTTATGATGAAACCTCAACTTCTTCATAGTATCGAGCAGGTTGTCCCACGTGTGAAGCCAAACGGCCACACACGCTCCACGTCACCCCGTTGTGTTGTCCATGTGTTAGGCTGGAAAATTTGCCACATGTGAGAGGGCGTGTTGAGAATGAATCCCACATTAATGGGAGGAGGGTCCTTACATATGCTTATAAGTAAGTTGGGCTACTCCCCATATTGTCAATTGGTTTTATGGTGGAACCTCAACTTTCTTCAACCATTCCCTATATTTTGTACTTCAACGGATTGGAAGGGAGCTGAGACAGCACTTGCCCAAGCTCTAATATCATGTTAGCAGCTTAGCTAACGATGTTCATTCATGTATAATCAATACTAAACCCATATATCCCATTACCAACTTGACACATTTTTGTTCGTGTGTCGTCTTTGCTGATCTCCTATATCCCATCACCAACTCATCAATCATATCAAGCCGAAGGCTTCATTTACATTTAAATAAGAAACCATATTTTCTTTAAGGCTAACTTAGATGGTTCATTCTCATCATCTTCAAAACCTTCAGGTTTTACTATCTATTCGTACAGTTTATGTCATACAAGGAAAAAAGAAAATTGATTAAAGGTCCAGGAATACATACTCGAGCTCTGCCATTGTGTTCGCCACCAAAGCATGATTGAATAGAAAGACAGTAGAAGAGCAGTGCCAGCCATTATTACAGCCAGACCAACTATATGTCGATCCAATATTACAACCAACCAGCTTCCCCATATGATCAGTACTAGAACTGGAGAAATAACGAGTAGCCATGCGGAAAGAGACAGAAAGCCACATACTAAATCCAGCTGAGGTCCATGGAAGATACTCGGCCATTTCCTGGCAAAGATCCAACTGGAAAAAAACATACAGAAGTGATAGTATTAAGTTTGGAGTTAAATAGATGCTGCCTTTCTCAAGTTCTTACACAAATATAAATCCCAGAATTGCATACTGAATGCAGCCCTTAGCCTCTGTTTTATAGAAGAGTTAAACCCAGCAATAAATCCCCAAATGACCTTACTTTAACAGTGCAATCTTGAAACTTCAATCTAACTACAGCTTAATTCCCTAATATTAACAAATGCATTAATGCAGCCATAAATTAAATTTAATCGATGCATTTAGTTTCTCTCTAGGCAAAGATGGCAACTAAAAGTTTCAAAAGAATTATAAAATATGATTACCTGTAGATCCTCCAGGGCCTCCAATTCACAAGCCACAGTATAGAAAATGAAGCAGAACCCAAAACCGAGAAAAGGGTCCCCGAAATCACGCATGCCAGCAGCAGGTGACGCTCATCCCCTTCCATGGCTTCCCTCTCTCACCTACGCAACGCATGCATCCGAGCACATCTCCCAAATTCCAAATAAGAACCAGAAAGCAACAAAATTCAGCCAAAAAAATAAAATTTCCCCAATGCCCCCTTCACCCACTAGCCCGCAATGGCATGGAATGGAAGTAGCATGGTGGGGAATTCAGGGCAAATGGGTCATTTTGGAAGTGGTATTTGGGGTCCAAAACTAGGGTTTGGAGCAGAAATTGGAGCTGGGCGGGTGGAGAAGAACAAGAGTGAAAGCCCAAGGTTTTTGAGTAAAAAATAGCAGAAGAAAGGAAGAAGAACAAGATGATGATATGGGAAATTAGGGTTTGTTTTAGGTTAAAAGAGTTGGCTTCACCTCTGTTTTGTGTTGGGTTTCTCTCTCAATATTGTATGTTCACAGAGGAGGAGGGAGAAAGAGTAAAAGATTAAAAACCCTACTCACTCACTCACAGACATCTTTGTGTGAACTGTGAAGTGAAAAAAACGAAAGGAAGCTACTTTAGAGAGAGAAACAGACAAAAGATAAAAATTTTGAAAAATGAAAAATAAAAAAGTTAGAAGAGTGGCTATAAAATAACAGCAATCTCTGTGCCTTGGGAAGGGGGGGGGTTACACTCACACAAAGATGGTGCGCGTGCAATTCACGCTCCAATTGCATGATTGGAAAGTTCTTGTCTATTGGGAGGTGGAATGGGCCACTTGGGTGTGAGAGTGAGAGGTTTACTTGTATATGAATTTCTCAGGATTATAACTATTTAGACAAGAAAATAATAATCAGAAAAACAGAAAGGGTACACATTTGATATGCTTTTAAAATTTTGAAGAGTCAAAAGATTGTTTACTTGGCATGGGAGTGATTTCTTGGGTTAGTAGTAGGTGTTGAATTTGGTTAATTAATTAAATAATTAGGTAAAGAATTGGGAAGGTGGATTCTTTTTTGTTTATTTTAATTTTGCAAATTATAAAATTGAATAACAGCCAGAGAGCGGTCTTCTCCACAGCAAACTTGTCATAGCAGTTGGCACAATTCTAGGGAATTGTAGCCTCTCCTGAGCAGTAAATCGGGATCCTTCTGTCCCACTAACATGGATAGTTAGATTTTGATTCAACAGTTATAATTATTATAACTTCTAAATGAACTTTCTATTTATAGCCCGTGTTAATGGGTCTGGAGGATCGAATCCCCGCTTAAGAGAGGATCCAATTCCCAATTGGGGTGTGCTATCCACACACCCTTTGTTAATTTCTACATTTTGATCTTCTTCAATTCACCTGATCTAATGGCCGAAAATTAAAAAGATGTGTGAGAAGTAAAAAGGAATATGTCGATATCACACCCCTTTCCAATTATAGCTATTTGGAATGAGGTGTCTTTTGCCATGTCAAATCAAATGTCAGCTGCACGATTTCCTTCCAGCAAATCCTTTAGCTACATCTTTTGCAATGATACGTCCAAGTCTATGGAGGAAAAACAATTAGAACTATTCACAAATGTATATAATTACGTGTTTATTTTTTATGTAAAATGATTGATTCTTGTATACCAAAATGGTAGCAAAGTCAGTAACCCAACCCTTGTTTTTGTTGGCCAAGTTTTAGCATTTGTCATTTCAAAACTGTCTACTTTAACCAGGATATGAGATTTTGCGAAAAATCAAGAACAATACAGTGATATGTGATAACTCTTTGACGACGACAAAGTAAGGAAACAATGAACTTAGAAATAAGAAAAGTAAGGAATATGTAGGGCATATAAAGGTAAAGCAATGCGGGCTTGAGAAGTTCTTTGGCCCAAATCTGATCCTAACTTGGATTAACACATTACGAGTCCAAACTCGAAAACCAAAAGGGAAAATGAAGAAAGCAAACATGAGCACACATATTCATGTGCATCCTTCCTTCCGCCACTCTAACATGATATCTTCACACAAAATAGTAATTGGAAATACAAACAATCTGAATCAGAAAAGTGTTTCTGGTTTGGTACTGTCGCAAGTAGGGATGGGCAACGGTTATGACCGGCGGGTAACCGAGATTATTTACCCATAACCATTTATGTTCATAGCCGCATAACCGTTTACCTGTTGAGTAATTACCTAAACGGTTATACCTATACCCATAACCGTTTATAAATGGTTAACCATATCCATAACCGCATACCTATTTAACCGTAACCGTTTAATACCCGTTTACCCATTTACCATTTTTAACCCGTTTATCTTCTTTATTTTTACCATGACCCATTTTTCACCCGTCTACATGTTTTTTAACAACTTGAAAATTTTAAAAAAAAATTGTCATAATTTTCTTTTTTTTTTTGACAATTAAACACCGTTATAGGTACATTCATCATACATTTTCGTATTTTAATTTTTTTAAATCCTTATACCATTCTAATAATTGAAATAATAGTTTACTAACAATATTTTTAACTGTTACCAATAAAGGTAAATATAATGTTTGTTAAGTATTATTGGGTTACAAAAATTGTTTATGAGACATTTCTTTAATTTTACGGTTACCCGTAAAGAATTTAAATTAATTTAGCGAATTCCTTGATGATGAGAATCATCATTCATGTAGCAGTGTTATTGAGAGAATGATCGATGAATTCCTTGTTAATTTATTGGGCGCTAAGTATTATTGGATCGAGAACATGGTTTGTGTTAGTTTTACATATATAAAATAAATGGGTAAACAGTAATCCGTTTATAACCGCGGTTAATACCCATAACCGTCCATTTAAATTTCATGGGTAAACGGTTATACCCATAACCGTTTATTTATCTAAACGGTTACCCGTAACCGTAACCGTTTAATTTAAATAAACAGGTAACCACGGTTACCCATAATCAATGGGTATTTGCCCATCCTTAATCGCAAGATTCAAACACATGACCTTAGTTGCAAAGATAATTGCTATTAACCCCTCATAATAGCTACAAGTATATAATTTTAAAACAATGTTACAGCAACTGGTAGGATCAAGAGGTCAATCAAACAAAGACGATGATGTTGGAACACAACTTTTTAGTTGTTAATCAATCACACTTGCTTCTGCCAAGTCCCACCGCAACAAGTCCGTCCTCCCCTCACTCACCGTTTCGAACCAGGTGGCAACATTTTGCTTCCAACATTTAGAGGTTGCCCTAAAAAGCAGTGGCGGTGTCAGAATTTTCAAGTAATTGGTCATAATTTTTTTTTAAAAAAAAAAAACTTTATTGGATCATTTCATCGAGCATCTGGTAGAAGCATGTTTATTCTTGCCAACATTTGCTAAAAACTTGTGCCAACATGTCAACAACTATTATGATATGTAGTGGCTATAAGAAACTGTATAGTACTATCGAAGACTACCAAGACTTGTCAACAAAGGCATTTCATCGAGAATTTGATGTGCACAATAGAGTTGCACACAAGAAGAAATAAAAAGAAGACATGGATGATAAAAAAAAAATAGAAGAAGTAGGAAGATGTTGTAATTTAGTTTGTCATAGTTGTTTGTAGGGTCAAATACAATAAATATACAAATATACATAAAAAAATTTAAGTTATTGAGATCATAGACAACCAATGATCTTATACTGACTCCGCCATTACCAAAAACGACTCCAACCTCAACATGCATGTCCCTCTCTAGTCGGTTAAAAATGCATTTAGCTTTACACGCACTTTAAAATTTAGACAAGGAATCTAAGTTGGAAGATGGTTTAGAATGGAAAAACCTCATAATGGAGATCCAAATGACATTGTGACATTATTTCAAATTTATCACACACTATCATGCTTTTTACTTTGGCCAAAAATTTGTTTTGTGGGCGGTGGATGTGAGGAGAGATTTTTCAATGTGCCGAAACAAGGAGTAGTATGACAATAAGCTAACAATAATGTGATTCAAATTCGTGCGACAACACCTCTCACTTACAAATGAGAAGGAATACTACTATATTGTAGTACCAAAGAGCAAATGCCCCTCTACTTGTATAATAATATATGAATATATATGATCGTGTTCCTAGCACAGAAAAGTTTCTTGTGAGCGTGGGTTTTGGTGGACATGCAATGCAACTTTGCGAAGTGCGTCTCTGAATCTGCTGTGGTGGGGGCATCTAATCCTATAATCTAATCTATCAAAAGGAACTGTCATCCACTCACGCAAGATCTCATTCCCATCCAATTGCAAGCAACTTTTTTAAACCGACAGCATATTCTCTAGGGCAGCACATCCCACCACCACCACCCCCAAAATCCACATAGCACCAAGAACATAAAATAACATATAACAAAAACAAAAAGGTGAGACTTCCGAATTGCTTTTGCTCAACATTTTGGACCCAGAAAGTTGATTAATTTCACTAAACAAGCCACTCCAAGGGAGAGAATGGAGTGTATACAAACAAGGAGATTACAGAGGGAGTTCTATATAAGAGAAAAAGGCCCTTGTTTCTTTAGGCTTTTGAGAAACTTGGCCAACCTTCTTCACACCCACCCACCACTTACATGGAGAGAGATACATTCTTTTTCACTAAAAAACCAAAGAGTCAAAACTTCCCACTACATAAAAAGCTACTACCCCCCAACCAACCTAAACAGTTAAAAGGAAAAAAAAATACGAAGGGTATACAAAGCGGAAAAAAGAAAAAGGTATTACGCTAGATTGAATGATACACATAGGGCAAAGTAGAGGGGTGAAATGGTCTTTTTCACCTTACTGGCAATTCGGGTTTTTACCGGGTCCTCCGTAGTAAAAGTAATGACCCCAATCCCCATTACTTCCAGTTTGAACATCATAGCAGTTTGATTGCTCGGTGAAGGTGCCCAACCCTTTGGGGACCTTGAGATTATTTGAGCTATCAACAACTTGAATGTTTCTGAAGTAACTTGCCTTGCCAAAACCTTCCTCCGGAAAACGTCCGCTGCCCATTTGGGTCGATGTGTGCTGGCCGTCCGGTTGTGAATTCACAACCTCACCTCCCCACTCAATCATGGAAGCACTGTCAGCCAAGTATGAGAAGAGGAACGAAGGCCAATAACCCAGCACATAGTCGTTCCCGAATTGCATCCACCAATGCCCCTCCTTTGGATCCTACAAGCAAAAACAACAGTATTCCCAATTGAAAAAGGAGTAGCAAATAGTGTGTATCTATATTCCTATGTTCCTATACAGCTTAAGCAAAACAAAAGAGTGAGAGGACAATGCTATAGTCTTTCCCGTGACATGCATGCAGTGAAAGGTGAATGAAAGCTTGGAACTTGTCACCGTCCTGCATAATCAATGCTTGTCCCTTTATCAACTACTGTGAGGGGAGAACCAGCAAGCAAAAGAAAATGCCAAAAGATTCTTAGAATCTGAACCAGAATCGATTTCTGCACCCACCCCGCCCGCTAACTCTCAAGAATTGCAAATGGTGATGATGTACATATATGTATATTCATATATATTTTGCTGCATATATTGCCTATGATGAATTTGATTCTCATCTATGCTGACATGCATCCTATAGGAGTTTATCAACTCCATTCTTTTGTATTCTTTTACAACATGCTAGATGATCCATTTTGTGCTTTGATTTTCACCTTCCAGACGAGTATGCTGATATCATACTGCGATCCTCGTAAACCCGAAACGGGAGAGATGCTTGCACCCATTGCTATTTCGCTGTTGATTTGAATGAAGCCTGAGCAGAGGAGGTTGTAGCAACCAGTGGCTTGATATGCATCACTCTGTAATGTAATCATGGAAGGAGCAAGGAAAACACACATTAGCAAAGCTATTAAAAGTGAAAATAAAACAATCAGATAAGTGAAGACTAGAGAGAAACCAAGATGCAAACCCAAAAATTTATGGGAAAATTTATGTTTTAGAAGCTTACAGTCCAGTAGGTAAACAGTCTTGTGTTGTTGTCACCATAGAGGTCCGGGCTGACCTGTTGTAGCAACAATTATCAAGATTAATACTTCATGTTTCATTAAGAAAATAAGTAACTTGGTAAATCCGGGTTCGATTACTTTTTGGCCTAGATTAAGAGAAGAGAGTACCTGCCAGCCAGCTTCAATGCTGTTCAGATCTTCACCAAAAGACCCTCCTAATACCCACAGCTGAGACAAGCTGAACTCATTAGGCTGTTGTATCTTGGGCTCCCAGACATTTATGGTTGCCTTAGCTCCAAAATACTTATCTCCATTGACATAAGCAATTGCATGCTAATCACCCCAAATAAAACAAAGAAGTCAATTAAAACAAAACTAAGAAATCCAAAAAATAAAGTTCAAAGAACACAGGCAAAATTAAGAACGCCCATTAGAGAAAGTTTACCTGATGACCACTTTCATTGGCAAGATCAGGATCTGCAGATTTTGGTATGGTTCTCTGCTTCTTCCTTCCATAATGTTTCACTGAACTCGCTCTCAGAATATCATCTTCCTTCGTTCTCCTTACCGGAATAGTATCTTCCGGGCATCTCCCATTCACATGCCACAGCTGGGTATTTGCTTTTTCTTTTGTTTTTTCAGCCACTTTGTTCTCAGCAAACAACCCTTCTGGGTGGTAGCTAGGCCTCATCTGATAAACATAACAGACCCGAGTAAACTCAGAAACAAGGCAATAAGCAAAAGGAACAAAAAACTGTCAAATTTAAGGATGCATTGTTGAGGAAAATGGACCTGGATTTTGTGGTCTTTGAGGTAAGGGTGATCGAAAGCCGGTTGTTGAGATATACGAACACAGTCTATAATATCTCCATCTGGACTCTATATCATAAAAAATAAAGAAAGTCTCAAGTCAGATCTTGCAACAGAAGCACTGCAAAATACTACAACAAAGAAACTTGCTAACTCTCACGAATCAAGAGAAAAAGTTGAGGGCCGAGTAAACAAACTAAAGCATTTAAGTCATGCCTAATCACTTGAACAATGTTTGGTGATAACAAATGGGGGCCTGATTTCACAATATTGCTACAATTTTTTTTCTTTTTCATTTTCCTGATCTTCTGTTACTACTTTTTATAAGGAAATCATTGTGTAAAGAGAGAGGAAAGAGGAAACTATAACTAAATCATTGCTTTATTTTAAAAAATAATAATAAGCTTCTGCAGAACAAAAAATATAGTGAAAATCATAGGGGAAAACCCATTTGCTTACACCCCCATTTGGTAACTGAGAAAACAATAAGAAAATACAAACAAATCAAACATTTTACCAAAAGAAATGAATAAAACTAATTCAAAACAGCAGAAAATGTATAAATTTCTTCACTTTCTTCCATTTTCCACCGCTTTTCCAGAAACCCAACAAAGGGATAGAACAAAAAAAAAAAAGCAAGAAAGCTCTTTCCTTTTTTTTATTTTTTCAAAAAAATCAAACAGAGCCCAAGAAAGTTGAATGAAGAAAGAACGTAAAGTTAAAGAAAAAGAGGAAACCTTGATGCTTTTCACGGCGGGTTTGTTCAAGCGGTTGAGGTGCTTCTGGACATCAAGGTTCTGCCTTGAAGAAGCACTCAATCTGGCAGCACAAGACAGAGATATCAAGGCCAAAAGGCAAAGGGCCAGAGCCAGAGCTCTCCCTGAGCTCCCTCTGCTGCACCCAGCAAACTCCATTGGTAAACCCAGCAAAACAAAGACCCAAAAAGCTCAAAAATCAGAGCTCTCTCTCACTCTCACAGTGCTACACTATACACAGACGCAGCAAGGTTAGAGCTCAAGCAAGCACATTGATCATTACCCAGCAACACAAGACCCCTGTCTCTCTCTCTCTCTCTCTCTCTCTCTCTCTCTGAGAGCCCAAATGAAGCAGCTTTGCTGGGTGAGGTGGTTCTGCTTTCAACCTTCAACGCCAAAACCCAATAAAACTGCCCACTTCTCTCTCTCTCTCTGTAGAACCCACTTTCGGGACTTTGTCGTTTTATCTCTCCACATTCACATTTTAGAACAAAAAAAAAATGCACATTTCTTTCTTTCTTGTCCTTGACAATGCCCCCCCTTTCTTTCTCTCTCTACTTCCTTTCAATTTTTAAGCTTTTACACGAGCACGATGGGAGCTAACTACCAAAGAAAAAAAAGGTCAAAAATAATTAAGTAAAAGGGATTAATGTAGAAAATTGTTTTAAAATTTAATTGTACAACCTCAGTGCATAATTACATTTGCAAAGGGTCAATAATGGTTCATTAATGCAAATACAAAAGTAAATTAAAGACATTAAATTTTTTCTTATTTTTTACGTTAAATGTGTGATAAACACTTAAAAGTTTGGTCAATTATCCACTTATTGTTCTTAACTTAACAATATGTACTAATAGGTGTGTTTTATCAGAGAAGATCACAAAGTCAAATCATCCAATATAAATTGTAACTTATTATGTTATTTTATCATTTTTAACATGGTGATTTGTGGGTGATTTCTTGCCTTTGAACTTTTAAGTAATGGAATTAATAAAAATAAAACTTTTAATAAAACAACATCTTGATAGGCATCGAGCTAACACTAATATAATATGTCATTTTATTTATATGAGTCAAATTTAAAATATTTTATTTATAAATAAAAAAATCAGTAAATCATAAATTTAGTTAGTAATTAAAATAAATAGAGTTTCAACGAAAAATCCTCAGTACTGTTCATTTTAACGAAAAATCATATTTTTACACTAAAAATTCAAATCTAGTACTATTCACTTTACCATTTATTTTATCATTTCCGTTAAAACTCAAAAAATTTAAATTATTTTTATTAATTTTTCATAAAATAAAAGCTAGATATATAATTAAAAAAGATATTTTTGGGTGTTGGAAATAAACCAGATCCTTTTGAAGGGAAGGGAAGGGAAGGTCGACCGGATAATATTAATATATATGGTGCTACAGCAGCTTGGTTTGTCGTTTGGGAAGGCTGCGATTTGGGAGGTCCATGAAACATCTTTCCAGTTTCTCATTTTTGCCTTCTCATTCAAAAATGGACCCACATTACATTTACCAAATTGTCCATATTGTTAATACTTATATTTCTAGTGAAGGGCAAAGAGTATGGCTAGCTAGTTTTATCCTTTCAAACTTTTACTTCACTGTATTATTTTTCATCTCTGCTCTCTAGTATTATAAGGCGATATACTAATAGTTTATTGTATTTAGAGAGGAGATTGGAAGTCCACTTGAGCTCCACAAAAAGCTTGTTTGAGGGTTTAAATGTAGCTCACTCTTTGGCTTTCAGTTGGAAACGGAAGCAAATATGATCATATACTGTTCATTAAAATATTAATATTTTGAAAGACCAAATGCTAAAATGAGTTATCTGGTCAGCCCTCGGTTGGAGATGGTCTAAGTAGTCAACTCAATAACGATTTGTAGCTAATCATTCTTGTTGCATAGGGTATAACTCTCCTATAATGAAGATGGACTTTATACATTTGTGAAGTTATGAAATAGAGAGAGAAGCAAGAATGAAGTTTACATGATTGAATTGTTGATTTCATCCATGTTTGTGGAATGGAAAGAGTAATTTGGTATAATTAGGTAGTGGGGTATTAAATAATTGCATATTTTAATCATCATTTAGTGGGGAATCCAATGAAAATTGCTTAGTGTGATCTATATGACCAACCCAAAGTCCTTCTTTTAATATTAATCTTCACAAAATTAAAAAAATTAAAAAACCTTTGTTTATAAGGCATAAATGAGATGACTTCCTAAGACTAATGAGGAAGCAGGCACTATATATTGTAGAGCAGAGAATCCTTGACACCGTGGAGTCTCATCCACGATCATGTCTTTTTTTTGTTATTCTGGACAAAGATTCTATTTTTTCAATATTATTTTAATGGCACCATCACCACCACCACCATTTTATTCTATACTTTTTAACATGCATAATTAATTAAACATTTAATGGCAGGTAGTGGCTTACATTTTAATTTATGCATAGTTAAACAATAAATATATTAATTAGGAGGGGATACTGGGAACAATGGTCCTCTCCTCCCCCACTAAATATCCTATTTTCAACCATGGAAATGCACAATTTCCCAAACCCATTGACAATTGTATTCCTTGCCATATTACCCCTTCGTAAATAAATAAAAACAGATGAGATTAGTCTAGTGAACAATTCACATTCTCGATCATATTACGATTAGTCTACTTAATATTTCTTCCACGTCAAAGTTAATTGCATTAATTTTCAACTCAATATCCACGACTATAACGCTGGAAAACAAGAAAAAAAAATCAACAATATAATCAGTAATATCTGCTATGTATTTCACTTGTCAAGTTAATGCATTTCGGCGAATGAGTTTAATAATTTAATGTATCACAAGCAATAGCAATGTAGCATGTGTTGAGTGATCTTAAGTTTGAGTGATGAACGATGAGTGTGTGAGTGCAATCTGAGTCTGAGGCAACTTCTGCACTTTTCACATGACAATTATTGCCATCTTATACACACAATAATATCATAAACTTGTGAGGCAACTTCTGCTTGCCAATTTCCTTCTTCCTTCTTCAGTCCACTTTGACCAGCTTAAAACTTTGCGCTTTGTTCATGACAAGTAAAGTAACTATTATTTCTGCCATTATATTAAGAAATGAAATTATAGAAATAACAAATACATTCTTCCTTCCCGCCAGAGAGATAATCTGACACTCCACCAGAATATTTCATTAGCATGAGAACAGCTAGGGCAACGGAGTCTGAACCTCCACTGTGGAACACAACACCGGAAGGTTTCGAGGGCCTCAACACTACTGCATTACCATTCTTTGTGTGTGTGTGCTGCTTCCACCCAAATATTAAATTAGTTAGTTAATAGTATGGGTTAAATTTATATTTAAGATTAAACTGGTGGTAGTTCAGTAATTTCCGATATTCGTCTTCTCAGAATCCCAATGAAATTGAAAGGTGTCTCTTCAGCTGCCATGATGATGACAAAGGTGGAGATATGACTGACGCAGAGCCGCAGAGGGGACCCGTCGCTTGTTATTTTCGCAAAACGCCGTTACTTCCCTCACCTGCCTGCCACAGTGACTATTCTCTTATTATCATGGTATAAAATATCGATGATATCGGAAATATCAGTAATTAAAAAACATGAAAATATCAAAATATTATCGATATCGATAAAAATTGAATAAAAACCACGGAAATTGTAAGAAAAACTTAGAAATTTTTATTGAAACTTTTGAGAATGTTTATTTAGTCAATTATCTATTAGTTTATTAAAAAAATTAGAAGGAAATGCATTACATGATGGATTTAACTTATTTAAGTTGATTATACAACGAGCTGGCAAACATAGTGAGTGTAGAAAATATGTAGTAATTAATGAAAAAAATTAAACACACCATAATCATTTATATATAATGATTTACTACAATATTTTACACTTTATACATCTGTGAGTGTATAAAATATGTAGTAATTAATGAAAAAAAGATTAAACACACCATAATCATTTATATATAATGATTTACTACAATATTTTACACTTTATACATTGCATGATAAGATATATGAGTGATTTAGTACCGCATAAAGTTCCTATGAGGTTCAAAATTTTCACTATCTTCATCATCTTTATGTGTAAAGTAAGTTTATTGTGAAGAGTATTCATCAAATGATAAATCCCCAAAATAGTTTTGCATGTAATTGTTAACATGCTACTCATATAAATATAAATATTTTAGCATATTATCACTAAAACATAAGTGATATATGGTGGTTACGGTGTTGGAGGAGTAAAATGGGAGGGGTTCAAACCCCCTTTGTGTTTTTTTTTCCTCCCTTTTTTCCCCTTTTTCCCCTTTTTTTTTCTTTTTTTTTCCCTTCCTTTACATTAATATTTTTGATATTTTAGCGATATTACACCGATATTTTGACAATTGCTGAAGTGTGAGCGAAATTATCGACATCGATATTTTCTGATATTATCATCGATATTGTCGATATTTGTACGATGTGTACATGGATATGTCGATATTTGTACGATATGTACATGGATATGTTCTGAAATATCCGTGATTCGAAAAAACCGAAATATCCTCGATATTTCGTCGATATTATCGATATTTCAGACTATGCTCATCACCAGTCTATTTGTGATTTTTTTTCCCTTTTTTTTCTTTTTTTTTTCTTTTTTTCCCCTTCGTTTACATCGATATTTTCGATATTTTAGTGATATTATACCGATATTTTGATAAAATATTGCTAAAGCGTGTGCGAAATTATCGACATCGATATTTTCCGATATTATCGTCGATATTGTCGATATTTGTACAATACGTACATGGATATGTTCTGAAATATTCTTGATTCGAAAAAATCGAAATATCCTCGATATTTCGTCGATATTATCGATATTTCAGACTATGCTCATGACCAATTTATTTGTGACTTTTTTTTTTCCCCAAAACATTTTGGCTCTTCTATTTAGCATGAAAATAAATTACACACGTATCCGTTACGATACCCTAGCATGAAAAACAAACGACTCGTGTGTTTTTTCAGTCTCACATGGTATCGCATTATTGATCACATGTGTAATTTAACAAGTATATAATTGTTGATTCTGTAATTAATTTATATGAAAATTTCCGTATTTTACAATGATTTAATTAAGTACAGTTTGATTTAATTAGCTAAAAGTTACCAGAGGAACGAGTCTAACTGCTTCAGCTCGATTTTTGGAGGTCTAGGGTCTAGACCATTCTTTGCTAAAAGATTAAACCAAGTAATCAGTTGGTTCGGATGAACTAGTTTCACATCGGCACACATGAATGCCCGATATCAATATGACATGAACAAAATAGTGAGAAAGATGTATGAGGTAACAAACTCACTAAGTCACAACGGATTGGTACCTCTAGCATTTGGGCACCATTGAATCTTTCTTAGAGACAGACTAACAACCACTACTAAATAGTTTAATAACAATTTTATCTCCAACTTGTATTTGGTCACATGCTAACGCAATATGTTAAAAAATGTCTTGATGTTACCAGATATAATTACTCAGTTACATATTGTATTTCATTTTATCATTTTTCTAACATACAATTTACATTTCAATAGAAAACCACATGTATAAACATGCAAAGTGGAGCACTATTGTTTGTGCTTGTTACCTATATGAACTGCTTGGTATTTCAATTAGGAAAATTGGGTTTTGTAGCACTTTTACAAACCCACCAACTAAAATACCTATGTTCTCAAAATACAACCTTTACTAGTCATCTTTGATGAAAATACTCTCAAGATAATATGTTATCTACACAATATTATTACATTCTCAACACAATATTGATATCTTGTCGATACAATATTTTTTAGTAGGAAGCTTTTAACTTGAGGTATTTTCATTAAAGAAGACTAATAAAGATTGTATTTTGAAAGCATAGCTAATTTTGATTGTTGTATTTATAAAAGGTAATACTAGAGAAACTAATTTATAGACTAAATTTTGTAAATTAAATAACATAAGAGATAATAATTGAATTATTACTTAAACGTTGATTGAATTATTACTTAAACATTTATATTTCATATTAATAACATACTATTTAGTTTGTAATTTTAATTTATAAAATTAATCATCCTAACATTACTTATTTATAAAGGGGTTAGTGAGCCCAATTTACCATTATTTAAAAGGTTGTGTTACTTATGTACTCGGTCAAATTTGGATCAAGAAGTGCAAGATGGTCAAATGGTAATCCAAAAAGAGAGGTGGATGATGGATTTGATCATTCGAGTCGAAAATCATCACCCGTATACAAATATAGGAATCCACGGGCAGCAACAACAAAGAAGTGATGCCAGGGACTTTTTAACACCCGTGCGGTAGCATCAGCCGCCGTACACGTGTACATACACTTACCAGTCCCCGCCCGTGACGGTGAGCATCAAACTGTTGGCGCGAATCACGAGCAACGGTCAAAAACAATAGAAAAGGGTAAAAAAATGAGTGAGTAGGGCAAGAGAATCCAAAGCCAATTGGGAAAAAGTCATAATTTGAGATTCAAATTTGTACCCACTGGGACCCACTCACTCTGATCTCTGTCAGTTTTATGGCACGGTAATGTGTACGTATATGGCAGGCGTATGGTATGGTATAGAGTAGTGGATAGTAGTATAGGGATTATCGGGGGGTGGGTGTGGTCATGTGTGTCTGTTTCTGATTGTGTCACCAGCACAGCACATGGGTTCCTATTGTGTTGTGGGTGTGAATTATGAGAAAATAGCCTTGTTATGTGTTTTGTGTCTTGCAAACTTGCAATGTGGGGGTGGGCTCCTTGCTACTTTGACACAACATTATGGACATTATTGTCCATTAACATCTTGATTGGCACAAGTGGACAAGGATTTTGGATCCTTTTTGTGAGGATACGCTTTGGATTTTCTTTTTGAGCATCTCGGGATTTATAAATCGTATATATTCATCGTATATCGTGCGATTAATTTTCATCAGATATTATTTATATTTAATTTTAAATACAAAATTTTAAAATGAATTTTTACTGCATGATATACGATGAACGAATATGAATTAATGAATCTCAAGATAAAATCCTCATAAAAAAGGATCTTGAGAGGATCCTGGTTCGACACATGTCACATTTCTATCTGTCTTGTACCTCTTGTAAGAGAGCAACTTTATAATATGGATACAAATATAACATTACCGTAGCAATTCAAATCGATGATATAATGTTGTGATTTTTTTATTTGTACATAGCAACAACTCATTGGCACGAATGTTAAGTTTGTTGGAGCCTAGAAAGATTAAATTTAGAGACAAAATTTTGAAAACTAAAGGACATGGAAGATGATGATTGGTTCATTTGCTTATTCCTATTAGTGACACATCATTTAGTTTACAAATTTAATCTCCCTAACATTACTCTTAAAATAAATATGATAGTTTTTCATAGTCACGTTTCAAGTGCTCGAGTCTTGACCTTTAATGCGTCGGGATCATGTATATGATGTATGGATTTGGGGCACTAGGAGCCTTAAGGTCGGAGCTTAGGTGTAAAAGTCTTGGCGCAGAGCATGGGGTTGAATCCCGGTAGTGAGATTTCAGGCCGTCGGAATCTTAGAGGTCTGGTTTTGGCTACGAGGTCGGAATTACAAAGTGCCGATCCCGAATCCATTCTTAGGGCCAATATCGTAGGTCAATTCTTGGGTTTGGGTTTCGAATACTAGAGTACCGGGTGGAGTTGAGTCTCAATAATTGAAGAAAACAAATGCATGCATGACAACTTGTTCTTTCTTCCTTGGCTTTCGAAAGAACTTACCAAGCATGTTATTGACTTGGTTTTTATAGCTAGCGCTTCAAGGTCAACAACTTTCCAGGATCCGTATCGGAAGTCTACTGTTTCTTAAAATCCTTCTGCTTTAACTTTTCTTATATCAGTGAACTAAAATATGAAACGAGTAATTAATTCTGATCTAAAACGTTGAGTCTTTATGCTTTATTCCCTCAACTATTAGGGTAATGTTATGAACACTAAATTTGCAAACTAAATGACGTGTCACCAATAAAAATAAGATCAGCATGTAAGTAATAAATCGATCATCAACTTTCATATCTTTTAATTTTCAAAATTTTGTTTACAAAGTTAGTCTCCCTGTCACTACTCTAACTATTAACTTTGTGATTGTTAAAGTGTGAAAGGGCTCATTATCTTGGACCTGGGCACAAATCAGTGGTGCATGCATGAGTCATGACTCAAAACTTTTGTATGCACCTTCGAAACAAAAGTATCTTTTTTATATCAATTATTATGGGAAATATAGTTTTCTATTAATGCCCGCATATCTTTTTCTTTTTTAAGAATATTAATGCATGCTGACTCTTTACTTTTGAGATATGTATATATATTCTAAACTCAAAATAAATTAAGAAAAGGTTACTAATCTGTTGGTGATTATGTATAAGAAAATAATTAAAGCCCATGATCAGCTAACCAAATAAAAAGGCTTCACTCGAAAGGAGCTTTTTCTTTTTCTTTCTTTGGCTTTTGGCCACGATTCGTAGCAAATTGCGGCATACACTTACCAATCAATTACCCACAAAATTGTAAATTACTTGCACAAAGGAATAAACTTGGCTCCTCAGTAGATGAAGTGAAGTTCCTCCTCAATTTACTACGTGACCGATTTATAGAATTTTATATTTATGATTGAAACAGTGCATATTATAAATCATTATGTAAAAATTATCTCTGTAAAATATAATTGAAAATGAGATCGTTTAGTTATATAAAAATAGATTGATGAATTTAGTAAAAGAATTATGAACCGTCTATTTATTTGCTATAACTGATTGACTAAATAATCGTAGTTTTAATTGTGTTTTTGTAAGATAATCTTTAATTAGATTGATTAGATACAAAAACTAAAATAACCCTTTATAATATGATTCATGAATAGTTCCGATTATAAATACAAAGTTTTGTAAGGGGATCACTAAGTAAATTTAGAAAGAACTCCTCAATCCCAAGGAGCCAGCCAAACCTCTTCTCACCTACAAAAAGAAAAGAGAATATGGGATAACAGGTGCATAGTCTAACGCGTGCCTTTGTCAACGTCGACGAGCAATGCATGCATTATGAATGGCTGGCTTTTGCTCCTTCAGAGAACCATAGAAAATGCAAAGTATGAACACATATATATATATTAATAATACAATAAATACATATAAATATATATATTTTATTCAAATGCGTTTGTTTGCAGAGGATAGTTACAGACAAATTATTGGGTTGGGAAAAGAAACAAAAGAAGCACGGCTGCACAGGAAAAAATACAAACGTGCAACGAAGAGCAATACAACAATGCTGTTACTGTTATCCAATTAAGGCCGCATGTGGTGGGGCAAATTACGGGCCAATTTATAAGAAATTCAGAATAGACAAATCAATGACATTTATTTTTCTTGTTCGGTTGGATTTTTTTTCGCTAATTTGTTTTGATTAGCTGACCAGAGATTATAGGCCTTCTATATAAAACAAAAATTTGTAGAAAAATATATAGTTCTGGTGGAAAACTGGCAAATAATGTGGTACTAGATCAGACGCAAAAGTCCATGGACATGTGAACCATAGGTTGTATATGTCATATGGGATCGGTACAACTGGTGGTTAGTTTAATGAAATTAAGTTCCATATTCTGAGTCCTAAATCTTTTATTCTTTGATGATCCATACAGATTAGATAAAGTTTGATATTGAATTTTAGTGCCCCTGGAAACCTCAAGGATTTTTATTTTTGGTGCCATAAATACTTGATGATACAAATAATACAACATTTTGAACATGCAATCATGCAAGTAAGTTAAATTGTGAAACGAGAAGAGGAGGATGTGAAGAATTCTTAATTTGCATGCTCTGACGGAACAAAAATATTTTCGGAGGATTTGTCTTCAAGCTAATATGCACCGACACACATACACACACATATATACATACATACATATGTATGTGTGTGTGTGTATATATATATACATATATATGAACATGATCATCCTTATTGATTGTCATAAGCAAACAGCCAAGTGATAAGAAAAACAATACAAAAACTACGCTTCTTCAGCCTTTATTTCATCCGCATAATATTTGTTATGGTGTATTTAATTTAAACTATATATTGAAAATATTCATGGGCAAATATTAGCTCACATCTCCGTGGAAAATCACAGTCTGTCATTTTTGACCCCCAAAAAAAATCAGAGTTTGCCATCTACTGCAGAGAATTCTCTTGTTAATTTCAATAAATTATTTTCACACGTATGTCAAAACCAGGATTTGCAAATAAGAAAGAATATATTAACGAGCATGCAATTTTCTTATATATGTTGGAAGACTGAAGCTTTCAGCTTGCAGCACAGTGCCGATCTGCCTGCCATATTAGTTAAAAAGGCTGCTAGTGAAAGGGAAAATATACTTTGCAGGAGGGGGACGAGGCACCATCTTGGAAAATTGAAAACATGGATTATGGTACAAATCTAGAAATCTCCGAATGACTTTATTGTGCTGTGTGACAGACAAGATTACTAAAAGAAAACAATGTCGAACTTCAAACGCTGATATCAACCGCAAAATGATTAGTTTTTATTTAATTATTCCCAAAACATGAATGTCTCCTTCATTAAATTAAGGAGGGCCGACTAATCCACACAAAAGAGAACTAGGGATATTTATGCAATTTTCCCAATCCTTGAGCATGGCTGTTGATTATAGGGTAAGGTATCTGGCCAAATATCTAAAAGAGGCCGAGACAAGGTTAGGGAGCCAATAATAGTTAAGCACTGTGACATGCGAGCTTCATCTTACCAATTCTAAGGGTGATCGGTAATTTGGTATGAACCAAACAAGAAGCAACCATTATTTTAGGCTTGACCTTTTGTGGCGACACCCATTACCCATTAGATAATCAGTCAGCAAAAATTGATGCACCCCACAAGGCACTACCCGATACCCACCAAGTGGAATAGTTGAAAAGTTGGGAGGAGAAAGGCCATCACCATCACTAGTCAAGTGTCCAGAGAAACAAAGAAAAAGAAGGTATATGCATTGCCTTTTTCTAATGGGGTAATGTAATTGCATATTTGATAAGTCTCTGAATAACTAAAACCTAGCTCTTACTTCCCTTTTTCCTCGTCATGATTGTGCTATGAAAATGTAGCACTTGCTAACAATGGGCACCAAACCTACCTTAATCATTAGACACGACAAAGAAAAATGAAAAGCCAATGCCCCACATGTTTGGAACATATACACCATATACACCGTGATTGGTGTATGATGCTAGCTCTACTATTTCCTTTACGAAAAAATTTCACATTCTAAACTACTACAATCTGTTGAACGAGGATCAAATTTTAGGATAAAGGGGTAATCACATTGTCTTGGCTAATTACCCTAAGAGGGCTAGCAAACCTTTATATTTGGAACTACTTTTCTTTCTACTTTCTCATTTCTTTTTATGATATAGTAACGTTACTTAATGATTGAAACCGTATGTTGTCTAGGTCACCTTTTAAAGAGCAACTTTGCACAAAAGAACCAAACAAGTAATTATCAAATTGTTAGATTAACGTTGTTATAATTTTAGTGTTTAAAAGACTTATTGAACAACCGGTAAAAGATTTCAAATGCAATTAATTTTTTGTAGGAATAATGTTGTTAACATTCTTCTTTGGCCTAAATCACATCTCTCTTATTTCACTTGCCGCTCTGTGTTTTTACCTATGCTGATAGAACAATAGTAATAATCTACAACCATCATGATCCAGGTCCTCTAATGAAATGGATTCTCATCACCGCATCACACGTGATAAAGATGAACAGCCTCCTCTAGGGTATAGCTAATGCTAAGGAGAAACTGGAAGACACATTGCAATCAACAGCTAGATACAGCTGCAAACATATCCATGTTTGACTTGTGTATGCATGCCATGTGCCATGTTTGGCTACGAGAAGAAACACATTGTTCTAGCCAACTTGGTTAAGCTCATATCTGCAACATGCCAGGAGATTAGAAAACATGAACTGCATAAGGCAGTAAATCGAGGAACACCTTAGTTAATCTTTTCAGTTGTTGAAGTCTTGAAGATGATAATCACCAATCTTGAACCTAATAAGCTGAGTTACTAATGCTTTCAACTCACACAAAAACCAACATGCATGTAGGATGTCGCAGCTATACTTTCTCTGCAACGACTATCATTCCCTACACTTAACAGATTACCAAAAAATTAAGAGACCAATGTAGCAACTAATTCACAACCATTACTACCAGACCTTGAATTAGAAGCTGCCTAATTGGCACCCTCACACGGTCAAGTGTGCTCTTCAGCCATCGCGGAAGGCAGAAGCCAGAAAAAGACGGGAAACGAGAGTATTCACTTCTAGTTTGCTAGATCAAATACTCAATTGGTTGGTCTCCAGGACTCTCTCTCGTCGCATGTTTCTTGCAGGAAACTCACTGAACATATCGTTTTAATGCACATATTTCTTACTTGTACTACCAGAGGAAGACAAGTGAAAGAAAATAGCATGCATAAATCTGATTGATGCTAGCCGAACTTATCCTTCCCTTTAGTGTAAAATATATCGTTGTACTAAAAAAAAAAAAATATCTGATTGATGCCAACCACTGGTGGAAACACAAAGGTCCAAGGTTTCAGTTCATACAATGTATAACACATTTTCCCGTGCAGAATTCCAGTGTGGAAGTCCTCAGTTCTTGATTCATTAATCTCAGCTCACGGAACACAATTAATAGAGCAACAAGACTTGCATCGTAAGGCTTTCCCTGCCTCCCTAGCATCGTATTGTAAATCATCAGACTTGTGAGAACATTTCATTTGTCTCAATCACTCTTAATTCCACCGACAATCTCACAGACATAAACCCTTGTATGAATAATTCATCGTGCCCAATTTTCATTTTCTAAAAGCCGGCGCTATGGCGATGTAATTACCTAAATAATTCTGAGTTTGAATCTACCCACTTTAGGTCTCATTAGCTTATCAGTTATTGCTCCACCTGAGTACATCATATCAAATCCAAATAATCAATACAAATTAGCAAGAAACCTCAAATACACGACCGCTAAAAATGAGATGCTGTATAAGGTTGAGTGTTTCTAATTATTAACTATATCATCCAGTATTTCATACAATTTGTAAATACAACATCACCAGCATATGATCACATATCGATGCTTCCACGTAAAATTAGATCCAAAGAAATCAACAACCCAAAGGATCTAAGACTGTTTGAAGCTTTCATATAAACACAGGAATGGGATCTCAACTTAATTGTATTCAGAAAGTAATTTTCCTTTTCATCCACCAGCAACCAGTAATCTAACTACCACAAAGTTAAGCCTGCTCCTCAATTATATCATGTCCCCTCCCACACAAACCGTACAATGTAATGCAACGAAAGAGTTTATCGAAGAATCTATCTTCCATCCTGCATCTTCCTACAATAAGTGCTGAAATGCATTAGCCAGTGTTTGAAGAATTTAACAGTTACATTTCACAAAAGCAATCTGTGCAGCAGCATCAAGTGATCAACAAATCCAACACTGAATAATTTGTGTATTATTCCTAACATCCAACAAGCACACAGTTCTTTGAAAAAAAGCACAACTCTAACGGGGCTGCATGGATCCCATCACTTTTGTGAAAATGTGGAACTTCTGTTTTAGAAAAAAAAAAGAAAAGAAAAAGAAAAGGGTTTCTAAAATGAATTACAGACTATGTAGAATACCACTGCATGAAGAAGATGGGTTGGTTTCGGTTACATTGACAATTTGACATAGCAAGTCTTTAACAGGCCAATGTGCACAGAATATCATCTCTCAAATATTAGTAGGTTTCAACCACCAAGAGGTGAGGGTCATTTTCTAGAAAAGGTCATGTTTGATGTCCAAGATCTTTTCTCTTCAGAAGCTCTTTACAGCCCATCAATCGTGTGACAACCTAAGAGCATGACCTTATAACTCAATATTCAGTGAACACCCGTTTCTATCCTCCACTTTCCAATTTAAAGTATGAAAGACTACCGCTAACGCTATCTTGCCAACTTGCTCCCCGGCATTTCTTGGACTTCTCAAGTCCTTGTTGAAGATCAGCACAGCAATAGTCTGTACTCCACATAATGCTAAATTTACAATGGATTCCAACTATTTCCCAAAGATTTAAGGCGCTCATGAAATTTATTAAATGTGACTATTCGTTTATTCAATCTTAAACTCACCATACCTTCATCCCTCCTGCCTCAGATTTGACAAATGAATCTGTGCAACCCAAATCGTAGGAAATCTCAGATCTTGATCAGTGTTTTGGAGAAACAATCAAGTTTGACTTAAAGTTTCATCACTCAAGTCACGAGTGAAACAGAATAGTTCTTACTCCATGCTTTATAAGTTAATCAACCTTCCTAACAAAGATTATTAAGATTCCAGCCAAAACAAAAGAGAATAAACAATGGTTAATATGAACCACTGGTGCAGCTTGCTTTTGGATACTTCTTGACGATAAATTTTGGGAGCTATTATTCGCCCTCTAGAAATGGCATCCTGCACTCCTCTCTATACAAATTTTCCCTTGTCCTTTTATAAAGTGAGCGCAGGAGGTGACAAAAGCGCTTTGCTTTTCGAACAAATTGCCATACGTACATACATATATACATAACAAGTCAATGTCACAAGCACTAGCAAAGTTCATCTTTTTTTTTTCATGGCAACCGACTCTTAGAACACTTGATTCTGAACATTTGTTCGGAGAGCGAAGCGCTTTTGTCACACTAGTATCTAGCTTCTCGAGCTTCATGCCGATGGCCCATTACATTTTAATATCAGATGAAAAAGAGCAATCTTGAACAACCCAATTCATGAATTCAAACAAATCACTCAGTCAACCCGTCATTCTATAACAAGATTAAAAGTCAATGATCAAGCAAGAAAATCAGCACAAACCCACCATTCCAGAAAAGAAAACAAAGCAATTGAGATCAAAGAAACTGCACAAAGGATGGTAGAAAATTACTGTAGAGGGGAGCCGGCGAAGGAGAAGACAATCGAAGAAGCAGAAGGGGATCAATCAGAGTGGGGATCGTAGTAATAGTCATCATAATCGACGGTGGTGGACGAGTCATCAGAGTCGGAGGAAGAGTAGTAGTAGTAGGAGTCGGGCGGAGGGACGCAGAGGAAGGTCCAGAGGCAGAAAGCCAGGCGACCCAACTGCTGCAGAGGGAAGCAGAAGATGAGATCTAACAGCTGGTGGCTGCTCATGCGCTCCGGTAAGCATGCCAAGTACTGCCACATCTCCGCCGACAGGTGCGCCACCGACTCCACCATTACGCTGTTGAACACCATTTTTGTGCCTCGTCTGTCGACTTCGCGTGCGTATGGGAAAGGGGACTCTGTTCTGTTCTGTTCTGTTGCTATTTTTTGGTTGAATGGTTGGGCAATTGGGACTCAAGAGTCTGGTTTATTTGGTTGAATGGATCTCAATTTTCACCACTCCGACTGTTGGAGTCGTACAGATATAACACTCAAAAGAATTTATGTCGGCAAAACAGATGACGGATAACGTATCATAAACAAAGACGTAAGAAATAAGGATATATTATGTGGATGGCATTCTTCATCCTTGATGTTTATTGCTTGTATCTTTACGTTACAGGTAGCAGATATGCAGACACTTCGTAAATAGTGAGAACGACCCATCCTGCATTTTGCCCAACAATTATAGCTCTGTTGTTTCCTAACCCTTCTTACCAAACCACTACTTTAGGAAACAAGTGTTGCTGTCTTTAAAACATCGGCAGGATTCTGAAATCCCGGAAAATTTTCAATGCGCTCAAAATATGGGCTGATACACCACGAGTCGTAATACAAATAGATAAATTTAAAATAAAACTCTGATCCACTTATATTATGATAAGTTGTGTACGGACCCCTGCTCCTTTGAAACAATGAAAAGTATCTCCGTATCAACCTATTTGTAAGAACTTTAATTCAACAGAGATGACACTACATCGTTATCTCAAGTGAATTTCGTAGTTTGCATGTAAAGAAGTGTTGAACTATGTATTGGCTTCCGCTGTAACTCAAGGCAGGGGTACAAAACTGGCTCGCATCTTCAATGGTGGGCTAGATGTTAGCCCATTTCACAAAGCCCACTACAGGTTGGCCCCCTTGTCCACGGAAGAAGTGGGGTGAGAAGTAAACACCAAAAAACAAACCAACCATTGAAGCTTTGGAACCAAAAAACAGATGGATGCGCTGAAGCTTTGGAGCCTATCCTCGCAGCCATTGAAGCACCTCTTCCGCGTTGCTTCATCCACCACCACGACGAATCTCAGACGACCCTTTTCTCATTCTTCTTCGTATTCTAGAGTTGTCCTCCGCTGTTGCTCTTCCACCTCCATCTCCACCACTCCCGCCAACGCCGCCAGAGCCGGCGGCCGCAACCGGCGGGCATCCACATCTTCCTCCACCTCCGATAGAGACGCTGTTCGAGCCATTCGTTTGAAGAAGGTAAGTTCTTTCCAATAAAGCTCTGACTGAAATTCTGAAACTTCAATGGCAGAGTGTTGGGACATGAAGGAAGTCAATTTATGGGTTTGAAATTTGTTTCCTTGAATTCCGTTTCCAAATGGGTTTTAGGTAGAAGAACTGAGGAGCAAAGGTTTGGAGCCATATGCTTATGGGTGGGAAAGGACTCACACTGCTAATCAGCTGCAAGATATATACAAGGATTTAGCGGACGGTGAAGAGGCAAAAGCCGAGAGGGATGCTGTGTCTATTGCAGGAAGAATTGTGGCTCGCAGAGCGTTCGGAAAGCTTGCATTTTTGACTCTGAGGGACGATTCCGGCACAATTCAGGTTAGGAAAGCTTGCATTGCTATAATGCTTATATCTCATTCCTGGCTTTTTATTAAAAAAAAAGAAGCTCTTTTATCTACTCTTTAAGTTAAACGAAACGAAAATTAGAGCAAAGTGAGTGAGGTTATGAACATTTGGTTACAGCTTTACTGTGAAAAGGAACGGCTTGCAGACGAACAGTTCGATCAGTTAAAGGCATTTGTTGATATTGGTGATATAGTTGGTGCTAGTGGATCCATCAAACGGACAGAGAAAGGTAAGTTCTTTAACGTTTCTTGTTTATATTTGGTTGCTAAGCTTAGCTGATAGGCTAATAGCCTCTATAGTAAAAGGAACAACAACTATACTCGAGTTATGGATCAGTTGCTAGCTAAAAGGAAAAGCCTTTTGCTATTTGTGAATTTTCATTAGCTAATGATGTTAAACCAACCAACAAGTTTCATGCTTGTCTAAAAAGAGGTTATATTAGCCTCAAGGTCCTGCAAAGAAAGCTAACAAAAATTATTGGTTAATTCCTCAGGGGAGCTTTCAATTTATGTGAATTCTTTTGCAATTCTTACAAAATCTCTACTCCCGCTGCCGGACAAGTATCATGGTCTAACAGATGTGGACAAGCGCTACCGTCAGCGGTGTGTTGATACTTTCTTTTTGAGCATTACATTTTATATGTTTAGATGTTATACAGTTTTCCGCTACAACAACAACAACAACAAAGCCTTTTCCCACTAAGTGGGGTCGGCTGTATGAATCCTAGAACGCCATTGTGCTCGGGTAAATTGTTACACTAGATGAAAATTTTGGTTTACCTACAAGTTTCTAATTTTTTGTGTCTGTTCTATCTTATTTTCCCCATTAATATTTAGGTATGTAGATATGATTGCTAATCCTGAGGTAGCTGATGTATTCCGGAAAAGAGCAAAGGTAAATCGTTCCTGTTCTCTCCTTACCAGAAAACAATTAGGACCTACTAGGTTTCTAACTTTCTGATATATTCCTTTTTATGTTTGATAAGTTTTGAATTAATACTTCCATTCTTGAAAATGATTTTACTTGTTTGTTTTACTGAGTAGATTATATCGGAGATACGAAAGGCAGTGGAGTCTGTTGGTTTCGTTGAGGTTGAAACTCCAGTTCTGCAGGTTTGGCAATTTCTCCCAGTTTCATATTTGCATGGCATTTTAGCTATTTGTTTTGCTAGGCTCTGTGGTTATTTTGGATAGTGCATGCTCATAGATTACAATTATTCAATTAAAAGCCTGGCTGAAGTTTTTTTTCCTGGTAAAGTGGAACTGGAGAATTTGAAAAATGAAGTTCATCTTGTGAACATAAAATTTATATTTGAAGTTTAACAGTATCCTTGAGATGACAATTGATCATTGGTTGTTAGGTCATTGACTTATTTGTAAAGCTAAGAGAGACTTTCCAATGACATGTAGAGAAATAAACAAATAGTGGAAATCCAAATTGGTCTCTTGTTAACATGTTTGCATCTATTCATATCAGTTGGTGATGCTTATGCAAGAAATAGTTGCCTGGCCTGAATTTATAAGTTAAAGAAATACTATTTAATTCCTGGAATATATAATTTCTGATTATTTTTATGAATTTATTTTAATGTCATATACCTGGAACTTGGTTTTTTAATTGATTTGATAAACTAGGGAGCAGCTGGTGGTGCAGAAGCTAGGCCATTTGTTACACACCATAATTCACTTGGAAGGGACCTGTACTTGAGAATAGCAACTGAGCTCCACTTAAAGAGAATGCTGGTGAGGACTTTAGTTTTGTTGAGAATGTGAATGATTACTAATTCCACAGAAACTCTATAAAAGATTGGTTTAAGTTTCATACGGTAACAAATGAATAATTGGGCATAAGTTTTATTTCTCTTTACTTCTAACCTTATCTTACACCTGAATTAGATATTGAATAAGATCTGTCTATGGATGACAGGTTGGTGGGTTTGAAAAAGTGTATGAGATTGGTCGAATATTCAGGAATGAAGGCATTTCAACTCGTCATAATCCTGAATTTACCACTATAGAGGTAAATTAATTATTACTGTTTATTTTAACTCATCTTTATATACTTTACCAAATTAGCGTTACTAGGTGTAGGCTATTATATATAACTTTATTATTTTTATCAAGTGAAGCTCTGATCATTATTGGTATTAGTCTGATCTTAGATGTATGAAGCATATTCAGACTATGAAAGCATGATGAACATGGCGGAGGAAATTGTTACACGATGTGCGCTTGCAGTTCATGGGACTCTTACTGTTGATTATCAGGTAAATGCGACTTCACCCAACTTGTGACGGGATTTCTGTGCAGTTTACATTTCTGTGAAAAGCAAGTTGGAAAGTACGTGTGCTTAGTAGTAATATATGATATCAAGTTGCTTTTAATACGTTGTAACTGGTATCGTGTTCTATGCAGGGGGTGGAGATACATCTTGAGCGGCCTTGGAGGAGGGAAACCATGCACAATCTTGTAAAAGAATCCGCTGAGATTGATTTCGGTGAGTTGAGCAATGATCTTAAAGTGGCTAAAGAAGTTACTCTGAAAACCCTCGGAGCTGACCTTGATCACAAAGACAAAGTTTCTATTGAAGCATGCACATCTATTGGCCACCTTCTTAATGAGGTTGATCTCAATCTACAATCTATAGTTCTTGATCTTGGTTTTTGTTTGCATTGACTAATTAGTTTGCTGAGTTATCCATCTGATGGGAGGCTGTTGATATGAAAAGAACAGATTTCAATGATGAAAATCAGAAACTTTTTGAAATGTGGATTTTAATTTGTTTTTGTTCTACGCTGTCTTCCTTTTTTTCTGGTCCTAATTGTTCATTCGTCCAGGTTTTTGAGATTGCTGTAGAACCAAAGCTTCTGCAACCCACATTTGTATTAGACTATCCTATTGAGATATCTCCTCTGGCCAAGCCACACCGAAGGTATTATACCATGTCGATTAAATTGCGTATTACATTCATTTTGGTAGTTTTACATATCACCTTACACCTTTGTTCTTCTAAATTAGAAATGCAGGGTTGACTGAGAGATTTGAGCTTTTCATCTGTGGTCGTGAGCTGGCCAATGCTTTCTCTGAACTGACCGATCCTATGGATCAGGTAATCATGAATGCTGATTGTTTATTTTTACTGCCAATTGTTGTACGGTTCGCTATGTTGATTTCTATTACAAAGCATAGAGGATTTATCGTTGGTGATAAATTTGGGCAGAGAGGACGCTTGGAAGAGCAAGTGAGGCAGCACAATGAGAAGAAAGCAGCAGCTATTTCCGAAACAGATGGTGCAAATGATAAAAGAAAGGAAAATGATGACTCGTATGAGGTGACTCTTGATGATGATTTCCTTACAGCTTTGGAATATGGGATGCCTCCAGCTTCAGGAATGGTACGGTCATTATCCTGTCATATCTTTGTAATTTGGGAGAAAATGATAGGAAAACTAATGGGTAGAAGTTATATATATTTTCAGGGACTTGGAATTGACAGGCTAGTCATGCTTTTAACAAACTCGGCTAGCATTAGAGATGTAATTGCCTTCCCAGTTCTTAAAGTTCAGCAATAAGGAGACTGAGACAGCAAGAGGGCCAACGACGAGTTATTATATTGAGGTCAAGCTGCAAACGGCTTTATGTTTTATTCATCTATTTTTACTGATGTCCAGTTTAACGGGCTGCGGATACCTGGGTTTATTACTTTGGGGGCATAAATTTTGTGGTTTCACCATATGATAATGGACTTTGGCAAAACGAGATTAGTTGTTGGAAGATGTAAACAAGATGGTTATAACATTGGAAATATATTTTGGGTGGTCTTCTTTTGTTCAAATTATGTACGGATCCGACCATATGAGGGTGTGTCGGTGTCATCTATAAAGGTGCCGTGTAATCATGGAAATATAGCATCTCAATCTCTCTCTCTCTCTCTAAACTATTTTTGTTTTGTTTGCAAGTGGAACTTTTGCAAGTTGAAGTTGTAGTTATATCATGCAAGAGCAAGAGAGAAATAATGAAAACAAAGATGATGGGATTGGGATGGGACTTTGTGTTGTCCCCGCCCCCGGCCCGCCCCGCAATGATAATGATATATATTACAAAGAAAGAAAAAGGGCAATACATGCGCTTGTCTGTTTGTCTGTCTGTCTGTCTGGTAATTTGGTAAACAATTCCCTTCCTCTTTCATAACCTTACCTGCCTGCTGCTGCAGGGTGTGTTACTTTTCTCTGAGGACTCATCATCACCTGCCTAAAGCCTTCCTTCTTTTGGCTTCTATAATTATGTGGTTTTTTTTTTTTTTTGACTTTTTACCAGAAAATAAAGGAAAGACGTTGACTCTATAGCTTGTTTCATTCACTCTCAAACTCTCCATTTCTGTTTTATTGAAGCGGTGTTCTAATTTATTCTTAACTAGGAGGCTGAGATTGAGGGGGAGAATTCAAATTAGGATGCAAAATGGACGAGATATACTCTTTTTTTTTTTTGTCTATGCATAATAATAAGCCGTAAATGAGTTTGGTGTATGAATGGCAAATTGGAAAGACAAGGTATATATGGCATAAAAAACTAGGAGGCTGAGATTGAGGGGGAGAATTCAAACTAGGATGCAAAATGGACGAGATGTTCTATTTTTTTTTTTTTGTCTATGCATAATAATAAGCCGTAAATGAGTTTGGTGTATGAATGGCAAATTGGAAAGACAAGGTATATATGGCATAAAAAACCAAGGAATAAAATAAGAGAATGAGCATATATAATGTGAGATAGTAGGGAAGGGAAGTATGAAAGAGGAATATTTGATGTATATAATGACAGAGATGGCATAAAATAAAAGGAAACGTGGGAACTTTGGCTAGGTAACACAAGTAAAGAATGTAGAAACCATTAAATATTATTAGGGTTGAGGTGTCCCTTCCCTCTGAAGAAACAAATTCCTTCTTCTAAGACTTAATTTGCATGCATGCATGCATTAAGGGAACATCAACATATACATATACATATATATATATATATAACTGCTAATTATTAATTTAATTATGTTTGTGCTGTCATAAGTCATCAGTCATCAGTCATCTGATGTTTAATACTAATCCCTCGCAAGTTCAGAACACAAAACCAAACCACAATACATAGGACGTTATTGGCGTTGATTACCTTCCTATATAAATATAATATAATAACGGATTCAGAAAAACTTATTCATGTATGTCTATGTACGTATATATTGCTCGATGCCTGCCTTGCGAATCTGAACAAACCAATGATTGCTATTAGATTATTCTTTCTAATATCATAATTAATATAATCATATCTATATTGGCTCGGATTTGTTCTTCTCTTAATTATACCATTTTCTTCTTTAATCTTGATATATATATATATATATATATATATATATATATATATATATGTATATCTGGGTGTGTGTGTGTAAAAATATTTTGGATTTGGATTTGGGAGAGGGTAAAAGCTCTCTGTTTTTTATGTGTAATATTTTTGTTGTTGAGTGCTTGCCTTTATGTGTAAAAGCTTTCCCTTTCCCTTTCCTTTCTTTTCGTTCCTTCTTCTTTCTTTCTTTCTTTCTTTCTTTCTTTCTTTCTAAACTCGTAGACTTTGCTCTCTCATTACATTTTCTGTTTCTTCTCAACATTGTCAAGTGTCCATGATGTTCACGATGGAGGAGGTGGAACCCTAAAAGAGCAGGGTATAATCGTAATTTCAGTCTCCATAGACATAATTGCTGCTTTCTTCCTGTTCCCTCCCTCTACTTAATAATTTATAAAAAAAAGGGAATCCCATTCCCACAATCATAGGCTAGGCAGTAGGCAAGGCTCTTTCTTTATGCTTTACTTTTTAGGTTTGTTATTCTTCTTGAGGAGTTGGACTTCATAGGCCTTCAATTCATTTGTGTTTTGAAGTTGTAACAGATTTACGCGTACGGACGTTGCGAAATTCATACTTTGTCACATTGTTTCAGAATTGAGACTGGAACTGCAAAATAGGTAATTTGGAGAAGTAATGGTAAGTTGTTGTTGATGTGGTGTGATCCTAAGGAAGGCAGCCAGGCGCACACACACACACATATATATATATTGATGAGGTTTGTGTTTTGCAAGATTCATTGTCCTCCCTTCATCTGCTTTTGCAAGCCTAATTCCCCTCATATATACACTCCTGGACCACTCAAATTACAGAATTCCCCAACTCCATCTCCACCTTTGCCTAATTCAAGACTTGAACCAGTTCCTGAGACATCTGACCACTTATCTGATGAAGAAACCACTGAGATCATCAAGGAGGAGAGGTTATTAGGTAATGCGAATCCACAACCAGCTACCGCTCAGCCTTGTCTCAAGAGTAGTCTCCGAAAGCCTAATTCCGACTCAGGTGCTCCAAAACAGGAGGTGCTCAAGAAGAGAGTGCAGTGGACAGACTTTTTAGGGAAGCAGCTTGTTGACGTTAGGGAATTTGAGTGCAGGTGTGGTCTTTACTCTCTCTCTCTCTCTCTCTCTCTCCCCCCATTTTCTTTGGGTGGAATTCTTTAGTTAATTGTTGAATATGTCAGCTTCCCATTTCTACAACTAGTGTGAAGAAAATCTTACATCAGAATTCAAAAATCATGCTTAATCTTCTTTCCAAATGTTAAGCAGGAATAAAACCAATTGACAATACGAGAAGTGACCCAATTACTTATAAGCACATATAAGGTTCATTCAACAAAGCAGTACATCGATCAGATAACATCATGGTTACACTTTCTGAAAAGGGAAAAACAAATTTATACTAGCTTTGTTTGGATAGTTTGGATCTTTTCTCCTTATTGGTCTCAAGCGTAGCATTCATGCGAAAGTTGAAACCACCATTCAGTAGTGTATTTTTTCATAACTTAATAGCTGAAACTTGAAAGTGGAAACCACATACATGTTGTCTTCAAACTTTTCCTCCCCATCTTCACACCCAAACTTATCTTAATTTACAATACAACTTCACATTCTTCTTTACAACAACTTCCCTACAATGGAGAGATCACATTGTTGCGGTAATCTCAAACTACCATATGAAACGCACGGCAACGCATGACTTTTTGGTATACTGCCATAGTGGTATCTCTAGTACATCTAAGTTTCTCTCATGCCATTTGATTTGTTGAAATTACTTCTTTTGATGCACAAAATCGAGCCGATGTTATACCAACTTAGATCTGACCGTTAATCACATAAGTACAAGAACACACCAGATATGTCTAGAAGATATCTGTTGTAGGAATATATCTGCAACGTATCCTTAAATAAGTTGTTTTCTTTTCCAAAATGTAACAAATACCAAAAGCTGGTCATCTTCGTAGTTCCTTTCTCTAGGGATATTCTGCTTTCTGCTGTTGAAGAAAAGGATCGACAGTATTATTGGCCACTCAACCAAAGGATTCCAATGTCATTTTTTTAATCCTGGTTTTCGGAATTAGATTCTCGGAATTTCTATGAATCGTGGGTTGAATAGTTTTCACGATTTGATTTAGTAACACTTTTTTATCTTATTATGTTTCAAATGGGTTTTGGTTTCTCACCTAATCACTGCGCAATTTGTGTTTCTTCAACAGTGAACCAGAAGATACCGACAATGAAGACGACAACAGAAGAGGCTGCATTTGTGTTATTTTATGAAACTTCTCAAAATCAGCATCCACTCTGCAAATTCCTAAGGAAATCGCAGCAATTACAGGAGAAAGAAGGGAAAATTCACGTTTATGCAGCGAGTCTAAAATCGAACAGAACTCGAGTGTTTGAAATTCAGCTTTAGTTTTCGAGTTACCAAATTACAACGGAGCTGCAGCTTTCACAAGACTGTTTTATGACAACTCAATAGAGTGGGTAGTCAATATTCGTTTATAAGAATGTTGACAATATTGCATTCTTCTGATTATGAAACTTCTCACAAGTTCTGACACTAAATGAAGTAGTTTTTTTTCATTTAGATAGTTAATGCTTCAGCGGAGTTGCCCTCTAAAATGATAAAGATGCAATAACATATGCAAACACAAAAGCAATTTACACTAATATCATTTGATGAAATTTTTGTATATGAAACTTTTCGGGTCCGTTTGATATCTAACTTGAGAACAAAACTTAAAATTTTGATTTTTTTCTAAAAACACATGTTCTGATTTAAAAATTTTAAATCCAAAACCTTGTTTGGTATGCAACTTCTCTAAACTAATCAAAAAGAAAAAAGAAAAAAAAGTTAAGTTGAAGGGTTTGATGGGGGGCTTTCTCACAGTAAATTATGATCTTCTTGTTGGGGTTTTGAGCTCAAATAGTGACCTGGATCTCCAGTGAGATGACGAAGAAGGAGACAACACCGTCAAGTTGAATCCTCTGAACACGATGCTATCGATTGAGTTGTTGGGGGACTCAGGGCAAACCACGAGGTAGAAGATGTCGGTGGGGAGGAGGATGAGGTTGGAATGAGGCCGAAGACCCAGTAGAAGAAGGGTTCTGGCGAGTGTAGTTCTTGTAGCGGGTTGGCGGCGGGACACGGTAGACTTGGTATTTGGAGATCTGCAACAATTGGAAATTTGAGGAGTCGGGGGTGGAGCTTTGTTAAGAAATCAAGCAAACTGCAGTGCACACCAGTGCAGGCCTCTGTGAGAAGGTTAGAGAGAGAGACGGGAGTGGCTGAATCTCCAAAAAAAAGTCTAAAAACACAAATTTTGTGTTTTCAACAAATAGGCTTTGTTTTCAAATATTTTTGGGTTGGAATTTTGAGAATTGTTTTCAAATCAAATACCAAACAAAAATCTTAAATCGAGACTCAAAACTTGTTTTTAAGTTAAAAATATTGGATCCAAATCCAATACCAAACAGGCCATTCGTTACCCTCGTAAGTTTTTTTCTATCTTCAATTCTTGCAAATTACAAACAGAAGATTCTCATCAGAGAAAAAGATTGAAGCAAGCAAGAATAGAGAGAAAAATATCTCCAAACTCATCCAAAACCAAAACCATGAACAAATTGATACTTGTGAAACTGATCCGTCTGAAGCACCAGATGGCTGATGGCTCGGTCAATCCCTTCATTGATTTGGCGTTAAGCTCAAATGCATACCAGCTCAATTCCTTTAACTTTTGAAGTAGCTTATTGCACTATTTCTTGTTGAAAATGCCAAATATAGATTTGATTGCGTTGATGGCATTCTCGTTGATGAATGATTCGTCAAATCTTTTCAATAGAGGATCAAATTCCTCAGATTTTCTTACATTCTCTAGGTCGGGATCAGTCCGGATTCTCTGTTGACAGTAATAGTAATAAATTCCATAAGAATCTCTGTGAAATAAACCATGGTATTCTCAAATGTGGGTCCGTTACCTTGAAGTCTTCAAATCCAGCTTTCAAGGCATCCTCAAGTGCTGAGATCCCAGCTTGTATCTATATAAAGAATTGCAATATAAACAAAGCAGTTAATTGATCGCAAAAATGAATATGAAAGTGAGGAAATCCTTCAGAAAATACTATTCAATGCACGCAACAGCATCAGCCGTAGACGGATAAATCAAAATGTAGGTAAACTCAGGTGGAAACATTTTTCACGCTTGGTTAAATCTTTGAATGCCAAAACCAAGAGAAATGTTGAAGCAACATGCAAATTAATCATAATAATAGTATTCTTATTAGATACCTGATTAAGCTTAGAATAACAACAAGCAACATTGTAACTTGCAATGGAAGCTTCATCTAACTCTGGTTTTGATCCTAGTACAGATTCAAATTTCTCCAATGCTTCCTCATATTTGCCACCCCTTTTTCAACCAATAAAAGAACATAAATAAATGGAAGCAAACTGAAACTTATAACTTTTCCAATAAAAGAAAGATGAAGTATGAAAGAATGTACATATAAGATCAAGCTGCATACTTGTAAAGCTGGAGGCCTTGTCGAAGGTCACTTTCTCTCTGAGCTTTTTGTTCCTTTTTCCTCATATAGTTTTGCATCTGAATTCATTTTACAAACATTTAGAGACTACACTGGAGACCATTTCTAGAAGTATCTTCTTAAAAAATGAAGAAACAATTCAGACTGTTTGTGCTGGCAACTGGAACAATGATTCACTTACTTGGATATCCCTCAATCTTCCGCTAATTACACCAGAATTCCTCTCAGCTCTGATAATCTCCTTTTCCGTTAATTCACCTGAAGTATCTAAATTGCCTGGAAAGAAACAAAATTTCCGAAAACCTCAGACAATGTTACAGAAGAGTGATATAAGGGGAATGAGCTTTGAACTTGGATAACGAGTAAAAACGAGGCAGGGAGAATGAGCTAACCGTATCTCTTCTGCATTCGCATGAGAAGTGGACCGATCCTCTGGCGAATAGTGTACATTGTCCTCCCATACTCGGCAGCAGGCCATATTTCATCCCCAAAAACTGCACTGCATGCATTTTAGAACTGTTTGATCACATTGCCAACACAGGAACTCATTGGCATAAATAACTGATCAAAAGCGCAAACAATATGCACGTGCCAAAAAGAACTGGAATAAAAACAGTAATAAATACCACAGTTTAATGCCCCTTTATCGACATATTGTTGTCCCTCGGATTCCATTGTTAATTAACAGTTTGTAACCAATTTCATTTTAATATATTTCCGGATAAATTTTCAGAAATATGCAAAGCAAGAGTCATGCTGTCCAACAACCATACAAATAAAGCCACAAAAATTACAAGGGGAAGAAGGATCAGATAACAACCTTGTGGCAATAACTTTATCCCCAACAGTGAACTTGCCAGTCTTGTCAGCAGATCCACCGGGCGCAATGGCATCAATGTAAGTTCCACCATCTCGGCCCTTGGAGAATTTCAGCCCGTAAGGCTGCACCACTTCCACCTCATACTCTTCATATGCTTCTGGTTTTCCTTCTCCTTCTCCTTCTCCTCCTCCTCCTCCTTCACTTCCACTCTCTGCTGGTTTCGACTCAGTTTCCGATGTTTTTACTAAGAAAATAGACAGTCTAACCGAACGGGCGCCGAGGAAACTGCTTGAAGTGCTCAGAACTGAGAAATTCTTGGTCGGAAAAAACACAAGTGGGTGGTTGTTCTGCTGCTTGGTCAAAGAAGTTCTTGGCATTGGCGGTGCAGAACACAGAGACAGGTGACTTGTTGGAGCTAAAGACATTATGTTTGGCCTTGTTTTAGCTGAAATTACGGTGAAGGAGGAGAAGAAGAGGAAGATGTTGGAGTTGCTGGGGAAGTTTGGGGTGGAAATTCCATTTGTTTGGTCTCAAAGAAAAAGGTTTTGGATTACAACGAGTCCATGACTAGTGGCTCTAATAGTCTCTTGTCTTCAGTTCAAGGGTGTGATGCCACATGTCACTTATATGGGTGGTTGCCAAAGTCGACCGTTTTAATGGGTAGGTCTTCTGTGTTCCTGCACAACACAAGAGAGTATGTGTAACTTTAAATACAACCGGTTGCAAACTTTTAATAAAAATTTGAGTTTTGAGGCGCGCATAAAATTACCGTTTTTAGGGTTGTTACATACAACTCTGTTTTGTATTATAACACAACCTATCACCCAAATGTCTTTTGAAAAACAAAATTTCCCCCTTTTAATCCCCCAAGGAACCATGTCCTATAATTCCCATACGGCATCATTTTATTGTTTGTACGTGAGTCCCATAATAACCAGAAAATTAGCAACAAAAGGAAGACAAATATTAGCAGTAGAAGACCTAACGTTAACGAATAATCAACGGTTAAGTTAGAACATAATAAGGTTTTAATAAACAGCAACACGATGTTTCTGAATAAATACTAATAGTACACAACAAAAACATAGATGAAGCATAGATGTTTCTGGTAGTAATAATCTATAGATGCAAGATACACATTGCTCCATCCTCCAATTCCAACCATGGTACAGTTTCCCCGTAGCTCAAACAACTCTAAATCTTCATCTTCACATATTCCTTTTTATTCCTATGCAAAACCAAACGGGACAAAAACGAATCCGCTAATCTACAAACATATCCATCTCGTGTGATGCTGCGAGATTTGCTCTGACATTGTCAAAACCTGTTGAGAGAGAAACCAGAAAGAATAAGATTCAATTTCCATCTGGTCAAAACTGAAACCTTTTAGCGCTAGAGCTTTTCTTCACCTGCTTATTACAGATTTACAGGGATTCTTTGAACGAATCAAAACCTACAATGTGGAAGAAAGAAAATCGATGAGCTCGAACGCAATGCCAAAGGAATGAAAATGGATAAATCTTGAATGCCATGTCAAAGAAGAAGATATTGTCTCAATATACCAAAAGTTTATTTCTTCAAAATGTTGCTAGAGAGGATTTTCTTCCCATAAGGACTGGTCCGAAGAACTGACACATGAGGTTTTATTGCATCCACCAATTTAGAATGAAGGATTCCCTGCTCAAACAGCAAAGAGAATTTCAGAAGGACAAGCATAGAAAAACCCCATCGCTGCCCCAAAGAAAAAGAGATTAGAAAAATGATCAAGAACCGTATGATCACTTCACTTGTATTTTGTTATTAAATGCACATCTATTAATTTAATTATTCTTCGTAAAAGAACAGGAATTTCATTTAAACCACGAAAAAGAATGTAAGATGTACTATAATACTTTACCTTTGATTGACTAAGAGCTGCTTGGACAACATAATTTCCATAAGGGTCTTGCATGACTTGATCCAAGCGCGGATTTTCTATCAGCTCCTGAATAATGCGTGTGCGACGCTCTTCATCTGCATATTTCAGGCTTTTCTCAACCACATTACTGCTATACTTCTGCACCGACAAATCCCCATAATTACCCTCCAACTGGTCAAGAATATGTACAGTTGCCCACGGAAGCTGAAGTTCAAAGACAAATTGCACAACATAGTTCCTGCAAACAAAAGATGACGCGGATATCATACCATGTTAAACCATGTTAATGATGTATTAAATTAAGGACATTGAAAATGGAGGGGTGAAAAGAGAGTACCCAAATGGATCTTGAGAAAGGATTAGTGCATTTGAAGTAATCTCGCAGATTAATCGGTTTCTTTGTTCAGCATCCGAGTGGTTAAGGCATTTTTGTAGCACACAACAACCATGGCGGTCAGTTGCAAGCTCTACACAGTTAGTAGTTGCAGCTGCAAAAAGAAACTGCAAAAGAAACCATTGCCATCTTTCATTCCGTGATACATGATTTAATGAATTTACAAACTGATTCATGTAGTAAGGTACTCTGAGTTAAACCAACCGACAACAAATAAGAAGATACACGAATAAGTCATCACGCTTGCAACATTGCACAGAGAAAGAAAAAATCTCCACATCAGCAACATCCATGCGCTCATAAACTTCAAAATTAATTCAAAGTACTATATGTTTTACCTCGCGATATTCAGGCGTTAAATACTGTAAGCAGCGCTGTGCAACGTGATTTCCATTTGTGTTCTTTATCAAAGTCACTATCCCTGGCTTTAGCGATGAAACAACCATGGAAAACTGCTCTGCAATTTTGAGGGTTTCAATAACCTTTTGAACAGCCCGAGTCCTGTGGTTTGGAAGAACCCCAATTTCATCATATCAATATAGAAAAAAACATGCAGCGGATAAATTATAACCCACATGCATGCACAAGCGAGTAACGACGCACACACTCACACTCACACACACACACACACATGGGGGGGGGGGGGGGGGGGGGAGAGAGAGAGAGAGAGAGAGCAAACCCATGCATGTCACATGAAATCCTAACAAGTTCCCCTGGCTTTTTAGTGATTGAATGAAGAATTTGCATTTGCTGATCCTCATCACACACTTCAAGCAGCTTCTGAATGAGGTAATTCCCAAAAGGGTCTGTCATGAGCTCAACAATGTGATCAATGATCTCAGAAAAAATATTTTCGACATCTTTTTGGGCGCCTTCAGAAAACTTTCTTTGCAAGAAGCGGCAACCATGCTGGTCCTTAGCCATTAGATAAATTCTTCCTGTGATTTCATCCATGGAGTTATATTTCTGAGGCACTGTCTTCAGATCAGTATATTTCTGAGGTAGCACCTTCATATCTGTATTCTTAAGATGCATTAAACTAGGGAACATACCCCATGTGTTCAAACTATCCAATTGAAAGCATCCAGTATTTTGAGTAGATAAGGCATGCCGGAAATGACCATTTGGGAGAGCTTTGCCATTCTGGCTAACATGAGTAAGTGGTTCATCTGTTCCAATAGCACCGAACTTCACAGCTTTAAGTGTGTTCATCCCATGTGATCTTGTTAGAATCTTCTCAGGAAAACTCTGCTTTCCCACTTTGTCAAGAACTTGAATCCCATTAAAATCTGTGTACGAAAGAGCAGGATTTGATTGGTGTGGACCCCTGGGAACCACATAATTGTTCCATATTCGTTCTTGATTAGATTGTTCAAGCCGATTAGAGATTGGTACCTCAAAATGGGGGTACCTCGGGGTTGGACACGTGAGCCTGCTTGCAATATTCCCATTCCCTTGAACCAGATGCTGAGCTTCCAACCGCTGATCATGAAGCTGCTGCAAGTACACATATCGCTGCTGCATCCTATAGTATTGCTCCTCTTCCATGTTCCTCCAACTAATTTGATTCTGGTTTAGCTGTTGAGAATGTAGGTAAGGAATACGAGATTGTGCATCAAGAAAGAATTGCTGCTGATGATCAGATGTTAGAGGAAACTGCAGACCAGGAGCAGGCACATTAGAAAGGAAATGAAAACCTTGCACTGCAGGAGCTAGAGGAACACCAGGAGATAAATTTTCAATAGGCTGTGAATAGGCAGCCTGCGGTTTCTTAAGCTCTTCAAAATTGAACTTTAACATATTTGAACTTTCTTGGCCTGCATTTATCGCATCAAACTCATAAAATCCACAAGGTATGTTATTTGGTGCTTGGAAAGAGGGAACAACCATGACCTGCGTATCCATATTTGAAACCTGTGTCTTTAAGCTGTTTGCGATTTGGCCATTCATTGAAAAGGAGTAGTTCTGCAAGGATTTACTATTTTCGACATGACTCCCAGCTTCCATATTCACTGCACCATCGAAGCTCAGTCCTGTGAGTGCAGACGTTAAGGATTGATCATCAGGTAGATTTGTTACATCTTGTTGAACCCTTTTCACAGGTGATTTCTGAATTTTATTTGCCGAGTTCCTCCCCCCATCTATCCTCCCATTGTTATGGAGTTTTTCACTCAATGGCCCCTTGCAGGAGTTCACACAGATGGGAGACAATGACGCGTTCTTTGTTCCAGATTCATCAGAATGTGTGTTCCCAGAAGTAGCATTTGGTATCTCACCAAGAAGCTTCTCAAATTCATCAAACTCTAGTTCAGTTCTTCCTTCTTCCATGTCGTATTCGCAGTCCGTTTAACAATGCACTCTGCCAGACAGAGCAAGCACTAGCAGGCAAGCAAACTCCCAAGATAAACCCTTCAATCCGGCAAGAATTTATTATTACAACTCAAAATAAACACACATGACATTATTAAAAAATCAGTAAATACAAAACCAACGCACTCAAACTATCAATTTCAAGACATGGTCCTACAATATTTATGCAAATTAAAAATAACCCGCACTTTACAGACAGAAACCACGCCAGAATTCCAATTTGAAATGAAAAGACACTTCAATCTGATAAAATCCCTCCCACTAGAGAAATTGGTCATCAAAATACACCATTTTTACAACTATTTATTTTATATTTTAATTATTATTTTTTAAATAAGGACAACATTCCATTAAACAAAAAAAACAATCAATCAGTGCCGTTATGTCAGCTCTCAGTCCAGAAACAGAGTCCACACAATGCATGAAAAAGATGAGGATCATCAGCAGGATGATCACACAATTTCAACTAAAAAAATTTAAAAAAAAAATCTCGATTATTACGTGCGAAGCAAAGAAAATGGATGATCAATCCGATTGCTTTGAATTATTCCCATTAAATAAAAAGAAAGAAACATACCCGAATACCCGAAATCGATAGCTGATCAAATGTGAGAAAACCCAGATGATCCTGATCATCAAGACGCCAAATTTATAATTCAGAATCAAAAGAATATCAAAACTTCACAATCAATATATCAACATAGAAAGGGCAACAATATGAGGTGCGGGTGAACATAGCAAAAGAACAATGCAGAAGAAAAAGAAGCCAATAAGGAAATCCAAACAAAAGAAGAAAGAGGAGGGAGAGACGTACGGGGGAGGAGTGAGGGAAAAAAAGGGCAATGAGGGGTGGCAGTGGAGAATCGTAGTGAGAGAGAAAACAGAGGCGTATACAGAGAGAGTGTTGGGCAGAGAATTGGAGAAGAGAAAGAGGGTGTTTTGGGTAATTAAAAGAAAAGGGAGTGCAAAGGGAGTGACAGTGTGTGTGTGTGTTAATAAGTGTTGTTGGTGAGGTGAGAGAGGAATTGAGGAATGGAGAGAGAAAGAGAGAGGTGGAGTGAGGGAGAAGGAGGCGGCGTCAAGGAGAAGGCTCTCTCTCAAAAGGGATAGAAAAGGAGAAAGAGATGGCCATTTGGCAACACCACCAACTCCAATCGCCCATCTTTGCCATTTTCATGCATGAATTGCACGAAAAATAGAAAAATGAAAATGCGGGATGGAATGCTTCTTATTCTTGTTTGTTTTATGGTATGCTATGTCCCATGTTACATTTTCTATATATCATCTCATATGCCTCCCCTCTCTCACCCACTTTGTTTTTGTGCATTCACTTTTCAATGTGCTTATTATATTGGCTTTCTTTTACTTGTAGTAAAAGACAGTATAAGACATTAAAACTTGTTCGTCTTCTAATTCTAGCATTCTAATGTCATTTTAGTATACTTAAGGGGAGATTCGAACTCGAGTAAAACATAAAAGCAAAATAAAAACCTTGTAGTTGTTGAAGTATGGAGGCTATCCCACACCATTCCATCCACCATCCTAAGAATAAGAGATAATGTGTGATTGAAAACATATAGAAACGGTATATTTCTCTTGGTGCGTCAACTTGTTACCCAATTCAGTATCTCTTACCAAATTATATAACATTATGAATTGGCAATGCCATACGTGCCTTATTGCCTTAGCTTTTTGTGCCTATATGGGAAGGGGGGCCCATCGCCACAACTAGCAAGCAACCTTTGGGTTTACATTACTTTAGTGTATGCACTTATTTCACCTTAATTATGTAGCTATGCGCTTGAAATTGATATATAATTTATGAAAGATAATGCACTACTAATAGTAGCTCCATGGTGTATTATACAAGGGAAAAGATAAACGCATCTTCTTCTTTTTTGACATAAACATTTTTTTTTGTGATCTGACCTCAAACACACCGTTGTTTAATCATATCCATGAATTCTTTTTTATTTATTCAATATAATAGCTAAAACTAAAAAAAAGTATGAAAACCGCTTCCTTTGTACAATGGTGAATCTTTGAATACTTTTTTTTTTGAAGGGGAAAAACAAGGCTGTAAAAATTAAAATGTTACTAATAGTTGCATTGGAGTTGAAGAGAAGGGTGGCCAATGGCCATATCAAAAATTCAATTTGATGCGTGGACGTGACCCAGAGCTTTATATTTTCTGGAGAAAGAGATAGAGTGTGTGAGAGATGACTAGTCGACTCACTAGAATTTAGTTGGAATTGCTAGTTGGAATGACTAAGAGGCGGGACAAGCGGATCATTATTAACTGTTTGTTATTGTAGCAGTAATTCATTCACATATCACTATTATATTCACCCTTCCATAACATCTTCCACATATAATTACTCTTCATTTCCATATCAAATCCTTACCAAATATCTAAAAAATTTAGATCAGTGAGTAAAAAGTATCTTGACCAAAAACAAGTCACCAAAAAAGTAAAAATTATAAAGAAATGTTACTTCTTTGTCGTTTATAAAAACACATGATTGGACTAAAGATCTGTCTTCTTCTCCACATTCGATATCTATTGCTTTTCCATTTCCAAGCAACTGACGTAGGGTCGGAGGAAGCAACCACACATTGACTAATTAGTGATTAGACAGACATCCCACTAGATTATGACCTTGTAAGATGAGAGCAACAAGCCCACAAATTACATTACCGTCTACAGCTATAATCGGTTCAAAACTTAACGTGCGTGATAAAAACACCAACCTAATCACACTCTACAACATTAAATGCGTCTTACCAGTCACTTATCCTTTGAAAATTATTTGGCCCAAGCCTAACCATTCTCTTTTAACTCCGTTGAGCTTGTTTTCCTCTTTTGAACATGCAATTCAATGTCAAAGACTATCAATAACTCAAACAAAACAAAACAAATCAAGAATACAAACACTCTTGGCACGAAAATTTCTTCCATTCAAATTATACTTGCAGTGATCGCTACACTGAACACGAATTCAACATCCGCCGCACTCCCGTGAGCTAACCTCACCGGAATCCTTTATGTATACAAAAAATTTCTTCCATTCAAATACTATCGTTCTAATAACTTGTTGCCATCGTCTAGGGTCTAGGATTCTAGGTTGATCTTGTTCGCTCCTCTTCCTCAGATCGTACTCGTTCTCGATCAACTTTAGTAACCGTAGCCTGTCACAACAAAAGGAACAAGTTGGCAAATTTGCATTTAGACAAACACAAAAGCGGAATAGAGAGCACAAGATTATCTACAAACCTGAGTTGTCCATGGGGTTGCCGGCAGGCACTGCAGGTTCTGGCTCTTTAATCTCAACAACCACACAATCTGACATTAAGAAAGTTTTCGCAACAGAGGATGCATGCTCTAGGCAACATCTCACCACCTGAACAATAAAAGGAATCAAAAATTCAGTAAATTATGTAAATGAGATTTCAATTATATTCGTGGAAGTCAATAAAAGGCAACGTCTAACACAGCTTCTGCACAGAAACTCACCTTGGTTGGATCAATGATTCCAGCAGCCATTAAATCTTCATAGTTTCCAGTGGCAGCATTATATCCATACTTCGGATTGTCACTCGAAAGCACCTGAAAAAGGAGACTCCAATTTATTAAAACAAACATAGCATTCACATGGTAAGCATAGAATATTCTATATTGAGCCAAACGAAAGAATACCTTCTCACTGACAACACTTCCATTTACACCAGCATTCTTGGCGATTAATTTCAGAGGGTAACTAAGAGCTCTTTTAACGATATCTGCTCCAACCTGCAATCACCAATTGATTTGAGCCAACATTCAATACAGTTTCAGTCATAACCAGAATCTTCTTCTGAATCAAACCCAAAAAGATTGGGGGAGTTCAATAATCAACAGATTTGTTACCTTTTCTTCATCATTATCAAGAGTATCTTTGATTGCGTCAACCTTTGATGCTAACCTCAGAAGTGTGCATCCACCTCCGACAACAATACCTTCCTCAACAGCTGCCTGGACAATTACCAACATTTTAAATTTTGATGGCGCTTTAAAGCGCAGATGAAAGAAAACTTAACAGGGACTTAATATGAAAAGATGTAGTTTGAGTTGGGGTACCTTTGTTGCATTCAGAGCATCTTCAACTCTCAGTTTCTTTTCTTTCAGCTCTGTCTCTGTTTGTGCTCCAACCTTGGAGAATTCAAGAAAAAGTTAATACAAATGAATTACCATTGCAACACCAATACATCATAATCCAAATTGTCTACGTGTATTTCAAAACTTACCTGTATAACAGCAACACCACCAGATAGTTTTGCAATCCTTTCATTAAGCTTTTCTCTTTCATAGTCCTGCTCGGCCGCCTGCAATAATTGTTTAACTTGTTAAGGCTATAAGACTATAAAGAATGACAAACGTCCGTAAGCATTTTTTAGAGAAGGAGAAAGAGGGTTTCACCTCAATGAGGTTCTTAATTTGGGCAACTCGCTTGTTAACTGCTTCCTGAGTACTTCCATCACCAACAATTGTGGAGGTATCCTTTGTAAGAACCACTTTCGATGCATGGCCTAGGACCTCCTTTCCAACATTCTCTAATGTGAGTCCTACTTCCTCTCTGATGACAGTTCCTATAAGCAAATTAATAGTATCTCAATATCACATTACAAACAGAAAACAATAAAGGAGACTCATACGTTACACCAACGCTCCATTCAAACAGGAGGAGGTAAGTCATGTATTATTAGCATACAAGACACCTAGGCAAGAGTTGAGACCAAAAAAATGAATTAGACGTAAAAGTACCTCCAGTTAGAATAGCAATGTCATCAAGGTACTGGCTCTTGCGATCACCAAACCCGGGAGCTTTAAGGGCAGCAATCTTAAGAGCTCCTCTTAGCTTGTTTACAACAAGAGTTGCAAGAGCTTCTTGTTCAATGTCTTCTGCAATGATTACAACTGGGTATCCTCCTCTAATAGCATCCTCCAAAATGTTAATAAGGTCCCTTGCATTTGTAATTTTTTTATCAACAAGAAGCAACTGCACAAAACCCACTCTTGTATTAGGAGGCACAAATAACACATTGAAAATTAAACTTCCATCACCCAGGGAAAAAGGATATGTTACCTTGCAGTTCTCATATTCAACTGCCATTTTCTCACTGTCAGTGACAAAGTAAGGTGAGATATAACCACGATCGAATTGCATTCCCTCAACAACATACAGGCTGTTCTCAGCGCTCTTTCCCTCTTCAAGGGTCACCACACCCTTCCTACCCACCTTGCTCAAAGCTTCAGCAATCATGTTTCCTACTTCGTAATTGTTTCCTGCACTAACAGCTGCAACATCTGCCAGCTCACTGTCTTCAACCTGCAATGAGTTGTAAACTTTTCTTGTTCTGAGGAGATTTAAGGATTATGAAGCAATGCAAAGAAACAAAGGAAATCATAATGCTAGGCTAACACCACATGGTCGATGGTTGAGACTGTAAAAATTGGAAATAAATTTACGCTACCTCTTTGGAGATCAACTTAAGCTCATTTACTAGGGCTCTAGTGGTCTTTTCAATGCCACGTGTGATTAAAACAGGGTTTGCCCCAGCTGCAACCACCTGAACAATTGAATTCAGTTAACAGAAGTTTTCACACAATCTCTCTCAAATGTAATCAGAAAGACCACGGTACAAACCTTGACACCTTCAGCAATAAGACCTTGTGCAAGAACAACAGAAGTGGTTGTACCGTCACCAGCCAGGTCATTAGTCTTGGCAGCTGCCTGTCTCACTAACTTAGCTCCAATATTCTCAACAGGGTCCTCCAACTCAACCTTTAGGCAGCAAAGGAAGTTAATAATCTCAAAATTACAGTCCTCATGAAAATTGCCCTAAATTCAAAATTGCAAACTCTTGGACAAAGTGAAAACGTTTCATTTCAGTATTCTATCCGACCAAATAAGGACTTCATTTAGCTCATATGCTTTGCCAAACTCACAACGTGCTGCTCTCATGTCTCACCTCACACTACATCTTGAAATGCTAAATGAAACATTGACGCTCTCAAGCTCAGAACTACAACATATAAAAGCTAAGAGGAGCACTTGAAAGCTTTAAACTTGTTCCCTCCGAAAATGTGACACAAAGAAAGGGTCATATACCTCTTTTGCGACGGTTACACCATCGTTAACAATTTTGGGGGAGCCATACTTGCTCTCTAGAACGACATTCCTTCCCTTTGGACCAAGTGTAACCCCAACAAGGTCGGCGAGCTTGTTGACACCAGTCTGTATAACAATAAGATAATATGTTAGAGCACGTAAAGATAAGAGGCACCACAGAATGGAAACAAATTAGCAGCCCTGCTCTTCAAAAGACTCGCCTGTAATTTCTTGATGGCAGAGCCGTCCTTGTTGAAGTGCAATTCCTTGGCCATGGCGCAGATCCTGGGAGCTCGTGTCCTCCTCATAGCCACATGTTGCCTCCTAGAGAGAGAGAATGAAGAGATTGAAGCACGAGACGACAAGTTGTCGAATTTCCTGTCAATGACACGGCTAGGAGCAGCCAACGAACCAACTGAAGTCATGGCTGCAAATGTGGATGCCATCTACCCCTGTCAAATTCAGTAGCACATGCAATTATTGAAAAATTCAAATTCATCTGTGTTCATTTAATTGAAAAAACCAATTTCATGTCATTTCATTTCAAATGAAATGGATGATTAAGATAACGGTGAATTGGATTCAAATGGAGCAAAGAACAAACCCAATACAAAAAAAATAAAAAATAAAAACAAACAAAACAAGCTGAAAAAGAAAAGGGAAGCACAGAATCCAAAAAGGCTTCAATTGATACTGATAGCGCACAACACAGAATATAGGACAGCAAGCCGCCTCTCAAAAGCACCAGAAACACGAGCACAATTGAGTAACAGAGCTTCAAGAGAGAGAAAGGGAGAGAGGTTGAAGAGATGAATCACCTCACCTGAGAGCTAAACAGCAGAGTGGAAGAAGAGTCGATAGGGTTTAGGTAGATAGGGAGACTGGAGAGCGAAGTCTTGAGGGTTTTGGTGGGTTTGGATAAGAAACGCCCAAGAGAGAGCACAAGGAAAAGGAGTGAGAGCTCGAGGGAAATGTTATGTTATATTGGCGACTGAGCGAGCGTTAGGTTTACCCACTCCCCACCCTTGAGCTCTTGAAGCTTCCAGACCCAAACTCCATCTGGACCGTCCGATTCCTTTTCGTTCGTCCTCCTTACGAACACTCTAGAACTCTGAATGAAATTTTGTGGGTATTGGGCTTAAATAATTTGAATCTTGGGCTTTTTTTTGTCTCAAGATATTGATGGGTCTTTTTATGGCAAAGAAGAGGGGATTGCACTTACATTAGTTGATTTGGAATTTTCTTCTTATGCAGATATTCCCACATGGACATGGATATTCTTCTTACGCAACACTTTGCTTGTATTATATGGATGAGCTCAGGATCCTCTTTGTGGGGATAGTGGGATTCTCAAATCGTGTTCGTACATCGTAGTATATCGTGCAGTCAGAACTTATTTTAAATATATTTTTTAAATTAAATATGAATAGTACATGACGAAAATTGATGACACGATATACAATGAACGGACACGATTTAAGGATCCGGAGAGGATCCTCCTGGGTATTATATATCTACTTATCATTTGTGTTGTGTCATTTCATTTAAAATATAAAAAAAAGAAAGGGAAAAATAATCAAATAAATAAAAAAAATAAAAATTTATAAATGAAGTAGACAGATTCCAAATGAATTATATGCTATTCAATTTGAAAACAAACAACACAAAAATACGACCTCATTTTGTTAGGGAATGATTTGACACCTTAATTGTTTAATCTATTCTCACTAATGTGGACATCATTTCTCCTTTTTAAACTCAAACTAGTCATGTTTTTAGATGATGAGTGATGTTTCAAACGCCACTTCTCTATCTATTAGATTAAAAGAATATTGAATGAAATAATGTTTGATCCCAGTTGAAGTTAAGATCGATGCATTAGTCGAATGGTTTTTTTCTAGCATTAACCATTGTGAAGTCACTGAATTTACCTTAAATAGTCATTATAGAAAACAAAATTGGAAATGTTTCGTCGTTTTAGAAAACAAATGTTAATCACAATGGTCAAATCTAGCTATATATAATCCAACGAGTCTCAGGCTGGCCGGCCGGCTAAATTGTTAATTTCAAATTCTGGTTGTAAGTACGTGTGAAGGAGATATAATCTATGCTCTCAATTTATGAAAGTTCCAAACACGCACGCACGCGCGCGCGTGTGCATGCGCCCACACACACATATATATACATATATGATGAGGGATATATCAATCCCCGTACAAATATATATATACACACACACACTCAAGTCTCTGTATGTGATAGCTAGCTTTCTTGGATTGGAAGCAACAGATCATAATCTCCTACCTACAGAAAAAAAAAAAAAAAAAAAAACTCTTTGTCTGTATGTCTGCATTGATCGATCTTCACGAATCAAATTGATTGTTGTGTATTTACCTTATGTATATTTACTTAGTTAGGAAGCCAACACGTTTCATGGGATTAATCATGTATAATCTCGGTATATATTTTACTTCCCTGTTCATATCAATAACATACGAAAAATTTCAAACCTTTGGTTCTTATGATGGTATCAGAGCCCCTTCGTGGTGGCTCCTAATTTCCCTTTTTGTGTTCATGTGCTTTTGAAGCTTTTAAGAGCGAGACATTTTTTTTCTTTCCCTTGCCTTGAATCACAATTTAATCATGGAATGGGAGAAAATTCAAACATCAACTCCAATTCTATCTCAAATCAGCGGACGCATCTTTTCAAATTGCTTGCTGGGCTCACACTAGAACAACTTCAATAGCTTATAGCAGCTATATCCATGGTAAAATTACAAAAATCAGAAAATTGCAATGCATTTGCAAATACGACAGGTCGGGTTTTTTTGTGAGTTTCCATCAATTAATTATGTATCTTCTAATACATGGATTTTGGATAATGGAGCGACATATCACATTGCATCCAACTCTTCTCTTTTCACTCGAACACATAGTTCTTCCATGCCTTTAGTTAATTTACCCACTGGTTCATCTACTCTTATTTCTTCAATTGGCTCAATACTTTTTGACAAGAATATCACTTTGAACAATGTTCTTTGGGTTCCCTCATTTCATCTTAATTTGATGTCTGCCAGCAAAGTCACCAAATCCTCAAATTGTTGTGTCATTCCTTTTTCCTGACTTTGGTGTTTTACAGGACTTGGCTAAGAGAGGATAATTGGCTTGGGTAAACAGCGATGAGGTCTTTATTACATGTCACCACTAAATACAGCCCTCACAGCCCCCTTTTCATGTCATGTTTCCCACACATCCAATATATGGCATCGACGCCTTGGTCATCCTTCACCAGCTCGACTCAAATAACTTTCCAATTTGTTTCATTCTGGTCTGTTTCTATTGAACATAATTGTGATGTTTGTCCCATGGCTAAACAGACAAGATTACCATTTTCATTAAGTTCCATCTCTTCTAATGTGCCCTTTGCTTTATTACATTGTGATATTTGGGGTCCTCACAATTTAAATCTACTTCTGGGGCACGGTACTTTCTTACCATTGTTGATGATTACACCAGGTGCACTTGGATATTTTTGATGACCTATAAGTCCAAAACATAATCCCTCATGAAATCCTTTGTCACCTTTGTTCGTAGTCAATTTAGTACCACCATCAAAACAATAAGGTCCGATAATGAAGCCAAATTTTTCTCATTACGAGATTTTTTCCTTGATAATGGGGTTGAATTTCATGTGTTTACACTCCATAACAAAACGAAGTAGTTGAAATCAAGCATTGCCACATCCTCATTGTGGCTCGTGCATTGCTTTTCCAAGCCAATTTGACACTCAGTTTTTGGGGGGAGTGTGTTCTCACTGCAATTTATCTTATCAATAGGCTACCCACTCCATTATTATCAAATAAGTCACCTATGAGGGGTTATACAATCGATCCCCCAAGCTCGATCATCTCAGGGTATTTGGGTGCCTTTGTTATGCTATTGTTGTTCAACCACTACAAAAATTCGATTCACGTGCCCATCATTGTAGTTTTGTTGGCTATCCAATAGGTCAAAAGGGATATAAGCTTTATGATCTAAGGACAAAAGAATTTCTTGTTAGTAGAGATGTGAAATTCCATGAAAATATTTTTCTCTATGCATCTCTAACTCCAGAAGACCACCATCAAAACTCACAAATTGTTTTACCCATAGTTCACCCTTATTCTCCTAGTCAATATGTTGGTTCCAACACCCCATCTATTATTTCCTCTCCATCCACCCATCCACCACCACCTACATCTCATGAGTCAGATGCCACCACCCCACCCATTATTTCCTCACCTTCTACCCATCCACCACCACCTACATCTCATGATTCATAGGCCATCACCCCACACATTATTTCCTCAACTTCCACTCATACACCAACACCTCTATCTCATGATTTAGTGGCTACCACCCATACAGACCCCACCCCCTATTCCACCCCTCTCTCCATGAATAAAAAATTCCTACCTTTCCACATGACAATTCAACTAATCCCAGTCCATCATCTCCTCTTTTGCCTGCTCCTACTAGAAACTCTACTCGAACCCACAAACCACCATCATGGCATAAAGATTACCATATGTCAAACACAACTTTTACCCAAGTGTCGTTGTCCGACTCCACTCCAACTCCTGTTAAAGGTATGAAATATCCATTGTTGATGCACAAAATCGGAGGTCTTGGAACAACGTAAATCCGACCGTGAATCTGCAAGAAATGTAAATAACACAAGATGTATCGTGGTTCACCCTAAGGTTTGGGCTACGTCCACACTAATTATGTATTTATCTGAGAAGTGATAGAGAGAGATTCAGAGACTCTGAGGGAGAGTGAGGTATCTGATGGCCTAGGAAAATGGCCTCCCCTAATTGTGAGGGTGATGGGTCATTTTATAGAATAATGACTCATCACTTATTACATATTTGCCCCTTCCTTTATCACGTAATTACATTTAAGTCCTCCGAGTATTTGTACGAAATCTAAATACGAGACCCTAAATCTGGTATAAACAGTAGTCCCCCAAGTCTTCAGTCAAGAGAGTCTTTTGGCTGGAGACTTGAAATTCAGTCCATGTGTGGGCTGAAGTAACTAGATGTTGTCTTGAACTGATGTTCGATATGAAGCGGTGCTTAATCTGAAATGATGCTCAACTAGAAGTAGCACATGTTGCGAGACTGCTTGGCTCGTGGCTTATGTTGCCTTGGTTGGCTCAGCTTGTGGTGTTGAAGGTGAGGGAGTCCATTTTATAGAATAAGGGCTCGCTCCTCAATACAAAAATGATAGGTTAGAGTTGGTGCTCGCGGCGAGACGATTGCTCAGTAGGCGGCGATGTTCTCTAATGGTGGTGAGGGAGTCCCTTTTATAGAATAAGGGCTCGCTCCTCAATACATAAGTGATGGGTTAGGAGTGATGCTCGCGGCGAGGCGGTTGCTCAGCTGGCGGTGTTGCTCTCTAATGAAGGTGAGAGAGTCAATTTTATAGAATAAGGGCTCCTCACTTATTACATAAATAATGGGCTAAGTCCCTCAAGTATTTTTCATAAGGCCCAGTTGAGGCCCAATATATGGTACATAATGTAGTCCCCCAAGTCTTCGATCAATAGAGTCTGTTGGCTGGAGACTTCAAATTGAATCCATGTATGGGTCGAAGTGGCGGTTGTTCGGAGATGGTATTTGTATACCCTGCACTGAAGCTTGGTAGGTGAAGCTTTGCAAGTGAAGCTTTGAAGCTAGAGCTCTGTAAATGAAGCTTTTGAAGTTGATTGACATGATTGATGCTCATGAATGTTTATGTTGATTGACATGAGTGATGCTTATGGATGTTGATATGAGTGATGCTCATGAATGTTAACATGAGTGATGCTCATGAATGTTAACATGAATGATGGTCATGAATGTTTATGTATGATTGTCATGAGTGATGCTCATGAATGTTTATGTATGAATGACATGAGTAATGCTCATGTATAATTTGGAGTACTTGACGTACTTTTAATCACCTGGTTGGTGGCATGAATGGCTAGTTACCAAATGATATTAGAGTACGGGTTGTACATTTCATCACCTAGTTGGTGGTAATAGTGGCAGGTTGCTGAATAATTTTGGAGTACTATGCGTACTTTTGATCACCTGGTTGGTGGTAATAGTGGCATGTTGACGAATAATTGTGGAGTACTAAGCGTACTTTTAATCACCTGGTTTGTGCTTTTTTAGGCTTATGGGCCTTCGCTCTCCACACAACATTCCAGCCCATTTATTTTGGGCTTTGCCTTTTTATTTTTATTTTTTTGTATTATTACCCTCTGATGGGGTTTATATGGATGTCTCCGAAAGATAATAAAAATAAATTACATCATTCTGGTGGGTGTTTATTCCTTACTTTTGCAGTATCCCCATGTGCTTCCCTTTTGCTTTCTCTTTTCACTTTCTTTTTCTTTTTCTGTGTAGGCACAGTGGATTTTGATCTAAATTTGCCATCATTGCTTCTGTCAATGCTTTTGCTTTTCTTCTTTGTGAGCATATGACCCCTCCATGACTGCACCACTTTTTCTTTTTCTTTTCCCTTTTCCTTTTGCTTTCTCTCTATCCTCGTTTTTCTGCTGCGATCCCATCTCATTTCTTTTCTTCTTTTGTCACTCTATTTCTTTGTGCTTTTCTTGATCTCTCCGCTTCAATAGCACTCACTTCCTTTCCCTCTTCCCCAATACATAAAAGATTCCACATTGATAAAAATATTCGGAAAGCACTTTGGCATTAGATGAAAACGGGACCGATGTGGGTCATCATTGTTCCCTCATCCTTCATAAAAGGTTTAGCTCAGTATCTCCATGTGAATATGGAAGAAGCTCATCAACTTCTATCCTGGAACTGAAGTTGAGCCGGGTTCATAAACTGATAGTGGTAATAGAGGTGTTGAGTTCCGTACCCATGAAAAATAGGACCTTTTTGTACAAAACCATGGCTATCGTCGAGATTAAAGTACCTCTGGGTCAAATAATCAAGCTGGGTGGATCGGACCGCCGATCCTGACCCAGTGTAAACTCTGAAGTTTTGAAAGGCTTGGACTTTGGTATTGTTTGAGGAGAGAGGGAGAAGCCAACTGCCGAGCGAGGTTGTTCGTGGTATTAGAGAGATGGTGAAAGCTAAGTGTGGAGGTTAAAGAAGCTGCTTCGTTTAAAAAAAAAAAATCAGATGGAAGCCACAGTTCACCGTCGTCGGGATTTGGTGGAAACCCAGCCATTTTCAGCATAAACCCAGCAAACTTCACACACCCACCAAACAAAAATTGAAGATTTCTCCTTACAAATATGCAAACACTGAGGAAAAGAAAAAACCCATCTTTGGAGCTGCAAGTCGCTCGTATTCTGCATTCGCAAGCTTCGCCGATCTGACTCGTTTCGGCGTATTCGCATATGTGCCATTTGCTTTTCTCATTCTCTCTATCCTAGCTCCCTCGGCTAGACTGTGGCTATGAAACTTGAGATACCAACCGGTAATAGAGACCTATCGTCGTAACCCCAGCCCAGATCCTCGTAGCATGCCGTTCCGAAACCAGCCCTCAGAGCATACCGAATGACCTCCGATGACGACGGTGGTGGAGCTGTTAACGTCAGTTTCTGCTGTATCTTATAGATGAGCAGTAGTGGAGACTCAGCAGGCGGAGACGCCGAGCTGGAGGCCGCCTGAGCTAGCGCTGGTCCACGAGGACCGGATATTTGAGCCATCGATGGTGGAGAGTTAGTATTGGTTATCTCCGTAGCGACGACAACTCATGGACCGCGCTGCCTATGGCCCGTTGAGGTTGGAAGGTTTCGTCTTCGACCACAGTCTTCTCCACTCCAACTAAACGGGGGGGCGTCGGAGTTGTGAGAAGGGTCGGCATTACGACCTTGGCCGCGGCGGCGATGAGACATTCCGTACGTCGATTGTGCACTTTTGTGAGGTTTTAGGGAGGGGGAGAGAGAGTTTAGAGAGAGAGAGAGGGAGAGTCAGTGGGAAAAAATGGGAGGGAAACATTGGGAAATATTTGACCTCTTACTCCCAGAGTGATTTGGATCTTTTCTGTTTTTGGGTTTTTTTTTCTGGGAAAGCTTTGGACTGTTGGGTTTTTTTGTAGATTTTGCAGATTCACGGTAGAGGTGAAAAAATGAAAGAGAACCGACATAACTTTTCGTGTCGTTTCCCACAGATAGTGCCAAATGTTGATGCACAAAACCGGATGGGTCTTGGAACAACGTAAATCCGACCGTGAATCTGCAAAAAATGTAAATAACACAAGATGTATCGTAGTTCACCCCAAGGTTTGGGCTACGTCCATACTGATTATGTATTTATCTGAGGGAGAGAGAACTCTGAGAGTGATAGCTTTGAGAGGGGTAAGGAGCCTTAGGAATTGGCCTCAGAAATGGCCTCTCCTAATTGTGAGGGTGATGGGTCCTTTTATAAAATAAGAACTCTTCACTTATTACATATTTGCCCCTTCTTTTATCACATAATTACATTTAAGTCCCCTGAGTATTTATACAAGGTCTAAATACGGAGGCCCTAAATATGGTATAAACATCCATTATCAAATTTTGTTTCATATTCAACTATCTATGCAACATCGTGTTTTTTTAGCTATTGTCTCAGGCCACAAAGAACCCACATATTATTTACAAGCTGTCGCATACCCCAATTGGCAGCAAGCCATGACTGCCGAACTCAATGCTTTGCAACAGAATAATACATAGATGTTGGTTCCTCTACCTATGGGCATAAACCCATTGGATGAAAATGGGTTTATCACATCAAATATCATTCCGACGGGACCATTGAACGCTACAAAGCTCGTTTTGTGGCAAAAGACTACACCCAAGTTGAAGGTGTCGATTAGATTGAGACATTTTCCCCAACTTCCAAACTCACCACTCTTTATTGCATTCTCGCAGTCACTGCTTCTCGCAATTGGAATATTCATCAGCTCGATATTCAAAATGCCTTTCTCCATGGCGACTTGCACGAGGAAGTGTACATGGACCCTCATCCCGGACTTCGCCGACAGAGGGATCACTTGGTGTGTCGGCTCAACAAGTCTTTGTATGGTCTCAAACAAGCCTCTCGTAACTGGTTCTCCAAGTTTTCTAGTGCTATTCAACAAGCTAGATTTCAACAGTCCAAGACAGATTATTCATTATTTACAAAAACTTGTGGTAGTTCTTTCACTGTGGTTCTCATATATGTTGACGATATCTTTCTCACAGGAAACAATCTTCAAGAGATGGAACACCTGAAGTCCGTTCTCCTAAAAAAAATTCGCATCAAACACCTTGGAAACTTGAAGTATTTTTTGGGATTGGAATTCTCACGTTCTAAGAAAGGTATATTTGTATCTCAACGCAAATATTCCTTGGATATCTTACAAGATGCATGACTTTTTGGTTCAAAGCTGGAAACTTTTCCAATGGAGCAGCATTTAAAGCTTACTCCTGACGATGGTGAATTACTTCATGATTCAACCCATTATAGAAAGGCCATATGAGAGATAGAAAGGCCAGTATCATTACCTACACCACCCACATTTTGATTACCATTATACTCTTGTGGGTTTACCAGATTCTGGATGTCTGGAGTCACATGGGCATTAGCACCGGTGTCCAAAAGCCACTGTCCATTATTCTGCTGATTTAGAGGAACCGAAGATGTTGCCATGGCAGTAAGCTGTTTTGCTGGAATTCTCCCTTCATAGGCTGCATTCATTATTTGATAACAATCTAGGGCAGGATGCCCTTGTTTTCCACATATCTGGCATGTGAGTCGTTCTCCTGTATAAGTTATTTTCTCACCATTGCAGGCCGAGTTTGGCCTTTGATTATTGTTGCGAGGAAAAGGCCCCCGCGGGTTGACCACACCACCACCACGAGCGGACTGAAAAACACCACGTCCATTTCCACGAAGTCGTCCACCACGACCTCGGTTAGTAACAAAAGCATTCACCGAAGCAGCCTCCACAGGCGGAGCATTCTGTGCAGCCATGCGTCTCTCGGTAGTCAGAATGAGGGCCTCAAGAGTAGGGTACGTGATTGGAGTATCACATGCTTGAGCAGCACTCACTGTCATTTCATAGGCAGGGCCCGAATTGTTCAAAATAATCTGGACAAGTTCATCATCATTCACGGGGTTGCCAGCTAGGGCAAGGTTATCAGCAATAGAGTTCATTCGATCAAGATAATCAGCAATAAACATGTCACCTTTCTTAGTTTGCATCAGTTCATTGCGAAGAAACAAGATACGATTTTGGGACGTAGAGGCATACCGTTGCTCGAGAGCCTTCCAGGTGTCATGAGAGGACCTCTTACTGGCTACAACAGACAACACAGAGGGCGTGAGAGAGCCATTGATCCAGCTCAGTATCAGTTGATCATGCTGCACCCAGGTTGTGTATGCAGGGTTGATAGCAGCAGCACCAGGAAGATGTTTGGGTGGACATACGATGGACCCATCAACATATCCCATCAGATTACAACTCTTGAGGATTGGTAGGATCTGAGCCAACCACAGAGGGTAGTTGGTGCGATCTAGTTTGATGTTGACAACCGTAGTCATGGAGGAGAAAGGATTCATGGTAGGGTTTGAAAGAGAGTTAGGGGAAGTTGCAGCGCCGTTTGTGTTATCAGCCATGGAGAAAAAAAAAATCAGGATCTAAGTCGTTAGACTGCTAGGGCTCTGATACCATGTAAAACTTAAGAACTCTCAAGGTTTTACTTGAATTTGCATACCCTTTCAAAGAGAGCTGCATGTATTTATATTGACGTTCAGATTACATCAGGGATTGAAATCCCTATTTACAAGGCTATTTCAAATTCAAAAATACAACAGAAACCACAAAGTGTTGTACAGAAAACAACTACTATTCGAAAAGGAGTTTGAACTAATCTAACTCTTCTTGGATAAGAGTTGAGGTTGATCACAACCTCCTGAATTTGAGGATCCCACCACCAGACTAGGACTTGGTCTAACAAAATGGTGGGTCGATTAATCTTTTTGACAGCTACTAGACCAGACATAGTTTATTCAGTTCAAACCTTAAGTCAATATATGCATCAGCCTCGGAAGCCTCACCTACAAGCAACTTTGCAGGTTTTGCGATACATTAAAGGAAGTCCAGGTCAAGGATTGTTATTTCCAGCTACTAATGACCTTTCTTTAAAAGCCTACTGTGACTCAGATTGGGCAGGGTGTAAGGCAACAAGGAAATCAGTCACAGGATTCTGCGTGTTTATGGGTGATGCCCTTATTTCCTGGAAGTCGAAGAAACAATAAAATGTTTCTCCTTCCTTAGCCGAAGCAGAATATCAGGTAATGGCAACCACATGTTTGAGCTAACTTGGTTGCAATACATACTTTGTGCTTTGAAGGTTTTACAAGATAAACCAATTGCCCTTTATTGTGACAACAAAGCTGCTATTCACATTGCAGCGAACCCAATTTTCCATAAGCGCTCAAAGCACATCAAAATTGATTGCCACATTGTTCGAGAGAAGCTACAAGCGGGATTAATTTCTCCCTCCTATGTTCCTTCATGACATATTCACGAAGGCTAGAGGAAGCAATAACTTCAATTCTCTCAAAAACAGGTTGGGACTTCACAACATTCACTCTCCAACTTGAGGGGGAGTGTTAAAAAATCTACGAATCAAATCCCTGATTGTTGTATATTTACCTTATGTATATTTACTTAGTTAGGAAGTCAACTCCTTCTTGAAAGATAGTAAATATGATTTGCAGAATCTCAACTCTATATCAGAGTGAGCGATGTTCATTGATATTTATAGGAGTACTAGACAAACACACGTAGAACTAGGATTACAACTATACAAACACACGTAGAACTAGGATTACAATCTAAACAGGATGTGAACTAAATAGAAATTTAGTCAGATTACAACTAATTATAGTTGATTTACAAAGTCGAACCGGTGTAAACTGAGTCTTTTGTTTTTCTTCATTTTTTTGGCCGAAAAGGAATTCATTAGTTCGAAGCATCAGTTACAAATTTACGGTACAATCATCATTCAATCTTAATAGATAAAAGGGGTTTCCATCTGATCTTGGTGATCATCTTGTTTAGGTAGACTTCCTGTTGAAACAATATGCTCCAGGGTAGCATGCAAGCCATATGTTTTAACAGCCTCCATGGCCAGCCTAAACCCTCGTCCATAAATCTCGCACTCATTGTCTTTCATATATTGTGAAAGTATATTGCACCTGCTCTTTGGTTTCGTACGAGAAGTACTCGGCACCACTCGAACAAAACCATTCCATCCACATGTATTCCATTACACAGCATATACCTTCTTCAACCCATGTTTCCAATTTCCTGTAAAGTCCAAGCCTCAACGCCAACCATGCATGCATCATCTCATGTGCCAAGATCCCACCTATGACCACATCTGGTTGTCCGCACAAAAGCACGACTCTAATCAGTGCCTTGTTCAGGAGAAATCTAATCACTAAACTAATCACCTTTTTATCGCACCTGAAAATTCCCGGTAAATATTGCAGCATGGTTAACTTGTCAACTTTTTTCTTCACTTGAATTCTTTCTCCACGTTTTGAACATCTTTGAATCGTCACGATAGGGTTGGTAGGAAAGGGAGGACCTAATAACATTAAGCCGTCAGGCTTAGGCTTGTTGTATGCTGGTTCATATGGTCTGTTGACTCTGTTTAACTCATCTTGATCCACCATTAAAATAGGAATGTCTTCATCGAAATCAAGCGACTTACACATATAAAATGCACGCACGGCTTCAATAACATAGCAATCCGAGCAAAGTTTCCTGCCATCGCCGAGAAAGTTTCCTGCCATTAAAATAGGAATGTCTTCTTCATCGAAATCGAGCGACTTACACATATAAAACGCGCGACTTACACATATATTCTTTTGTACTGTCTCCTTGCTTAAATCTAAGGCACTCACGACACCGCGGAGTGTTATCGTTGTAATGTTCCGCACATCATATTTGCCCACAAAATGCGCTAGGCTCCGGCTCCTCTTGATTATATTTGTGACAACATCGCATATTTTTGGTTGGCGGGGATTTTGAACCTTGAATATGTTCATGTGTGACGACGGTACTCTTGTATATTTCTTGATTGATAGTTTGATACGATTGGAAACACAAATGTAGACTAATATTTTGATATATGATATATACATATAGGGCACTAGTCCTTAGGATTAGTAAAACCACAGGTGACCTTAATCGCAAGGAAAGTGAGTAAGCCAAAAATAATAGAACAAGTAGGTAGAAACTAGGAAAAAAAATAAAACAAATCCTGTTTAAATAAGGTCGTTTAAACATAGAACAAATCCTGTCTAAACAAGGTCGTTTACATATAGAACAAATCCTGTTTAAATAATGGTTATTGAAACCAAATTACAGATTATATGCTGCTGTTTGTCTGTACTTACCGTCGACTGTAAATAGCTGCAACTTTTCCACGGTGACTTAATCATTTCAAGGTACGATTAATAGCATACGATTTTACATGGATCTGGAGGTGTTGGCCCCTCTTTCTGCTACAATTATATCCGTACCTTCACCACCATATACGACATCATATATTGGCGTGCAGAAATCATCAGGTAATTAAAAGAGTCTTCTCTTCATGCTATGGGGATTTTGAACTTGGAATTTGTTCACTTGTGGCTCCTAGATTGCTCTTGTATTTGTATATAACGCGAGTGTGCGTGTGTTTTTGTCAAATGAATATTCAATCAAAGTAATAATACATTATCAACAAGAGAATATATGCTTTTAGATTGATATTATTTACGCAAAATTACAATAATCCAATTACAAATTATCATTTCAAAAGCCATATCTTTTCTCAGACGCACACAAATGAAGCTAACAAACCAAACAACACATGCATGTCAGTTACAGTGATTCTTCTTTTCTTTTAGCTTCAGCGTCCGGAAACTGGATGATCTCAGTTACAGTTTTATTATCAGAAACTTCCTCCGGGACCTGCAGAGGCTCCAAAGAGTCAACAATGTCTCGCATTAGAGGCCTTGCTTTTGGGTTTCGGTTCAAGCAATGATATACTAGCATGGCTGCCTTTTGAACTCCCTTAACAGGATAATCTCCTTCTAGTCTCGGATCAACGATGTTGAGCACCTTCTTCTTCTCTTTCAGCATCGGGAGAGCCCAGTCAGTAAGGTTTTGCTCTCGGGCTGGCCGTGACTTGTCTAAAGATTTCCTACCGGTCAGAAGTTCAAGAAGAACAACACCAAAGCTATAAACGTCACTTCTAGGAGTTAGATGGCCTGCATGTAGGGAGATGGATATAGTAACTATGTCAGTCCCCTCAAATGATCTTTAGTTCCCAATATGAGTTCAACTGTCGATTTTAACAACACAATCCTGATTTTGGATGTTATGGGGAACAAAGAAATGACTTCATCTCCATGTGGTTTACAAAGGACCTTCCTAATTCCCAAAAAATGTGTCTAAATTTGTAACAGAACTTACCCGTCAAGATGTACTCCGGCGCGGCGTATCCATATGTCCCCATTATTCGTGTAGAAACATGAGACTTGTCCCCCACTGGTCCATCTTTTGCAAGGCCAAAGTCTGAGAGCTTTGCATTATAGTCCTGTTTTGAGGCATGCAAAGAAGGTGCAATTGTAATCTGATTGAAATTACTCAGAAGATCAATGATACCTGTGCTGCAGTAACTGAAATCCGCTCACTCGACCAATCCATGATTTTCTTATGACCAATGGAGAATACAATTTACACTAGGATTGAATTCGGAAATCAAGACTAGACAGTGCAACTGACATAGTAATTGGTATACGTCCCAAGTGATGTAATTTATTCTCTTAAAAAAAAAAAATTCAAGTGTACTAACCAGATCCAACAAAATATTAGATGTCTTAAAATCACGATAGATGACAGGCTTCTCGGCCTCATGGAGAAAGGCGAGTCCTTTAGCTGCACCAAATGCAATCTTCATCCTTATGGTCCATGGCAGAGGAAGCAACACTCCTGTAAAAAGGGAGATATGCATGTGAGATAATACTTAATCCCGAGCCATATAGAAGAAGAGGGATAGAAAATACTTATACACTTACTTGAGAATAAATTGTTTTCCACACTGCCCCGAGCCATATACTCATATATCAACACCCTCTGTTCATCCTCGCAGCAATATCCAATGAGCTTTACCAAATTTGGATGAGAAAGCTGGCCCAAAAATATGACTTCTGCCTAGAAATGCACAAAAATCTTAATGAAACTGATGTTCTGTCTCTCCTTTAATCTTCTTAATGAGTTAAAAGGTAGAACACAAAGCTTACCAGCCACTCTCTGTGTCCTTGATAACTGTTATCACCGTCATGAACTTTAACAGCTACCGGAAGGGGGTCGATCCCCTCTCTTAAATCCTCAGTAATGAACCCTTTATACACACTTCCAAATCCTCCGCCACCCAACATCTGATCTTGCCTAAAATTTGCAGTGATTATCTTTAGCTCACTGAACGTGAATGCAATCAAAGGATTTGCAGCTGAATCACGACGTAGGATCTCAACTTCTTCAGGATTTGATGGTAACTTACTATCATCTTCCCTATGTTTCACTGAGGGGCTCTGGTCTTTTGGGGACTCTGAGAAGAAAATTGAGAGCATAACATGACACATCAGACCATCCAAATCCTATCCGACAACAAGCAAACATCAAAGCTTGTTTCCCACCACAACTAACTTGAAAGTTCATCATATAGAAAGAACTAAGAAAAACAATTAAAATAAAAACCCCTGGCATGGCACGGTAGAGTATGCACTATCAACATTTTGAAGGTAACATGCAATTCTTTTTTACAAACCAAAGTTAATATTTTATAGCAAAATGTGTAATCTTTTAATCTCCTTTGCAAGTTTAGCTCTAGATACAAATTGTATACAAGAGGGAAAAGATAAATCTTCGATCATGGTCGAACGGACCAGGACGAAGCTAAAAGATTAATGGTCACGTAATGTAAAGTTTGAACTAGAAAGGATGTGCTTTTGAAAACTCGCTAGAATGAACAGAAATACTATCAAGAGTCAAGATAAGAAACAAGGCACCGGCAATGTGGAATATCCACTTTCCTACAGGAAAGGTAAATCCATTACCTTTTCAACCAGCCATGTAGAAAAGGTGAAAAAGCATATTCTGTTCATTTGTTTTTTTCTCAAAACATAAAGGGAGTACATAGAGAATCCAACAAAAACAGTATAACCTACTTCAATATCAGCAAATGCTAATGAAAAATTAGAGAATCAGCTCAATATTTCGATTTCAGGTTTTCGGTATAACTCAGTCCAACAAGTAAAAAAATGATCTTTTTGCATATGGTTATGTAAATCATCCTAAAAAGTGCAACCTTGATTTCCAATTTCATTGGAGAGTCTATCAATTTGATTAATGAATATGTTTTGAAATTCCTGTTGCATGAGGAGGAACCAGCACATTAGTTAATTTACTAATTATACATGAGGATCCAAAACAGAGCTTGATCATTTGAATATTGAACCAAGGTGAGGTTCAACTCTAATCTCTCACTAATCTAATTAGAAAAAAAGAGCAGAAAAAAATACAGAAAAAAGAAGCAAGCTTTATGATGGGGACTAACCTGACTTTGCATTGGAAGAGACTCTGTAAACAGAAGGCTCCCACCTGTACCAGCAATTCCCCATTATTTCCAAAACCAAAAAACAACCCCACAAATCCCCACTCCCTCCTCACCAACAACTCATCACCACTCCACAAGGATGAATTGGATCCAGACCCCCAAATGAAAAGCAAAGAAAAAGAAGACAAATGAAATTCCAAAAGCAGAGCCAAAAGAGTAAAGAGAGAGCTTAAGTGGGGAAATTGTTTTATTCTTGTGAGTTTGAAATTGTTGAAGAAAGAGGAAGGAGGAGAAAGAGTGAGAGAGAATTCTTCTGCTTGGTGGTAAGGTAATGATGGAGTGAAGGTAAGAGGGGGTTGAGGTGGGTGCTGGTTCTTGGCCATGGCAGAAATGGGCCCACATTCGTAGAGAGAGATTTTTATTATTTTTTAGTGTTTGTTTTGATTCAAAAATATATTGTGCATTCTTGTTAGTGCGCGTATATGGTGGATTTCAATTCCCACCCATCTCTGTTTTTCCATCATTCTCCAGCACATTCTCTCTTCTTTCTCTTCCTCTTTACTTTAGCCCATCCATGCCTCCTCATCTGTTTTGGCCTCTTCTGCTCCCACTCTTTATTAGTACCCAATAGGCAATGGGCAATAGCGTTAAGGTTGGCGAGTCAAGCTGCTGCTACCTTTACCTAACTCTCATTTTTATATTACTGCTAATTAAGGACAAATTGCATTCATAACCCATCAATCAAAAGGCGAATTCATCTTAGGAAAGGCCACATCAACAAGACACCAATATCAATAAAATAAGGTTTTCCTCCCGATGCCAAGGATCTTTAGCCGCACAAGGCCAATACGTAACATCACAAGCTAGCACGCTTGATAAATCAAACGTAATCGCCATAGTAAACTCACAATGATTTGCTGCAATTTTTTCTAATTCAACTAGCGTACTAAAAAAATGCTCTTAGAGAAACTTTATGGAGCCTTGTTTTAACACAATTACCACCCGCTTTGGAGCAATTTGTGGATAATGAACTTATCTCACGAGCATAAAATCAAGTATGTTTAAAAAAAAAAAAAAAAAACTCAACACGTTTTAACCATAACTTGCTCAAAGAGGCATAAAAAATGGGGAAAAGATTTGAGTCAGCTTAAGGACGAGTACATAGTAGTTTCACTTTTCTAGCTGGACCTACAATGATAATGTAAAGTAATATGCAGGACACAAATCTTGTAGTCAAATATATTTTCTTTCTCCCAATTATCAAGAAATGGTTTTTTTTTAAATTTATTTCCCCTTTAATCTTGGCCGACAAGATTTTGAAAGGGATTTGGATCCTCTCCTGAGCTAACGGAGAGGATCCTCCTGACCAAGTGTTATGGGCCGTTGGATTTTCATTCAACGATTATAATTATTATAACTTTAAAATGACCCACCTATTTGTAGCCGTTGGATGAAAATCCAACGGCCCATAACACTTGGTCAGGAGGATCCTCTCCATTAGCTCAGGAGAGGTTCATTTAAAGTGATATGTTGAAATTTATTCTAACTCGAAACAATGTAAACATATCATCTCTAAAAGTATTTTGATTCACACCTTTTGAAAGATGCAAATAAGAGAAGCATTTATCTTCGTATATCTCTATTTGTTTCTTTTGCTAATAATTTATTATTATTCCATTTTTTTTTTTTTGAAAGGCTATTATTATTCCATTTTGTCTTCCACTTTATAGAAGACCTAGGAAATAGGTGTTACAAACTCGCACTGGATTTTCTGCGAGTTCTCTTCTCTAAGTAGATACATACATACATATCACTTGTTAAGAAAAATAAATAAAAGAAGTTGACTAGATCACAGAATTTGACTTCTGTAGAAGTTATCCATTTCCAACAATCAAGGGTCTTTGCATATCCAAGTAAGTGACGGATCTCTTTTCACCTAATCTATCTAGTTCGGGATTTGAACAGTTGAAATTTAATCTAACGGCTACAAACAGAGGATTCCTTTAAAAATGATAATAATCATAGATGTTTGATCAAATTTCAACAACCCGAATCTCAGACTAAGTGGATTAGGTGGAAAAGGATCCGGAGAGGATCCCTTTCTTTCCCAAGTAAGAGCAACTCCACCTTTGCTAAGCACCCCCCCCCCCCCCGCGGGGCTATTCACTATTTAATTCACCCAGTGAACAGTAACTGCCCTTAATGAACAGTAACTGCCTTTCGCATCTCCACCTCTACACTGAATAGCCTTGACAATAGGCAATAAAATAGGAAAAAAACCTTTTGCAACTTGCTTGGAATTTCCCGTGCACTCTCCACTCCCTCACATCACTCCCTCTCTTTCTACTCATCTTTCTCACTTCTCTCCATTTTTTTGAAGTTCCTCTCTCTCTCTCTCTCTCTCTCTCTCTCTCTCTCTCTCTCTCTCTCTCTCTCTCTCTTTCTCTAAGCTCTTGACACTTTCACTCTCTCTAGAGCTCCGAGAGCTCTCACCCACTTCTTCTTTGAAAATTAAACAAATCAAACTCCAAAACCATGAAACGTTAATCTATGGGACTAAAGGATCCTAGCTATACCATTGCATGCGTCATCGGACCATCACGGTGTAAACCACCATTGAAGCCGAGAGCTTCAAGATCTGAAACTCAAACCCATGTGAGGTTCTCTATGCAAATCTGGTTTCATTATGTCTTAATGTTGCTTGGGACAAGATTTGTGGTGTTTTTCCAGTTCGAAACCAAAGGTTTAACCCCTGCAATTTCTCTGAAACCTTGCCCAGTTTTTGGTCACCTCCTCGGAGCAAACTCCAGCAAGTTTGTGGGTTCTTGAGCTCTTGCTCAGTTTGAATCCATTCCAGGTACTTAAATGCCTCTTTGCAAGTGAAAATTAGTTGGAAATTACTAAGGTTTGACATGCATGCATACTGTTTTTCCCCATTTTCAGAATCCGGCGAAGAAACCCAACCCTTGCAGGCCATTTTCCGGTAATAAAATAATGGCTAACGTCTGAGTGACGTCAGCCTTGCATCACGTTGCCTTCGGGCTCTCGGGCTGGCAACTTGTGCTAGGCCTCTCTCTTGGGCTGGCACACGCTGGACCAAGTCACTCTGGCTATCCGGCCTTGTTCCAACGCCAATCCACTAGGCAAAAGACCACGGTGGAACTGCTTAAAGGCACTTGTGTGTGTATTGTGCTATGAAATAGACAACACATGTAAATATATGATGATATATTTTTTTTTAATATTTGAATTTACTTTTATGTATCTCAATATGTCTGCGTAGTACTTATATTACTTTTCTTTTAATAAGGGAAAGGTCACTTCCTCTCAAAAAATTGTAGCCGTTAAATTGTTAATCACTCGAGACTACACAGACCTGGCAACAAAATTAGAGACGTAGGATAAACTTAATGGACCTGGCAACAAAATTGGAGATGTAGGATAAACTTAATTTAGATCAATGTCCATTCTTCTTCAACGCATGACAATTTATTTTGTCAAATTAATATCACAAAAAAATAAGAGTTTCAGTATTTTATTTTCTTTTGGCATGATACTCTCTTTTAACACGTTTCATGTCGTGTTCAAAAAAATTTCATTTTCAACAATATGCTAAATTATTGCTTAATTTATTTGCATGCCATTTTCAGAGAGCTAATAGTGAATGGTGGGGTGCATTCCAAACCCCAATATATCACATGATGTGTAACAGACTACAGCCTGTGTGGTGCATATAAAGTTGTTCAATTTTGGACTCGCTAGAAACCCCTGGAGGTGAGATGACCAGAGATTGACATGGAAGGAATGGAAGAAAGCAAAGCTCACCACCCCTCTCTCTCTCTCTCTCTCTCTCTCTCTCTCTCTCTCTCATGCTTAGCTCCACAGCCTCCACCACCACTACCACACGTGGCCTCCAATATCAATGTCTTTGTCTCTTCATAATAGTGCGTAACTAATCTATCTATCTAATGACAATTTATGCATATAAAATTATACATAATACTGCTCTTAATCATAATCTAATTAACATGATCCAACATTGTACCGAGAGAATGATCAGGATTATATAATTTGGTATAACTATATATTGCTGCTTCTAAACCAAAATTACAAGTAAAAAGAAGTTTAATTTCATTAATCACTATTTGAAATCAAGCATTATATACAATGCTATACTTTGCATTGATCTATTTATTTGCTTCCTGCAGCTGCCCAGTTGGAATTCTCTGATTACAACTTTGGTCACATTCCTTCCCATCTCTGCAAAACACTACATGAATATGTCTGGACAAGGGATTTCCAAATTATAAAGAGAATGGTCACAAAATGTTAGAATTAAGGGACAAAGGCATGTAAGAGAAATTTTACAAATGATACGTTCCAACGGGAGTTGGTTAATTCCTCTCCTTTTGTGATCTTTTCCTTTGTAATTTGACTTTCAATCCCATGACTTGAAAATCACTCAGCCAAAAAGAAATGGATAGGAATAGGAGTATTTTCAAATCACATATACATGAATATGTAATCCGATTTTGATGTCCGGACGAGTTCAATGATAAGACAAACTTCCTTATGACACACTTACAAGAGGGTGAGGGAGGGTGTCCGTCCGGCATCTTCGACACGCCCCAAACCCAATATCCCAAATACCAGGGTAGACACGTGCTGGCCGACACCCGAGGGTGACAAAGCCATTAAAAACATGCATAATGATAAAATATTTAATTAGAAAGATATAAACCAATGCAGAATCGTGTTCAGAGAATACAACTACTAAGAATAATATGGAAGGAATTATTATGAAAAGGTACAAACAAATAAATGATACCTATACTGAGAAGACTCGAGAATATCTATGTTGTAGAGTCCTGACGCCAAGATCATGTGCCTCGATCCTAACCCCTGAGGGGGCGCAAAACCAGAAAATGTGAGTGGACCAAAATTTATAATAATAATACTAGTAATAGGAAAACCATTTTCTTTGTGAACATACTAACCCACCTGTTTTGGAAACACATATTTAATACTACATATAGGTTTTATGAAAAACCCTAGCATGCAGTGTAAAACATTTGTGAAACATCGTAAATCATATCCGTGTTGTACTCAACTAGGGGTATCATAGTGGCTTGAAGGCAGTACTTGTCCATCACTCGATGGTGAAGTTGTATAACTTGTCCATCACCGGAAGGTGAAGCTGAATAACCTGTCCATCACCCGCAGGTGAAGCTAAATCAAATAGCATAATATCCACATTGACACTAGTCGTGGCTAGTGAAGCTAGGGGGTATATAATATATCATATCTCACTCTTGCATTATCTGTGTCCTATGGCCATAGACATATTAACTGTGGTGTGCGTATGTGCCGTATGATAACCAACTAGGTAAGTATCGAAAACATAACTCAAAACTCGTATCAAAGCTCGAACCATCTTCATAACCATAATAAATCCATATCCGGAAATCCACCATATTTGTAAATCCATAATATAAATTATATACGAAAGCCACATAAATTAATATATGCAAATCCAATAATTCATGATAAACCAGTCTCCCACAAGAACAAGGATGTTCTATCCTTCTCCGCTCAGGATGTACATTCCTACTCCTATTCAGATACTTGAGCAGCAACCTAGTTTTAGTTTGTTTAGTAGTTTGTTTCCGATACTGCTTGTAATTGTAATTTCTGCATTCTACTACACATCTCCTTTGTAATGCTATATATGTCAATAATAATTGGCTCACTCAATTCATTGAGTTGAGTTTCAGAAATAATATCTTTCATGGTATCGAGAGCCAGCGTCTTACGACAACGGTTTATCGTTTAATTTTTTTCTTTCTTTTCTCTCGGTTTTCTTCCCAGTATGGCGTCTTCTTCTTCTACCTTTGCTGCTGCTGCTCCCTCTGTTACGAATTTTCTTACCATAAAGCTCGATCGCAACAACTATCCTCTGTGGCATGCTCAGTTTCTTCCCTTGCTGCGCAGTCGCAATCTTCTCTCCTTTGTTACTGGTGAACATAAATGCCCTTCTGCTTTTCTTCCTGATGACAAAGGTACCCTTACTGACAACGTCAATCCGTCGTATCTTGACTAGATCCAAATTGATCAGATGATCCTCTCCTGGATTACTAGTTCTCTTACTCCCAAGGTCCTTGCTACTATTGTCAACAAAACCGATTCGGCCTCTGCTTGGTCGTCTCTTCAGAAACGCTATGCCTCTACCTTTCAGAACCGTATTATTCAAATGTGGACAGAATTGATGAATACCTCCCGTGGCGATCTCTCTATTGTCGACTATCTTGACAAGGTGAATGTTCTTACCGACAACCTTGCCTTCTCTGGAGCCCCAGTTTCTGAGTCAGACTTGGTTGCCATTATTATAAGTAAGGTTGGTCCTCAGTTTGAGACCACCGTTGCTTCTGCACAAGCCCGTGATACTCCCATCATTTACACTGCCTTGGAATCTTTACTCATTAGCGTAGAACACCGTCACACTACTTTCTCTCTTCTTTCTGACGTTAGTACTTCTGCGTTTGCTGCTGTGTGTGGTGGCCGTGGTACCTCTCACGGCCGTGGCGGCTCGTTTCGGGGTGGTCGTGGTAGCGGCTACACTCGTGGTTATGGTTCCTCCCGCAACTCTAATGGTGATTTTTCCCATTCTTCTTCACCAGCAGTCTCCTCCCGTGGACAACATGCTTTCTCCAATGGCATCCTCGGCTCTGCTCCTGCTTCAGGTGGATTTTCTCCTGCACCTGCATTCTCCCCGTCTGGCCATATTCAGTGCCAGATTTGTCAGCGTTATGGTCACTCTGCTATTGATTGCTACAATCGTCTCAACATGTCATATGAAGGCAGAGTTCCTTCGTCTCGTCTTCAGGCTTATGCTGCTGCACCTCAGTCCCGTGTTGTACCTACTGTTTCTCCTGCCTTGCCTGCTCAACCATGGCTCTTTAACTCTGGCGCCAATTCCCACATAACCAATTATGTGGGTCAGTTTTCTAATCCTCGTGAGTATCATGGAACTGATCAGATTCGTGGTGTTCATGGTGGTTCAGGTTTGCACATCTCCAAAATTGGTGATTTGTTTCTTCACACTAAACTAGCTTCTTTTCAATTACTAAATACTCTCTACTGCCCTCATGCTTCCACTAATATCATCTCTTTAAATAGTTTTGCTGCTGATAATGACTGTTTCTTTACTATCCATCCTCGTTTTTATCATGTGCAGCATTCGCGAACGAGGAAGATCCTTTTACAAGGCCCGAGTAACAATGGTCTCTATTCTTCCCAATTCTCTCATCAAACTTCTGGTGTTTTTGCTTGTGTTGGTGAACGTGTCTCGGATGCCTTGTGGCATTCTAGGTTAGGTCATGTTTCGTTTTCCATTTTACAACATTTAGTGTCTGCAAATAAATTGCCAATTAAAAGCTCAATTTCTAGTAAGTTTTGTCAATTTTGTCTTTTAGGTAAAAGTCATAAATTGCCATTTTCTTTATCTTCCTCCATGGCTTCTTCACCTTTAGAATTAATACACTGTGATGTTTGGATGTCTCCCTCTCTATCCGTTTCTGGTTATAAGTATTATGTGATTTTTGTGGACGATTATTCTCGTTATACTTGGTTGTATCCACTCCGATTAAAGTCTGATGTTTTCTATACTTTCGTCACGTTTAAAAACCTCGTTGAAAATATGTTCAGTGTTAAGATTAAAGCTTTCCAAATGGATGGTGGAGGTGAATTTGTTAATCATAATTTTCGAACATTCTTAAATCACCATGGCATCTTACATCGTCTTACCTGCCCTTATCATCCTGAACAAAATGGTGTGGCGGAACGTAAACATCGCCATATCGTTGAAATTGGCCTTACTCTCTTAGATCAATCCGATCTGTCTACTCCTTATTGGACCGAATCCTTTCATACTTCCAATTACATTATTAACTGTTTGCCCACTCGCCTTTTACACAATATCTCCCCGTTTGAAAAACTGTTTCACAAACCTCCTTAATATAATTTTTTGAAAGTTTTTGGGTGTGCCTGTTTTCCTTATTTACGTCCATATAATACTAACAACTGCAATTTCGTTCCAAACGCTGTGTTTTCTTGGGTTACTCTTTAAACCATCTTGGTTATCGCTGCTTAGATCCCTCTACAGGTCGTGTCTTTCTGTCTCGCCATGTCATGTTTGATAAGCACACCTTTCCATATAGAGAGACCATTGTTCCATCGCCTTCATCGCTTTCCTCGTCTACGGATCCAGTACTCATCTTCGGACCATCACCATCTCCTGTTGCCCCCACGCCCTCCATCTTGCAGCCTTCTTCTTCCAATCCCTCAACCCTACCATCACCCGCCCCCTATCCAGCGCCCATTTCAAGTTTATACTCGTAGGCCCTCTTGCCTTACCCGTTTCCCGCCGTACACATCTGCCTCTCCTTTATCCCCTACAACCCCTACTATTCTCCCCCTAGTTCTTCCCTCCAAACTACATTCCCCATATCTCCTACACCTCTGTCAGCCCCTGGAACAAACCTACCACCTGTTGCATCCGTTTCCTCTACTCCCGATGTCAGTTATCTGTTTCACTCCATGGTTACTCGCAGCAAAGTTGGTGTTCGAAAACCTAATCCCAAATATGTTTTTGTTACTACTTTTTCTGATGATTTGGTTGAGCCTACCTATTTTAGTCAGGCAAATAAACACATTGAATGGCGCAAAACGATGGCTGACGAGTTTACTGTATTATAACACAATGGTACTTGGACCTTGGTCCCATTCCACCACACTATGAACGTTCTCCCCAACAAATGGGTCTATAAAATCAAGCGGCGCTCTGATGGTTCCATAGAGCGTTACAAAGCACGGTTAGTAGCCAATGGGTTTCATCAACAAGATGGTTTAAACTATGGTGAGACGTTTAGCCCCGTCGTCAATCATGCCACCATTCGGCTGATTCTCTCCATTGTTATTCACTACAATTGGCCACTTCAACAACTCGATGTACAAAATGCTTTCCTTCATGGTTCTCCAAATGAAGATGTCTATATGTTCCAACCGCCAGGATTTGTTGATTCTCAACGTCCCACTCATGTGTGCAAGTTACAACGGTCTCTATATGGCCTTAAACAAGCTCCTCGTGCATAGTTCCAATGCTTTTCCCAACACTTGGAACATTTGGGGTTTGTTTCTTCTCATGCCGATTCTTCATTGTTTACTTTCTTTGATGGCTCCATGGTCATTTACTTGTTAATATACGTGGATGACATCCTTATTACTGGAAATAGCACGGATCATATTGCTCGCTTAATTTAACAGCTGGGCGTTCTTTTTTCCATGAAGGATCTTGGTCCCCTTCATTACTTCTTAGGCATGGAAGTTCATCGTATGACTGCCGGTCTTCATCTTACTCAAGCAAAATATATCACTGATCTTCTTAAATGTACTAATATGCTGGACTGCAAGCCTATTTCGGCCCCAGCTATTAGTGGCCGACGCCTAAGCTTATCAGATGGCGAACCATTATCTAACCTTACAGAATTTCGAAGTGTTGTAAGGGCCTTGCAATATCTTCTTTTCACTCGTCCTGATATCGCCTTTGCCGTAAATCAGGTTTACCAGTTCATGCATCGGCCAACCACAGTCCATTGGGTTGCTGTTAAACGCATCCTCCGTTACCTTAAAGCAACTTCGAATCATGGCATTGTTTACAAACCGAGTTCCCTTCAGCTCACTGCCTATGCTGATGCGGACTATGTTGGAGATCATGACGACTGTCGTTCTACTGGTGGCTACTGTATTTTCCTTGGTGACAACCCTATCTCCTGGAGCTCCAAGAAACAACGAGGTGTCTCTCGCTCCAGCACCGAAGCTGAATACCGCCAGCTTGCGTACACTGCTGCGGCGCTCTCTTGGTATCACACCTTATTTCGAGAACTTCATCTCCCGCTTGCTTCTCCCCGCATCTGGTGCGACAACATCAGTGCCATTTCTGTAGCCTCTAATCCCGTCTATCAACAACGCATGCGCCATGTGGAAGTGGACTATCATTATGTTCGAGAAAAGGTCACTCGCAATGAACTCACTGTTGGCTATGTCTCCTCTATTGACCAGCTGACTGATCTTCTTACCAAAAGTCTCTCTGCTGCCCCCTTCACTTTTATGTTGTCCAAACTACCAGTTCGTGGCCTTCCTGTCAGTTTGCGGGGGAGTGATAAACCAGTCTCCCACAAGAACAAGGATGTTCTATCCTTCTCCGCTTAGGATGTACATTCCTACTCCTATTCAGATACTTGAGCAGCAGCCTAGTTCTAGTTTGTTTAGTAGTTTGTTTCCGATACTGCTTGTAATTGTAATTTCTACATTCTACTACACGTCTCCTTTGTAATGCTATATATGTCAATAATAATTGGCTCACTCAATTCATTGAGTTGAGTTTCAGAAATAATATCTTTCAATTCATACTCTTTAGTAAGACGTAATTTCAATAAATCATAATTATAAAAATTTGGAAAACATAATATAAAGCATATTCAATGCATGTAATATGAAATGCATGTTAGGTTAATAGTTTATAAAAATATATAGTTAAGAAGGGGTCCACTCACTAGTTTTCCATTGCCTGAAAGCCGCTCGAACTATCAAGAATAACATCACTTCCCGCCAACGCGCCTAAACACAATTAGGGACATTTTAGCAAAACTCTACTAAAACGTTATAATTTTGGAAAACGGATGGTGGATTTGGATTCGGCACGTTAAGGAACCTTGGGTTTTCCTTCAAGCGCCGTCGCATGTGGCAGTTGGCCGTCCCGACTCTCCAGAAAATCCAACAACTCAAAAAATTCCCAAATTTTACAGGAATTAAGATCTCGACAAGAGGAATAACTTCCATACCTGCAGCCAAGGCCAATTTGGCCGGGAAAAGCCCCAATTTCACTAAAACCCGTTAGAACCCTAGATTTGGGTGTGCTTTGATTCGTCTTCCATACTCGCTCCGAATCCTCAACCAATGCATGAGCTTTGTTTTTGGGGTAGAGGGTAGCCTATTGGTGGTGGTAATTGGTTGAGTTAGCTTCACAATCGTCGATTTTCTGCCGTGGCACCTTCGGAACCCATAGGTTCCGTTATTCACGAATTCAATGCTAAACCTAGTGAAATTTGATTGTAAATGGAAGATAGGAGGTCATGGAAGGTTTTCCAGGTGGTGGATGGCGGCGATTTGATGGAAAAAACAGATGGAAACCACCAGAGAAGACGGCGGAATCGGGTCGGGTCGGGAAAAAGAAAACGGGTTGGTGATCCCGTGCTTCACCTCTCCTTCCTTTCCCCTAATTTCCAAGGAATCCACCCGTAAGTTTCTCAGCCACACAAAGGCTAAGATTTTCGAACTAAATCAAGGGTAATCTTTGCTTTTCGTCTTTAGGTTGGCTGCTGACTATGTCTGAAGATTCGAAATTTAGTCTGATACATCCTTTAAATCATGGCTGAATTAAGCTTGTACCGACACGTCCTAAAAAATTATGATTTTTATAATTTTAATACGTGAAATTACGAAAATGCGCTTTGAGGCAAATATGTTGACTTATGTTACCAGCTTGTCGTGTCACGTAAGGTTCATTTTCTCTTCTTTTTTATTGGGCGTCCCGCCCCTTCTTTATCTTTCATCTCCACTGCCCACCTTTTCTTCCCTTTAATCTGGGCCACACACGTGGCCTTCCAGATTTTGCTCCAAAAATCTGGAGCATTCTAGAAAATAATAAATTTACAATTTTACCCTCGACTTCATTCATTAATAACTCATTCGTTATAACTCCAAATTACGTTCCGTTTGCGCCCACGCGTCCATAGCAACGAATACTACGAGAATACGCCAAGAAAACGAACCTTACATGACACGACAAGCTGGTCAACATAAGTCAACATATTTGCCTCGAAGCGCATTTTCGTAATTTCACGTATTAAAATTATAAAAATCATAATTTTTTAGGATGTGTCGTTACAAGCTTAATTCAGCCATGATTTAAAGGATGTATCAGACTAAATTTCGAATCTTCAGACATAGTCAGCAGCCAACCTAAAGACGAAAAGCAAAGATTACCCTTGATTTAGTTCGAAAATCTTAGCCTTTGTGTGGCTGAGAAACTTACGGGTGGTAGCACTCTCTTATCTTTCGAAAGCATAAGGAGTGGAAATTTATGTGTTGATCGTAATTCACTGGATAATTAGTTTTCTTTCGTCGCAGCTCATCTCCATGATCCACTGCACCCTAAAATCCTCCAAGGAATCCATCCGTTTTTAGCTACGGAGAAAATAAGCTCTTGAAGAAGATCTGTCCAGTCAAGCATCAAGTCTTTTCATTTTTGTTTTCGGAAAATCAGCCATGAAAAAGGACTTTAAATCCAATATCAAAACAATTAATGGAGCAAAACTTTATTGAAAGGTATATGTGTGCTATCTACCAATATGTTTATATATAAGCTTTTCCAATCTTGAGATTGTCTGTCTTCTTTAGGGGATTAGGAGATGAAGTTTTAATGTTGCAAATTGTTTCTTTTTCTTTTTTTCTACTTTTCCTTTCGAACATATAAAGTTTAATATCGAGAGGAGATTTAGTGACCATCGAAACTCATCCAATGCTAAGTTCTCTGCCCAGCTGACAGCTATTGCATATGTACTTATTTCTGTCTTAGATATGAAAATGTGATATGCTAATTCTGCAGCAACGTTTAACTTCCTCACACCGAACATTGTATTAAACTTGAATGGTATACAAATAGAGTTAAGAAACTTTTTAATGTCAAATGAAAGAATGGAAGAAGTTTGTACGGCACTTGAAGTTCCTGCTTATCAAAGCAAACTAGATGTATGCTTTCTATCCCTCATATTATGAATTTATGATGCCATATGAAGCTGCAATAATAGATTACTGTGGATGAGGATGCACCATCAATAAAGCAAGTTCTTAGCATGGCAGAAGACTTAATAATGATGTGAACTTGAAAGGTTAAATCGTGTTCCGAAAGTCTTAGTTTCTTGATTAAAAACCTTCGATCACGCAAGAGAGAACTAGAATCAATTCATGCACTGTACGAATGAGGAAAAATTTTGCCAATGGCATTGATTTTGATTAACCATAACTTTGCTTCTTCTGGTAAAATTAATTAGTATATCTTCATTGAATAATACCAGATCACTGTGCAGAGCATGCGTGCTCTATCAAGCTAACTGATCCTCTCAATATAGGTGTATATCATAGGGAATCATCGATGTTCTGAATACTATGCTTCTCCAGACAGATTTCAGTTAGAAAAATGGAAAATGAACAACAAAACTGCTAATCATTCTGCTTAAAGATAAGCATAGCTTGGGGCAACACTAAAAAGTATGTGTTTATGCAAGTTTGTGAGGTGTAATCGATCCATACTCACACAGTCTATGGACCTTTTTAAGCTAGAAAGCAGGATAAATTAGTAACCTACAGGTGCAACCACAGTAGCTTAGAAGGACAAGAACCCGAAAAACCAGGGTTGCAACCTTCAAAAACAAGTAACAAAAAAGTATAAGGCATCAATGTTTATATATGTCAAATTATTTTTCTTATCAGGGTATAAATCCATTGAAACAGGACTATAACTCTAGATTTTATTTCCTGTCACAGATTTTTAATCAGGTTTCATTTTTCAGCAAGTTGAAGGAAAAAAAACAAAAACCTAATATGTAGTAGTAGTTATCTAGGGCACTTGATAAGATTCTAGAGGTGATGTGCTTTCTTTCTCGAGAACTGTTGAAATTAAAGTGATGCAGTTATCATACTTCTACTAATTTGTTTACAAGGAAAAGGGGACTGCATGGAAAAAGATTTATAGCTATTATCATGAAGGGCACATGCATTTTTCTTAGCAGCATTGATGGTATAACTATGATGGAGGTACAATAGGTACAGTACTCCGTATAGATGCATGTGCGAAAACATCGAGGGCCAAGGAGAGAGGGGGATAGAGTTTGTAGCTTGGAAGAGAAAATATCATCAATGATGAGCGAATGTTTCTTGCAGCTTTTGAAAGCCTTCAACTGCACGCACGATATGCATTGTTTGGAAGGCCATCTTCTTGCAGATTACTAGAACTCTATTTAAGCTCCAACCAGCCATGTGATTCTTCTGTAGGAGACAATGGCTACTAATAATTTTCAGTGTTTTTGGGGCCTTTTTCTTTCACTTTCACTTTATTTTACTCACTCAACTTCCACACCTCATGTAACTTTTCTACCCTAAAGCAGTTCGCCTTTTCGTGCCTCCTTTCTAATTATTATCCTTTTTACTCACCGATTTGGTTTGTGCAGGTTTATATAGTCTATTTGGGGCACAACTACAACGTTCATGTTCCTCACCTCACCTCAAACCATCATCTTCAACTCCTTTCCAAAGTTTTTGCAAGGTTTTTGTTCTAATTCTTAGGCCTGCCCATATATTTAGCGCTTCAAACTCATTTCCTTCTGGCTCTATTTCTCAACCACTACATCACTTAACTTGGTGATCTTATTTCTCTCTTTGTACTCATTATATTCAGTGAAGAAGATGTTAAGAAATCCTTGCTTTATAGCTACAAGCACAGTTTCTCGGGGTTTTCAGCTAAGCTCAATTCTTCTCAAGCAACCGCCTTGGCCCGTAAGCTAGATAATTATTACCCTTTTCTTTTCTCTGCTTTTAATGCTGCTTTGTTAAAGAGTTGAATGGTGCACCTTAAATCAGTAAGCTTAACTTCAGTGTTTAAGAAACATGCTAAATATATAATTGCAGACATGGAAGAAGTGATATCAGTGTTTCGAAGTGAGACAATGCAGTTGCACACAACAAGAAGCTGGGACTTCTTAGGCCTTACCTTAAGCAGCAGCAGCACTAGTCCTGAAGGGACTCCATTGCAACTAGCCTATGGTGACGACATCATTGTTGGGGTCTTCGATACAGGTTTCTTTTAAATTAATTACTAGGGGAAAGCTGCACATTTTCTACCATTGACAAAACCAAGCTAAGTTTTTATAGTTTGAACATCTGTTTAGGTATATGGCCTGAATCCGATAGTTTCCAAGAAGAGCCACGGATGAGGCCTATCCCCTCAACTTGGAAGGGAGGGTGTGCTAGAGGAGAAATGTTTGAGCCAGAAAAAGCATGCAACCGCAAGCTAATTGGTGCTCGCTACTACCTCAAAGGTTTTGAAGAAGAATACGGGCCACTAAACAAGAGTGGGAATCCAGAATATCGATCAGCTAGAGATTTTTTAGGTCATGGTACACACACAGCCTCAACAGCAGTGGGTTCAATAGTGAAAAACAACGCAAGTTTCTTTGGCTTAGCACCAGGAACCGCTAGGGGAGGAGCGCCGAGGGCTCGTCTAGCGGTGTATAAAGTATGTTGGGGAAAGGACTATGATGGGAGGTGCTCTGAAGCAGACATTCTTGCAGCTTTCGATGATGCTTTGCACGATGGAGTTCACATGATATCAGCGTCATTTGGATCAAAGCCGCCATTGTTGCCGCTGTTTATATCTCAAGCTTCAATTGGTTCATTTCATGCAATGCAGTTAGGTGTTAGTGTGGTGTTCTCTGCAGGTAATGAAGGGCCAGATCCCTCACAGGTCTCAAATGTTGCTCCTTGGGGAATTTGTGTAGCTGCTTCCTCTGTTGATCGAATGTTTCCAACCCGAATAATCCTAGACAATAAGCTCTTTGTTATGGTAATCAATACATATAAATCATGGATTATACATGGCATTACATGTTAATTATGAACCAATGATGAACAAGTCCAAGTTTATTTTCTTTGTGGTGATACTCTAATTTAATTAACAGTGGGTCACAACCCTAATCATTTCGTTGGTACATATTTCAGCACTTTAATTAGCTGAGTCATCCATAAAGCTCCATTTCTGTACAGGGGGAAAGCTTTATTACCACACCTATTAAGGCAAAATTAGCAGATGCAACCACATATTTTGTCAATGGGTGACCTCTCTCTCTCTCTCTCTCATAATTTTCCATCTGATCTATTAATCACTCGTTAAATATGTAATCTACTAAATTAAAATGCAGGGTTTGCAGGCCAGAGAATTGGATAAAATCAAAGTTTGCGGTCGGAAGAGTAATTCTATGCTTTTCAAGCATAGGACCATACGAAATTGATGAGGCAGAAGTAGCTGCCAAGAAAGCGAATGCATCGGGTTTGATCTTTGTGGAAGCTGAGACGAGGCAGGTTGATATCGACATCATTCCCTCAGTCCATGTCAACCTTGAGCAGGGGACTAAAATCAAGCACTATCTTGCTCAATCTCCCATGTAAGTAGTTCTCTAGAGCGGTCAACTGCACTTTTTAGAAATGTAAATATGTTGTCGATATTATTGATATTGTCGATACTAAAAACTAATTATTGGAAAAGTTGTCGACAAACTTGACTGCACTTCAAATTCGTGACATATGTTAATATTGTGAACTATACCACAATACTACACAGGAAACCTGTTGTGCAGATAGAGGCAAGTAAAACTGTCATCGGTAAGTATCCAGCGCCTAGAGTTGCATACTTCTCTTCGAGAGGACCAAGCTCACTTGCACCTGATATTCTCAAGGTATCAATCTGCATCACGCTGCGTGTATATATACCATAAGATGTACTTTTATACAGCCGATTATACGTATATGCATTATACAGTAACATAACATGATCCCCATTCCCACTATGGCGCATTACAATACAAACAGCCAGACATAAGTGCTCCAGGGGTCAATATATTGGCAGCATGGCCTCCTCAAACATCTCCCACTTTGACACTTGACGATAAACGTTCTGTGAGCTGGAATTTTCAGTCAGGAACGTCAATGTCATGCCCTCATGTGTGCGGAGTCGTTGCCCTTATCAAATCTGCCCATCCGAATTGGTCTCCTGCAGCCATTAGATCGGCTCTCATTACAACAGGTACGTGTTGAGAGTATCTCAAATTGGAGATGTAAAGTCTTGCATAAAGTGCTTAAAAATTCTTGGTTTTGATATGGATGCTCACATTCTATTAGTATGCACGTAAAAAAACAGCTATTGATAATCATTCATGTTCATTTGTCACAGCAAACACGAGGGACAAATCCTTTGACAGCATTCTAGCAGATGGATCAACGAAAGCCTCCGATCCCTTTGACATTGGTGCTGGCCATATTGACCCCATCAAAGCGATGGACCCAGGCCTCGTTTACGACATGAAAACACGCGATTACATTCTATTCCTCTGCAACATTGGCTACACCAGTGATCAAATCAATAAGATTGTTCTTTGCTCTCCCGGAACTGATACAAGCTGTCCTCAAGTGCCAATTTCAAATTCCCACATAAACTACCCCTCCATCACAGTTTCCAATCTCCGATACACCGTGACTATCAAAAGAAGCGTCCGTAACGTGGGGAAAAATAAGAATGCGATTTATTTTTGTACTGTTTTGGAACCTGATGGAGTAGAGGTACAAATATGGCCTAGAGTTTTGATATTTTCATGGTTCAAACTAGAAAACACATATTATGTGACGCTCAAACCGCATAAGAAGTCTCAAGGGAGATATGATTTTGGAGAAATAGCGTGGTCCGATGGCTTCCACAAGGTCAGGAGTCCCTTGGTTGTATCTGTCAACACCACATGCTGTGACTCTTGTGACTCTTATGCATATTCGCATCACTCCTACAATCGTAATTTAAGCTCATTTTAAATGTCGTTGAGAACTATTATCAGTGCTCTAGAAAGTTATTCTGCACTCGATGTGCATGACGACTTTTCATCAATAACAGCTCACTATATTGGTTTTTTGTTTTTATATTTTTCAATTCTATGGGATAAATTTAGTTGTAACATTTCCATCATTATGGACATTAAAGTAATAAACAAAACGTCCTAAGTTGTGTTTTTTGATTTACTTTGTCAAACATGACGGTTGACCCTAACATGCAGAAAACATTTGTTAAACCGGCTCTTTAGGTCATCTCCAATAAAGAGGGTTAGAGGTTTAAAAGAAAAAAAAAAGGCCTGATTTACCAAAAAAATTTATTCTCAACTGATGACTGAGCTATAATTCTATGGAGCCCATTAGACAGTATTTGGCTAAATGGACATCAGGCTGGCCAAATGTAGCCCTCCACTTAGCCCTTGTTTTGGGGATCAACTCATCAGTTGCAATAATTGATTCAAATTCAACGGCTAGATTTGAAAACATCAAACGACAGTTTAACATCAAACGACAGTTTAATTAAATTAAGCAATCAATTTAAAGTATAACTTAAAACTAATAAATTATTGAGGGGGTTATGTTTAGTCCCTGCGATTGAATATGGTATATGAGTATAACCTAACACTATTAATTTAAAAATAGGGCAAAAAACTGTTTACTACCCTCATGTTTCGTGGTTTTCAACATTTAATACATCAAGTTTTTTTCGTCTCAGAGTCATACCTAAAGTGTTAATTTTGGGACAGTCTCATACATCCGTTAGTCAAACTGTTAAGTCTACCGTTAACTAATGACGTGGCACCTATATGGACAATGACTGGGCGCCACGTGTCATTAAAAATATTAAAATATTAAAATAATTAATTAAATAAAAGTATTTATTAAAAAAATTTGTTCTTTCTCAAAACCCCGACTGTCCTCCCTTCTCCCTCCCTTCTCGGCCTCTACTGCAAATCCAACCCTCTCTTTCCCTCAACCCCCGACCTCAACCCTCAACCCTCTCCCTCCCCTAACCCCCAACCCTCTCCCTCCCTCAAACCCCGACCCACTCAATTAAAAAAAAAAAAAAATGTTTCTGGGCACCCTACATCCCTTCTCTTCCCTGAATCCATGGCGAAGGCTGCACTGCGAGCTGAGGAAGTTCCAGACCCTCACGGTTAACGACGTCAAACCGATTGCTCCGGTGCAGGTCATGGTGATGAAGATGAAGGACGAAACGACGTCGCACTCTGAAATCGTACGCCGTCGCCTTCACATCCAAAACCCATTGCCTCCTCCTCCAAACCCTCACTCTTGGCGATGAAGGATGGGCCTCCCTCCTCGTACGGCTCCGTCTATGTCCCTTCCCACCACCGCTTCCACTCTGTCATCAGCACCCCCACTTTCAAATTGGAAATAGAAAACCAATTTCACGCAATTTTATAACATTTTCCCCCAATTTTTACAGATCTCAAAAAAACCCAAGAAACCCAGCTGCAACAGATCTAAAAAATTATCCATAAAAACACACAATTAACAATAATACAAACCAACACACATTCATTGATTCATGCAATTCTACTCAAACAGACAACACAGAAAACAAGAGAGAGTAGGTAGAGAGAGAGAGAGAGAGAGAGTTACATAAAATTAAACCCGAATTTGAAGTCGCAAATACGTAAGGCGAAAAGGGTTATGCCCTTCTAGGGCAAATTGCGGTCGGAGAGACCCAAAAATCGAAAAAGGGAGACACAGAAGGGCTCCATTCGAATAGGGGGAGGGTAGGTGGAATCGAATAGGGAGATGAAGGGGGAGTTTGGGTGCAGAGGAGAGAAGGGATGAGGGTCTGGGGACTTGGGCCGAGCTTAATCGAATGGTGGTGGTTATGGAAGAGAAGAAGAAGAAGAGGAGGAATGAAAGTGTACCCGTGGATGCAGAGGAGAGAAAGGAAGGGCTTGAGGTGTTTGTTTCTCGAGAAAATGTGGATCTGATGGGAAAGTGAGAAGAGAGGAAGTTGAGAGTGGGGGATTGAATTGAACGATTGGGGTTTGGGGATGATTTGATCGGAATATTTTGTTGTTTTGATTTGCAGGGGTTCTGGGTTTTTTTTTTCCTTCTTGTTGTTGTTGTATTTTTTTTTAATAAAAACTTTTATTTAATTAATTATTTTAATATTTTAATATTTTTAATGACACATGGCGCCCATTCATTGTCCACATAGGCGCCACGTCATCAGTTAACGACAGACTTAACAGTTTGACTAACGGATGTATGAGACTGTCCCAAAATTAACACTTTAGGTATAACTCTGGGACGAAAAAAACTTGATGTACTAAATGTTGAAAATCATGAAACATGAGGGTAGTAAACAGTCTTTTGTCCTTAAAAATAATATTTTACGGGACTATAATTCTGGATAGGGTATGTTTAACTCTTTTGGTTGGAGATGACCTTAAAGAGAATCGGGAGAGACCATGGATAGAATCTGGAAAAAAAATGCAATTCCCTAACTCTATTTGTTTGTGGGACTGCATAGCCACATGATATGACGAGCAAGTATAAGAATTTTTTTTCTATTTTACTTAGAATTGAATCAAATTAATTATATTTTTTTCGATTATTAAGATAAACGGTGCAAAATCAGACACTCTTCATCTCTATTAAAGATAATCAAGGTTACGTTACATGGACAAAAAGGAATTATAATTTAGCTTATTTTAATTTCACAAACTCAATAGAGTCGAACCGTAGAAGAATGATCGTTGGTGAACTCATGAAAAATCAAAAGGTAGTTGTCGATTGATGTCTTTCTAGATCTTTGTAGGGTTTTGCCACATACCGAGTGCGACGGGGACATCGATGTCATTTTGTAATTAGGGTTTTCAAACTCCTCCTAAGAGAAGAGGGGTGCATTCATTCAGATTAAAATCACCGAGGCAATCAGATTTCACCTTGACCCGGAAAGACCAAAAAGGACATGGTGGAACCCAATTACTAAAGGCCACGTGGATATTCTGCCCAATAGGAGTGGCCCGATGAGCTCACAACGCGACCCGCAGGTGATTGAATGCGAGTATTGAAGAGGAGCCGTGGTGCTATTTGAATCACCGCTTTTGGATGAACAAAACCCTCTTTCCAAAAACCCAAACCCTTGGCGGCTGTGAGACCTATTGTTCCCTCTTCTCTCTCTCTCTCGCTCTCTGAGCATCGAGATTTCTCTCTCCGATTGCTAAAACCCATATCACCTCTCTCTGGGATTTAGGGTTTTTGGTAATTCTTGGGACAGAGAAGGAGAAGTAGAAGATCTAGCTATCAATTGACGGTCATGGCCACCGTTGCTCCTCCTGTGGAACGTATCCTTATCAAAAACTTTAGCCATCTGGGTATTGTTTGTTTTCGATTTTTCTTATTCTAATTGGATCTGTTCTTTTGTGATTGGTTTTCGATGAAACTAGATCTTCGCTACCTTAAATTTGTAGATCGCAGTGAGTTTCTTCTATGGCGTTTGTTTAGCTTTTGAATTGTGGCGCTTTGTGTTGATTTTATGGATTTTTATGCTTGATTTGTGGTTTTGTAGACCGTCTCTGTAAATTTATGGCTGTATGTGGAACAATTAAAGTTCTTGGTATTGGTTTGCTTAATTTTTTGAAATTGGTGTTGTTTGATAAGTAAAGATTGATGTGTGCTTGGTTGAATTGAAGTTTCATATCAGGTGATTTTTCTGAATTGTTTATAACTTGTGGATGGACTGAATGATATACTGTTGAATTTTACCTCCCCGTAAAGTGTTAAAATTCAAGCTATGTTCATTGCTCCAGGACCTATATTTTGTTTTTGTTTGTTGATTGTATATGACTATTACAATAGACACAGTAAAACACGCACTGCCAATTAGACATCTCGATTGATTTTACAAAACTGTGTATTTCCTTCACCGTTTGCGTTCTTTAGAAGCAGCAGATTTGCTACAGAAGATGTCATTAGACTCTCAAACCAAGACTCTGGAAATTCCTGAGCCTACCAAGAAGGTACCGTACAATTTGACCACAAGAATTGGATTGTGAAAAAGTATTAACAAACTGCATTTGAAACATTCTGCCATTTACGTTATATGTGATTCTAAGGTTAATTTCTTTTTCATTCAGCCTTCTGTTAACCAATACGGGTCTATTGATTCTGGCAATGCTGCAAATGGACAGGTCCCATCAGAGCGCTCTGTTACCCCTTTGTTACCTGATTTTGTGGATCCATCTATGTGCTATCTCCCGAACGGTTATCCGTCTACTGCGTATTACTATGGAGGTAAAACTTACGGCTGAACTCTTTCTTTGCTTGAGAATGGTTTATTGATTTATTGGTGGATTGTTAGATTCTACTTGAAATTCATGTGTACTTTTTGATAAGGTAATTCATGTGTATGATATGGATGGTTTTGTGAATTTCTTTTAGGCTATGATGGGACTGGCAACGAGTGGGATGACTACTCGAGATATGTAAATCCTGAGGGAGTAGAGATGACTTCTGTAAGTTCTTTTTCCCTTTTGGGTAATGTTTCATGGTTATTGTGTTTGATTTGGGTCTAACATGAGTAAGTTCATTCTCTTAAGTTTATACTTTTGTAATCTTCTTGTGTGTTTTTAGGGTGTTTATGGGGACAACGGGTCTCTGTTATACCACCATGGGTATGGGTATGCACCATATGGCCCATATTCTCCGGCAGGTTCCCCAGTTCCGACTATGGGAAATGATGGTCAGTTATATGGACCTCAGCAGTACCAATACCCTCCTTATTTCCAGCCTCTGACTCCAACCAGTGGACCGTACACTCCCAGCCCTGCTGCCCCTCAAACTGATGTCTCCACCTCTGCAGCTGCTGACCAAAAGCCTCTGTCTGTGGAAACAGCAAATGGAATTTCTAACGGCATTTCGAACGGTGGAAGTGTGAAAGGAAATAATGTTTCAGCTCCCTTATCAACATATCAAAACTCGTCTTTCAACTCCAATGGTTCATATGGAAGGGGTGCTTTGCCAGGACGTGTTCCTACTCCTGGATACCAGGACCCAAGATTTGGTTTTGATGGGTTGCGTTCTCCTCTTCCATGGTTAGATACCCCACTTTTTTCAGATGGGCAACCTAGACCAGTGACAAGTACAACAATTACTTCGTCAATCTCCAATGGCAATACCAATTTGTCTTCGAGGAATCAGAATTACCGTCCAAATTCTCATTACATGGTATGTTGGTCATATGCTTTATATTTAATTATTTTTATATACTTTTGCTTTGTAGTCTTACTTTTGGAGACTACCTTATTCCACCAGTGGAAATGTCATCTGCGTTGTATGACATGACTGTTCAATTATGGCCTTGGCTGCAAACCAAACCTCTAACCTTTTGGTGTGAGAATATCTAAGGCAGGGAGGAATCTTGTTATTGGATATCCTTTAACTGGTTGAAGCCTTTATGGTTAACACTTAACAGTCTTCCAATCTAATAGATGTTCTGTGCAGGCTGAATCTGAGTATTTACTTTAAACGTTCTACTGAGATGTGTTCACCCTTACAAAACAAATTTCATTTATTTTATCCACAGGGTTTGCACCACCCAAGGCCATTGTCAGGAATGGGTACATCTCAAGGGTTTATAAATAGGATGTACCCAAGCAAGCTGTATGGTCACTATGGAAACACAGTTAGATCTGGTATGGGCTTTGGGTCTCATGGTTATGATTCACGAACCAATGGACGCTCATGGCTTGCTGTTGACAGCAAGTATAAACCCAGGGGAAGAAATGGTGGCTACTATGGATTTGGTAATGAGAACATGGATGGATTAAATGAACTAAACAGGGGACCTCGGGCGAAGAGCTCCAAGAATCAAAAGGGATTTGCCCCTAATGCATTAGGAATCAAAGGGCAGGTACCAACGAATCCTAGTAATGATGAGGAAAAGGAAAAAATGAGTGTCCCAGACCGAGAACAATACAACAAAGCAGATTTTCCCGAGGAGTATACCGATGCTAAATTCTTCATCATTAAGTCATACAGTGAGGATGATGTTCATAAGAGCATTAAGTACAATGTTTGGGCTAGTACGCCAAATGGCAACAAGAAGCTTCATGCTGCTTACCAGGAGGCTCAGGAGAAATCTGGTGGCTGCCCTGTTTTTCTTCTTTTTTCGGTAAGCATCATCCATTGCTGTTAGGACTTGTGAGGTTATAGATTAAATTTTTATTGGGTTTGTAGTAATTTACTTGTTTTCTTTTTAGGTCAATACCAGTGGACAGTTTGTTGGCCTTGCCGAGATGTTGGGCCCCGTTGATTTTAACAAGAACTTGGAATACTGGCAGCAAGACAAGTGGAATGGCTGTTTTCCTGTCAAGTGGCATATCGTTAAAGATGTTCCCAACAGTTTGCTGAAGCACATTACTCTTGAAAATAATGAGAACAAGCCTGTTACCAACAGTAGGGACACTCAGGAGGTATGTCCACATCTTAGTGTTTCTTTTTTACCTTGACCTTCTTTATTCTTCCCTTGTGAATATTAAGCTTATGGGTTTATGCAGGTTAAATTGGAGCCAGGGCTTAAAATAATTAAAATCTTCAAGGAACATATAAGCAAAACTTGCATTCTGGATGACTTTGGGTTCTATGAAGCCCGTCAGAAGACAATCCAGGAGAAGAAGGCTAAGCAACAGCAGTTTCAGAAACAGGTAAATACTATGCCTTCCTGTTAATTTTGCTACCCCTTTTATTTTGCTACTTTTTTTTTTCTTTATTATTTTGCTGTCAAGAGATAAAGTTTAACAATTCTAAATACTTAACATTTACCCTTGTGAAAATACCAAAAAACAGGTATGGGAAGGAAAGACCAATGATGAGAAGAAAGAGGTGGCAAATGGGCAACTGAAGACTCAAAATTCAGTGGAGGTTCCTGCTGAGTTGACCAAGGAATCTGTTCCGGCTGTGAATGGAAGTGAGGACCCGAAAGTTGCAGAAAATGGATCAATTACATCTGGAGATGCCCCGAAGGGTGCTAAGCCAGTTGCGTCAGAGAAGAGGGTTGTAGCGAACGGGGTTGCGAATGGTTAACAGTTTCTGCCTTGCGTAATGGCGGTCCATGCTCTTGCGGTGTTCTTGTAAAGGTTTGCGTTGTGTGCTGGTGTTAATGAATATGTTGGAGAAAAGTAGTATCCAATGCTCTGCCTACTTGTGTGGACCGCCGTCATGATGACCGTGACTTGCCCTGCTAGAATAGTCAATAGTTCATTGAGGAATGGCAAGTCAATAATGTCTAGAATTTCTTGTATCTTGTTCTTGAGGCAGGCTAGGGATCCGAGTAATCGTAGTAGTTCCACCCCTCCTCCTCCCTCCCCCACAGTTTATCATTTGGGTTGTCTATTTACAGGTGTTTTCGCAGAAGCTCTAACAGGTTTTGGGTTGCCTAGGATTTTGGGTTTAGGGTTTCTTCTATTCCAGTCGTGCTTATATCTTTTACCATGTGGGTGGATTTTTAATTTTTTTTTTTTAACTTTCTCCATGTTTTACCGTTTGCCTTTTACTAGGTTTGGTTATTTCCTGTCTTGTATGTCTAGATCATACCTCCTCCGCTGGGGAGTAAGTTTTTTGCGTTTGTATTTGTAAGTGAGCTAGAAGAAGCAAGGTGGGAAAATATTGCAATATAGTCAGCTTTAAGAATTTACTTTTGTTTCGTGTTTTCATCATGTCTGCCGTGTTTGTAGTGCCCATAGAAATATTTTGCTGAAAATTTTAGTGCCAAAAATTAAATCAAAGGGGATACCTTGACTTGTTGCAAAAGTTGGTGTGGTACCTATTTTTTGGGAAACTGAGAACCCCATGCAGTTTTTCTATATCATTTAGATTAAACATATGTGCCTTTTTAAATTTGATTAAAGTGCTTTGATCAATAATCACCTCGAGCTAAATTACATGTCATTATAATATTTTTTGAAATTAAAAATAATTTTTGAATTTATCTTTTTATCTTCATGATGTACTTTTTCTTATTTAGTGGAGATATTAGTAATTAAATTATATTTTCTCTTCTTCCATATATATATTTTCGATCACAATTTTTTATTTATTTTTTGTTATGCAAACATTTAATATTATTTCTTTCTCCAAATGTTTTTTATTTCAAATAGTTGATGATCAACATAAAAGCTTCGTGTAATTTTTTCAAATTTTGTGAAATTATATTTTTTTGCTGTTTTTTTAAGTATGGTTGTTGACGAATTATTATTAGGTACAATACATTACGTATATATTATTTGCGGATACGTTTGAATTTACAAAAATCATTAATTGGTACTTTTATTTGCAATTTTGGTACGTTTGATTAGATACATATTGTTAATATTGGTACATTATTTTTATTTTGGTACGTTTTATTTTGTACACATTGTGTATTAGTACGTTTATATTATTCTCAATCCTATTTTCTCTTAACGTATTAAAAGAAAAACTTATTTCAGTACGTTTGATTTTATGGGAATTAAAAATATTTTAAACTATTTTGGAAAGAAAATATCTTAAATCGTAGATAATTATTGCTAAATTGTAGCATTATTGTGAAAATAAATTGAATCTAACCAACTTTTTTTTTTATTTTTACAATTATCTCTAGAGTAATTAAAATGCTAGATTATAGGAAATTTGTTACAATATAATGTGCATATATCACCAAAATTATGACAAAAAAAATTTAATCATATCAGTAAAAGATATGGATGTTTAATATAAAAAAAATTCAAAACTGAGGTGTCTATATTAAAAGATCTCTATTTTTTTTTCTTTCCTTTTGTTTTATTTTGTTGAAAGCAATAGCATCTCATCCTTTGGAACCTAACTTATGTATTATGATGGAGAAGAGGATAAGCTCCATTGGCCCTTTTGTTACGGTCTGGTATCCATGATTCATATGTAAATAACTTTTATAAACCAATCACTCTCTTTCCTCTCTTTCTTAGGGCTTACGATGAAGAGTCGCGTTGGATACTAATCCAACCGTTTAAAATTGCACCCTAGTAAATTAGTAATAGACGGGAAATTTTTTGATCCAAACACAAGACTAGTTATAAGTACGAGTAAAATTACTTGTCTATTGTCTCAAAAATACTTGTATAGTTTGTTGTAGGAGCCAATTGTCCCTTATCATTGGTGTCTTTGAAGTTTTTCGAGTCTTAAGTCTTTGAAATTAGCTCAACCGGTTAGGAGGGTATGGCCTACTAAATTAGGGTTATGAATATTCGAGTCATAAAGTTTTCTATTTTTAAAAAGTGATCTAATACAATTATTTTGTTGTATCGAGGCTAATACTAGCCCAAACTCGCCCTGTACCAATACAAAATATTAAATGTGTCATGTCTGTTAGACCAACATAATGTATTTGCTCGAGTTTGAATTATCGTCTTATAAATTACAATATTTTAGAATTAAAAATTTATTTTTGTCAAGATAAAAAGGATGTAAATAATCTAACATATCTTTTGTTAGATCCCGCATCGTCTAAGGGAGAGGATTCTTTATGCTTTATATGTACATGCTCACCTTTTTTAGCACGAGACTTTTTGGGAGCTCACTGACTTCGGATTCTATATGAACTCCGAAGTTAAGCGAGATCGCGCGAGAGCAATCCCAGAGCAATCTCATGATGGGTGACCCACTGTGAAGTTTTCGTGTGAGTTCCCAGAAACAAAACTGTGAGGGAGTGGTCGGGGCCAAAAGCGAACAATATTGTGCTACGACAGAGGTGGGGCCGGGATGTGACAATTTGGTACATAACCAATCCCTAGCCGGAAGTTTGCCGACAAGGACGCCGGGCCTTTAAGTGGGGTGGATTGTTAGATCCCACATAGTCTAGGGGAGAGGATCCTCTGTGCCTTATATGTACATGCTTACATTCTTTAGCACGAGACATTTTGGAAGCTCACTGGCTTTAGATTCTATAGGAACTCCGAAGTTAAGCAAGATCGCGCGAGAGTAATCCTAAGATAGGTGACCCACTGGGAAGTTCTCGTGTGAGTTCCCAGAAACAAAACCGTGAGGGTGTGATTGGAGCCCAAAGTGAATAATATTGTGTTACAGCGGAGACGAGGCCGGGATGTGACATCTTTAGCCCTCAAGTAGAAGAATTTTTTTTTACATATATTTAGAAAAATCATAATATTTTTGTTGCAATCTGTTGATAAAAGTACATTCCATAATCCATATTATAAAAAATAAATACCGCGGCTAGAGCCAATTTTGAATGAATGACAAGGTTAGGTACGCTGCTAAACCAAGACTTGTATAAATCTCTCTCTCTTCCCAAAAACCCCTAAGAAAGCCCCTGTAAAACCCCTAAAACCCTTTCGCGTTTTAAGCAAGCAGCAGCAGCAGCTGAGGCCGCTCTCTCAAGAGTCACTCTTTGTCATGGCGACCACCGTTTCCCCGCCTGCGGATCGTATCCTTACACTTTCCACTGCTTCTTCGTTTTTTGGGCTTCTTTCAACTTTTTGTTTTCGAATTTTGGAATGTTGGCTTTGTTATACATGTATGTATGGGGCTACATCACTAGATCTGTCACTTGCTTTGTCTTTGAGTGCTATTAGGGTTTCTCTGTGACATAAAAGCTGTTGATTTTCTAATATTGAATTGGGATTTTGTATTTCTTTTAAAAGAAGTTCTGCCTTTATTTTTATATGAATTGTATTTTTCGCTTGTTTGTATCTACTGTTGTATTTTGTATTTCCTTGACCCTCAGGGTTTTCTTCAGAAGCTGCAGACTTGCTGCAGAATTTGGCCTTGGAATCTCAGACCAAGGGACCTGATGATGTCCCTGACCCTGCCACTGCCAGGAAGGTAATTCTCGTCTCTGCTCTTATTCTCTCGTCTTTATTTTTTTTTTAAATTTTAACTTTTTTCGTTTTAACATGTGAATAAACTGTAATGGAGAATGATCGATTGATCAGTGAATTTGTGTTTCGAGCTTGATTATCAATTTCGTGATTTTCAGCCCATTGTTGTGACTGCTAAGAGCAAGTCTTATGTTCAGTCTACAGCCCCATTACATAAGGATTTTATGAATCCATCTGCGTGCTATCTCCCTAATGGTTACACACCTTCTGCCTATTACTATGGAGGTAATGCTTATGCGCTGTCTTCCATTATCTCATCTGTTATTGGATTTTATTATATAAGTGCTCATCTACGAGTTTTGAATTCCATTGTCATGTTGAAAACCCATTAGGCAGTGAACGCTCTTATGGTTTGTATGGTATTGATGATTCTGTTGTTGATGGTCTGGGTTTTATAGGCTATGGTGGGACTGGAAATGAGTGGGGCGGTATTTCAAGTTATGTTAATCCAAATGGAAGCGATGTGAATTCTGTGAGTTTTACGTAGTCTGTTTTGTCAAAGGGTCTCTACCTACCAGAGTTGTATTTTTCTGTTTATATATTCTTACACCTCTTAGGTGATTTGAATTCTAAGGTGGATATTCTCTGAGAAACTCTTTTGTATCCTGGCATCATATCATATAATGCTTGTTGCATATTTCAGGCTGTCTATGGGGATAACGGTTCTTTTATGTATCATCATGGTTATGGTTATACACCCTACAGCACATATTCGACATCGGGGTCCCCAGTTTCAACTGTTGGAAGTGATGGTCAGCTTTATGGACCTCAGCAGTACCAATATCCTCCGTATTTTAAGCAGCTGAAACCTAACAGTGGTTCACACACCCCTAATTCAGCTGTTCCTTCCCAGGGGACTGTCTCTACAGCGAAGGATGCTGGCCAAAAGCCCTCATTTGTGGGAACAGCTAATGGGAATCCTAATGGTGTTGCGACCAGTGTGGTTAAGAAGGGAAATACTCCTTCCGGTTTCTCAAAACCAACAAATAACAACTCATCACTGAATGTAAAGGGTTCCTTCAGTGGACACTTTGATACAATATATGGTTTTGATGGTTTGCTAACTCCTACCCCATGGTTTGAATGGCCAATGTGTTCAAATGGACTGGGTAAACCAATGACTGGAAATACAGTCAACAGAACTCCATCTTCCAAGAATCAGACTTCCCGATCAAATTCTCAATTCATGGTACGCTTGCCTATCACTGTTGACATTTCGTACTACTTTCTTTTTGCTTCCCTCCTTCCCGGCTAGTTGAAACATATATAGTTAGGTCTGAGCAAGTTGGGACAGATCTCCAAGTAAAATTGGAATGAAATGTCACGCTGACCCGTTCTTAGGATTAATCAATCTTCTGTTCAAATGTTTGTACCTAGTATATCTGTGTGATATTAAACACATTTACCTGTGATCTGGTTGGTTGAGCAGCTAGTTAACTACAAGCTTCAGATTTTTCCCTTTTGAATTTTGATGGGGAAACAAATGGGTAGTAGTAGTAGCTTTTCTCTTGGAGTTCACCTCACTGGAAAATTGATTGATCTGATTGCAGCCCTCCTTTTTTATTACTAGTTATGCTTTAGGTCATATTTCATCTATTGTGGAGTGATTTTATAATTGATGGAATGATCTGACTTTTATGGATTGTTCTTGGAGGTGGCCTCTCAAGGATTTCTGTTACGTGACTTTGTAGGGTTTGCACCACACGAGGATGGGGTACGGTATGGATACAGCTAACGGACTTGTGAATGGAATGTATACCAATGAATTGTATGGTCAGTATTGGGACCCAATTAGACTTGGTATGGGATTTGGAGTCAATGGTTTTGGTATGCATAGAAATAGAAGTGGGTGGACGGCTCTTCAAAACAAGTATAAAACCAGGGGGCGAGGCAGTTCCTTTCGCTTTGGTAACCAGGATTTAGAAGGCTTGGATGAGTTGAACAAGGGACCTAGAGGTAAAAGTTCAAAAAATCAAAAGGGAAATTCACCTGATGCTGTAGCAGTTAAGGGGAGTAACACGCCGCTGAATAAAGCTGATGATGAGAAGGATGCAATTAGCATAGTGGCAGAGCAGGAGCAGTACATTGGAACAGATATCTATGATCATTATGCTGATGCTAAGTTCTTTGTTATTAAGTCATATAGTGAGGATGATGTCCATAAGTGTGTCAAGTATAATGTTTGGGCCAGCACACCAAATGGAAACAATAAGCTTCATGCAGCATACCAGGAGGCTCAGGAGAAATCAGGTGGCTGCCCTGTGTTTCTGTTTTTCTCGGTGAGCACCATTATCCACTGCATTAGTCCATTATTTCATTTGTTGCTTTCCTTGGCTTAGCTGCTTCTTCTTTCCCTAGGTGAATGCCAGTGGCCAATTTGTTGGCATAGCAGAGATGGTGGGGCTGGTAGATTTTAACAAGAATGTGGAACATTGGCAACAAGACAAGTGGACTGGCTGTTTTCCAGTTAAGTGGCACATTGTAAAGGATGTACCCAACAGTTTGCTAAAGCACATTATCCTAGAGAATAATGAAAACAAACCTGTCGCTAACAGCAGGGACACTCAAGAGGTATGTCTACTTATTTTCTTTATCTTGTTATTCCTTTATCTTGTCTGGGGTTAAGCTTTATGTGTTTACGCAGGTCAAGCCAGAGCAGGGGCTTAAAATGATCAAGATATTCAAGGATCATTCCAGTAAAACAAGCCTATTGGATGATTTTGAGTTCTATGAAGCTCGCCAGAAGACAATTCAGGAAAATAAAGCAAAGCAGCAGATCCGGAAACAGGCAAGTTTTTGCCCTTCATCCAGTAATTCTTATTTTAGAAGCATAGTTTTATCCTTTCCTTTCAGGACCTCCATGCGATGCAACTGTTTCATATGCATTAAGCTCTTTTTCTTTTCTTACTGCTACATTTGTACTTGCTATTAAATAAGCCACTTTGATTGAGAAGAATTTATTGTATTCTCTGTTGATTATCTAAATAAAGGTATTGGATGGGAAGCCAAGTGATAGAAGAAATGATGGGGTAAATGAGGCGCTCAAATCACTAGATTCATTGGGAACTGCCTTAGATTTGATTAAGGAAACGACACCAAGTGCTGAGACTGGTGAAGAACTGAAGTTGTCGGAGAAAGGATCAGTTGCTGAAACAGGAGGCAATCCCAAGGGTCCAGAACTAGCTGTGACCAAGATGATTGTAACAAAATAGGTTGCAAATGGTTGCTAGTTTACTAGTTTGTGCAATGCACATTAGTGGGTCGTACCATTGAAGGTTTTATTAGTAGGAGTTTCTTGAGAGGATTTACTGCTTTCAGTGAAGTATATTAGTCAGAGTATGAATAGGTGTAATTTAGAGATTTCCATGCGCCAGGTTATTCTTCATGTGGGTCGGTTTGTTTTAACAATAGTTGCTTCTATCTCCCTCTTATGCTGTTTTTGCTGCTCCTTGTTTGTGGGGAGGTTATTGGCTGTTTCGGGGGATAAAACCTTTGATTGTATTCTAGAATCTGCCCTTATGCTGTGAAAATGGCTTGGCTTTTTGGCTTTCTATTTGTTTGTGTAAATTACATTTTGCATCCTTAAGTTTGGGTCACCTGGCAAACTTATACATTAAAATCTTTTGAACATTGCAGTACATCAACTTACGAATTCGTTGAAATGTCACACATCCGTTAAATTGACTGTTAAATGATGATGTGTCGACTTTTTACTAATGTTATATCACATGTGCCACGTGGACAAACAACCAATTTAGATAAAAAAATTGTGACTTATAGCTTATGGTTTTTGTGAAAAAGGAATTATAGCTTTTAGTTTTTGTGAAAAAACAAAATTGAGTTTCACATAACATCTTCAAAAAATTTCACTTTCATATCTCACGTACTATTTTATTTCAATATAATACATTCGTTACATTTTTCATCCATTGGTCCGTTAAGAGTTGATGTGGCTGCTACATTTGTGCTGACGTGGTTGCCAACTTTTTGCAAACCGTGCTTCAAGAGGAACTTGAAGAACATGCTGTAGAGCTTCACAGCTACGCTTGGCATTTCTCTCACTTTCTCTCTTTACAAATTGGGAGATTTGCAGAGACTGGAAAAATGAGAAATGGAGGGTGGGATTTTCTGGGTTGTCAGTGTAAATTCATAGCGGATTAAGGATTTAAGATTAAGGGTTAATTAATCTCCCTGTGAAAATCGGATTCATAAGGAGGTGGGGGTGGGGTGGGGTGGGTTTTTGGATGGGATGGGAGGTGAAGAGAGTGGAGAGGGATGTGGGTCGGGGGGAATGGGTTTATGGGTTTTAGTTTTAAATGCATAAATTTTTTTTTTTTGGCCACATGACACAAATTTGGCAACCACGTCAGCACAAATGTGGCAGCCACGTCGGCTCTTATTGGACTAATGGATGGAAAATGTAACGAATGTATTATATTGAAATAAAATAGTACGTGAGGTATGAAAGTGAAATTTTTTGAAGATGTTGTATGAGGTTGCAATAAACCTCAACCCTGAGGTGGTAAAGTGTAATTTACCCAAAAATCTTTTGCGTGGTCATTAAGAAAAAAATATTCTAAGGCCTTGGAGTAGTTCCACCCTTGAGCAAAGGCAATTATTGCCTTAGTTGATAGTAATTGCCTGAGAATATCTCTACTCTGTAAATAAATTACCTGACAATTTGATATTAAAAAAATTATTTTTTAAAACATTTAATACATAAACAATTAAAAATATGTTGCAGTCCTATTAGATTAGGAATGTGATTGAGTAAATCCTAACATATCTGGGATATCGTTATGGGATTTTATCATATCTCTTAGACTAGATATTATCCTATTAGAGTTGTAATCTTATTAGGGTAAGAAATTAACCTTCCCTACTACTATAAATAAAGGCACAATGGGGTGTAATAAAACACACCTCACAATTACACATCTCTCTTTCTTTCTACTATGTCACACCCCCCCCTTTCTCTGCCCTTATTATAATTCAGTAAATTAGGCCTACAACAAAATCTACTATTGTTTTATTATTTATATTTTTTTTACTTTCTGGAACAATCTCTAGGTTTCTCCAATGCCTCCATTTCCCTCTCCCTCTATCTTCCTCGCCCTTTCTCTCTTTCCCTTTTTTTTTTCTCCGCTCCTCTACCTCTGCCTCTCTCTCTCAATCCTTCCTCCACAAATTTGGGTTTTGGGTTTGAATCATGAGTTTTGGATCTGCAACTTGACCCCTCTGCAAATGCTCCGTTCATCTAATCTGGATTTTCTAGAGAAAAGGTAGTTGCATATGAGTTTTTTTGGAGAGAAGAGTGGGAGAGAAGCACAGACAAAGAAATTTTGGACGTAGCTGACGTCAGCATGACATCAGACCACTAGGGTGCAAGGTCATGCAGTTCTTACCCAATTGCTAGGTCGAGGGATTTGGGTCCACTGAATAGCTGCACGGATCCTGCTTAGTTTTGAGTGCCTCGATTTTCGTACGTAGAGGCCTCCTCGTTTGCTGTGCCAAAAGTCCAATGTGTATTTGGTTAGTAGAGTCCGTCTCGTTTTGCATGCACAAAGATCGCATCCCATTTTGTGTGTCCAGGTTCGCTTATTTCTGCACACGTGGAGTCTGCCTAGTTTAGCATGTGTCAAGCCCGCCTAACACTCACGTTTTTTGTTAAAAAATTAATTTTTTATTTTCGTGAAATATTTTTCGTGAGCATTAAGGAAAACTTTTATAAAGCGTTTGAAAGTGGTTTTACGCTTTATTGAGCAATAATGCATATTTGGTATAATATTTAAGTCCCCTCAAGAATATCAACGGAAAGTTTTACTTAATTTCCAAAACTTCAAGGTGAGGCGAAGGCGAAAATAAAATTTTGAACGATGATTTATGTATGAATTTGCAAAATCGACTAAAAATCGTGATTTTTAACCCACAGTTTTTGTGTAAAATGCAAATATCTTATTTTTGCGAAATGTTTTTTGTTAGCATTAAGGAAATCTTTATAAGGCATTTGGTAGCAGTTTTATGATTTATGGAGCAATGAATGTACATTTAGTATAATATTTAAGCCGAAAACTAAAGAAATAAGTGAAAAATATAATAGTGAGGCCTAAAACATTGTTAAAATTGGGTTCCACCCTAAAGAATATCAACGAAAAGTCTTATCTTAATTTTCAAAACTTCAGGGTGAGGCGAAGATGAAAATAATTGAAATGAACGGTGATTTATTTATGAATTTGCAAAACGACTAAAAACCGTGGGTAGTGCCCTTCACGTTTTTTTTTTTTTGTGAAAAATGCAAATTATTTATTTTTGTGAAATATCTTCCGCGAGCATTAAGGAGAACTTGATAAGGTGTTTGGAAACGGTTTTATGATTTATTGAGCAACAAATGTATACTTAGTAGAATTTTTAAGCCGAAAACTAAAAAAATAAGTGAAAAAATACAATAGTGAGGAACAAAACATTGTCAAATGGGGTTCCACCCTCAAGAATCTCAACAGAAAGTCTTACCTTAATTTTCAAAATTTCACAGTGAGGCGAAGGTGAAAATAAATAGATTTATGTAAAATTTGCAAAACTGTCTGAAAACCATGAATATTAATCCACGTTTTTTTGGGAAAAATGCAAATTTTTTATTTTCGGGAAATATCTTCCGTGAGCATTAAGGAGAACTTTATAAGGTGTTTGGAAGTGATTTTATGATTTATTGATCAACAAATGTATACTTAGTAGAATTTTTAAGCCGAAAACTGAAAAAATAAGTGAAAAATGCAATAGTGAGGACCAAAATATTGTCAAATGGGGTTCCACCGTAAATAATCTCAATGGAAAATCTTGCCTTAATTTTCAAAATTCCAAGGTGAGGCGAAGGTGTAAACAATAGATTGAACGATAATTTATGTAGGAATTTGTAAAACCGACTAAAAATCGTGAGTGTTAATACACATTTTGGTCAAAAATGAATTTTTTTATTTTTGTGAAATATTTTTCGCGAGCATTAATGAAAACTTTATAAAGTAATTTACTATTTATTGAGCAAAAAAAATGTATATTTAGCAGAATATTTAAGCCAAAAACTGAAAAAAAATAAGTGAAAAATAGTCTTAAAATCACCTGTAGGTGAGGTTTATGCAAAAAATAGCAACATTTTGTTTTGTTCAATAGTCTTTCATAATCTTTTGGTTGATAAAGAGGGTTCTACTAATATGTAGTTTAGATTTAGATAGAAGAAAAATTAACAAAAAAAAAAAGGTTCAATTATCTTTAAATTTAGATTTTAAATCGTTGATTGCAAGTGTTTAAATACGAATTATAATAGATTTTTGCACGGGAGAATAAATTTTGAAGACGTGAATTTAATAGTTTATTGTAGTGGTAAGAGAAATAAAAGAAAAATTAACAAAAATGATTCAAATTCTTGCAGGAGGCAGAAAGTCACGCATGATGTTGTGGCTACTAGACTATCAAATTCTACCACCTTCAAGAATTTGAATCATTTTTTTTGCATTTTTTTAATTTTACTTTAATTTCTCTTACCACTACAACAAAATATCATATTCATGTTCTTCAAAATATATTTTTTCGTGCATGGAGCCCAACTTGTTTTTTGAGAACCCGAGAGTTCCTCGTTATGTGTGCGGGGAGCCAGCCTCATCTTGTGTGCCTGGGTTTGCCTCATTCTGCATGTGAGGTGTCCGCATTGTTGCGTGCCAGAAGCCCGCCCCTTTTTGCGTCCACGAAGCTTGCACCGTTTTGGTGTGCACGACAGCCTCTTTTTTCGTACGCATCGCTGGCCTCAATTTATGTGACGTATGCCATCTCGTTTTCATGCGCAGAGCTCACCTTATTTTGCATCCAGAACTCCGTCCTATTTTCTGTGAGTGGAGTCTGCCTTGTTTTGCGTGCCATGGTTTGCCTCGTTCTGCATGAGTTGTGTCCCTCTCGTTCTGCGTGCGTCGAGCCCACGCTAACAACCATGTTTTTTTTTATAAAAATGCAGATTTTTTATTTTCACAAAATATTTTTCATGAGCATTAAGTTAAACTTTTTAAGGAATTTGGAAGCAAATTTAGGGTTGATTGAGCAACAAATGTATACTTAGTAGAATATTTAAGCCCAAAACTAAAAATAAAATAAGTGAAAAACATAGTAGTGAGGCTGAGAACATTTTCAAATGGGGTTCTACACTCAATAATCACAACGGAAAGTCTCACCTTAATTTTCAAAACTTCATAGTGAGGCGAAGGTGAAAATAAATAGATTTATATGCGAATTTTCAAAACTTCAAATGGGGATAACCCATGTTTTTTGGGGGAAAAATGAAATTTTTTTATTTTCGCGAAATATGTTTCGTGAGCATTAAGGAGAACTTTATAAGGTGTTTGGAAGCGATTTTATGATTTATTGAGCAACAAATGTATACATAGTAGAATATTTAAGCCGAAAACTGAAAAATAAGTGAAAAATACAACAATCAGGACAAAAACATTGTCAAATGGGGTTCCACCCTCAAGAATCACAACGGAAAGTCTTACCTTAATTTTCAAATTTCATGGTGAGGAAAAGGTGAAAATAAATAGATTGAACGATGATTTATGTAGGAATTTGTAAAATATACTAAAAATCGTGAGTGTTAGCCCACGTTTTTTTGATCAAAAATGCAATTTTTTTTTTTTTGCAAAATATTTTTCGCGAGCATTAAGGAAAACTTTATAAGGTGTTTGGAAGCAGTTTTATGATTTATTGAGTAACAAATGTATACTTAGTAGAATATTTAAGCCGAAAATTGAAAAAAATAAGTGAAAAATACAATAGTGAGGACCAAAACATTGTCAAATAGGGCCCGCAAGAATCTCAATGGAAAGTCTCACCTTACTTTTCAAAACTTCACATTGAGGCGAATGTGGAAATAAATAGATTGAACGGTGATTTATATACGAATTTGCAAAACTAACTAAAATCCGTGAGTTAACCAACATTTTTTTTTGTTGTGAAAAATACAAATTTTTTATTTTTGCGAAATATCTACCGTGAGCTTCAAGGAGAACTTTATAAGGTGTTTGGAAGCAGTTTTATGATTTATTGAGCAACAAATGTATACTTAGTAGAATCTTTAAGCCGAAAACTGAAAAAATAAGTGAAAAATACAATAGTGAGGACAAAAACATTGTCAAATGGGGTTCCACCCTCAAGAATCACAATGGAAAGTGTCACATCCCAGCATGGACCCCCACCACATCCTAGGCTCAATTCCACCGTAGCACGATATTGTCTGCTTTGGACCCTGACCACGCCCTCACGGTTTTGTTTCTAGGAACTCACATGAGAATTTCCCACTAGGTCACCCATCATGGGATTGCTCTCTAGCGAACTCACTTAACTTCGGAGTTCCGATGGAACCCGAAGCTAGTGAGCTCCCAAAATGCCTCATGCTAGGAAGAGATGGACATGTACATATAAGGCTTAGAGAATCCACTCCCATGGGCAATGTGGGATGTTACTTGCCCCAAATCCACCAATTTTGAAATATTTTCCTTCAATTACCACCATCATTAGACTTCCCTTGAGGCCTAGAACAAAGCCCAATCAAACTTGGAGACGTCGGAGCACCGAAGAGGAAGAATCAAGAACACTCAAACCTAGGATTCCAGCGGGGTTTCATGAAATTAAGGTTTTTCCGGGCCAAATTTGCCTTAGTCACAGGTATGAAAGTGTCTCTACTCATTGAGATCTTCATTCCTGTAAAATTTGGGAATTTTTAGAAATAGTTGAATTTTTCGGCGAGTTGAGGTTGCGGACCGCCACCTGCGGTGGCGCATGGGCCGAGACGCCCCCTAACCTCCTTAGGCTAAATTTGAATATGCTGATTCCATTGGTGAAGTCCGATTGACAAATTTCCGTCGTTTGAACGTAGTTCCATTAAGGATCGCCTTTTGATTATTATAATAATCGATAATCCGACCGTTGGATCGTTACCAAACTTTGATACATTGTAATACGTAATATTTGAGGATATTAGAAGCTTATGGATTGGGAATCCGACGTACGGATCTTCCCAAATAGGATATGTAAGTTACATGTTCTATTGACAAGAATTCTAAGACATGTTTTGATAATTGTTCTAAGCGCCGATCGTTCGTGACGCCTTGATGTTTGTGCTAGGGAGTTGTAGTGTGGACTTCAGGTGAGTGGGCTTTTGGTTTTCTATATATACATAAATATGTTTTCCATTTTCCCAGAAATTGTTTTAAATGGATTTACGTTTTAAATGTCATGTCAATTGCATTACATTGTAGTCTATGCATTAGTATAGATATGCATATTATTGCATGACGCTGCGGACGCCAAGGTAAGCTTCAGATGAGCACATATTGATGATAGTGATTGCAGTGTGTATGGTTATGTTTATATGCATTTAATGCTCATTATCCTGAACCCCGGTGTTAGTGTTCCGCTTGAGGCCAGGGCCTAGCCTTCACGTGATCGTTCACCTCTTGCACCACACGCTCACCTTGGATCCAAGGCAGGTGCCAACCTATCTTACAGGCCACATTAGGTGGTTCCGACTCGTAGGTGACTTGCGATTTATCGCATAGCCTTCAAATGATCGTAGCACTTGAGCGTATCTATTTATACCCAGCCTGTTATTCAGATCACATTAGGTGGTTCTGACTCGTGTGCAGGAATTGGTTAATGAGCTATAGGTTCAGCCGTACAGGTCACGTTAGGTGACTCCGGCTGGCATATCATTTTACATTGATTTATTTCACCTGGCTTACATATTTCATTGTTGAAATGCTATGACATGGCATACTTGTTTTTACTGTCGTTGTACATTGTTTTTACGTATATACGTAGTATTATTTTCTGGGAATTTATAGGGGTTTTATGGTGAAGGGTTATTAATTTTGGAAAAGAGAAATGGTTTTCAAAAAGTTTGTTTTTGCCTACTCACGTTTTTTGTTTTGCACCCCTCCAAGTTTTAGATGCTGAAACTTCGTATCGACGAGGATTCTTGGCAAATCTCAGTATAGGTGGTTACCTCTGAGGGTATGATCCTTACCCACACTACTGTACTTTACTTATGCTTTGACGTTGCGTGTGAAATGGGTTCATTCCCGCTCACAGCGCACTCTAGTCTTTAGACATTTTTAGATTTAAATTTATTCACATTTTTCCCATCATTATACTTTATGGCTTCGTCACCTTCCTGGTGTCGGCCAACACAATTTGATTCGAATTCCTAGTGGACATTCCGGGTCGGGATGTGTCAGAAAGTCTGACCTTAATTTTCAAAATTTCATGGTGAGGCGAAGATGAAAATAAATAGATTGAACGATGATTTACGTAGGAATTTGTAAAACTGACTAAAAATCGTGAGTCACGTTTTTTTTATCAAAAATGCAAATTTGTATTTTTCGAAATATTTTCCGTGAGCATTAAGGAAAACTTTATAAGGTGGTTGGAAGCGGTTTTACGATTTAGTGAGCAATAAATGTATGCTTAGAAGAATATTTAAACCGAAAATTGAAAAAAATAAGTGAAAAATACAATAGTGAGGACCAAAACATTGTCAAATAGGGTTCCACCTGCAAGAATCTCAATGGAAAGTCTCACCTTAATTTTCAAAACTTCACAGTGCGGCAAAGGTGGAAATAAATAGATTGAACGGTGATTTATGTACGAATTTGCAAAACCGACTAAAATCTATGAGTGTTAACCAACGTTTTTTTTGTGAAAAATGCAAATTTTTTATTTCTGCGAAATATCTTCCGTGAGCTTTAAGGAGAACTTTATAAGGTGTTTGGAAGCAGATTTACTATTTATTGAGCAACAAATGTATACTTAGTAGAATATTTAAGCAAAAAACTAAAAAAATAAGTGAAAAATACAATTGTGAGGACCAAATCATTGTCAAATGGGGTTCCACCTCAAGAATCTCAATGGAAAGTCTTACCATAATTTTTAAAATTTCACGGTGAGGCGAAGGTGAAAATAAATAGATTGAATAATAATTTATGTACGAATTTGTAAAACTGACTAAAAATAATGAGTTAGAACCCACATGTTTTTGGTCAAAAATGCAAAGTTTTATTTTTGCTAAATATTTTTCGTGAGCATTAAGGAAAACTTTATAAGGTGTTTGGAAGCGGTTTTATGATTTATTGAGCAACAAATGTATACTTAGTAGAATATTTAAGCCAAAAACTGAAAAAATAAGTGAAAAATACAATAGTGAGGACTAAAACATTGTCAAATGGGGTTCCACCCGTAAGAATCTCAATGGAAAGTTTCACCTTAATTTTCAAAACTTCATATTGAGGCGAAGGTGGAAATAAATAGATTGAATGGGGATTTATGTACAAATTTGCAAAACCGATTAAAATCTGTGAGTGTTAACCAACGTTTTTTATTGTGAAAAATGCAAATTTTTTATTTTACCGAAATATCTTCCATGAGCATTAAGGAAAACTGTATAAGGTATTTGGAAGTGATTTTATGATTTATTGAGCAACAAATGTATACTTAATAGAATATTTAAGTCGAAAACTGAAAAAATAAGTGAAAAATACAATTGTGAAGACCAAAACATTGTCAAATGGGGTTCCACTGTCACTGCCCGTCCCAAAATTTCATTTATCGTGGATGTGAATTGACGGAATTGCACTTAAAGGTTGCTGACGTATGTGTGACTTATTTATTTGAATAATGCATACCTTCCTAAGTTTTTGGAAAAATTAAGTTGGACTAAAAATTGTATGCATTTTTGTGTGGTTAGGGACTTAGAGGACCACACCAATTCCTATCACTCTCTCTCTCCTATCCCGTATTTCTCATTTCTCTCAGAACTCACCCTCTCTCTCTTCCCTCACGTACGGACCACACCCAAAGAACCTTAAATTTTCACAGATCGAAGGCATTGATGGTACCATTGTATTCCTCGTGGTGTGGCGAGTCTAGGGATACCATTTTCAGGTAAGAAATCCTTCGAAAACTCATGAAATCCGAACCCCAGTTTTGAGTAATGTTCATGTGGACGTAAATATGGTTGTTTCAGAGAATTTGAAGCTCTTAGGAAGCTTAGTGAGGTTCTAAGGAAGCTCAGAGAAGAAGAATCGAAGGAATTGGACGTAAGGATCCCTAGTTTTTCTACATGTCGTAAGCTTCAAATTGGTACCAATTATGTAGATTTTGGTTGAGAAACGAGCGAGAAAAGGGGAGTTGCAGGTTTACCCAGTTTCCGGTGCCAGCGAGATTTTCCGGCGTCTGGAGGTAGGGGATGACACGTGTGGGGGCGCGTGCGGCATTGAAAATTTTTTCTAAAAATATCTCGACGTCCGTGACGTCGAGTAGGTCATTGTGTTATATTCATATACCCAAATTGAGCATCGTATGAGAGATTATTACATATTGTTGGTTATGTGCTTTTAAATAACATTTTTATAGTTGTTTCGCATATATGTGAGACCTATCACGAGGATGAGCGCATTCAAGGGTGTCACGGGGGTTACCGACATACCAGTGAGTAGGCAGTTATTTTCTGTTTATACCTATATACTACTGATTTTTCCCAGAAATTAAATTTAAATGAAAGTATGTTTTAAAATGTCATGCATGCATAATATATGAAATATATGAATTAGTATTTGATGCATATATATGAAATGGTGTTGTGGACGCACAGGTGAGTATTAGGCGAGTTTATGTTGTTCGTGTGATTTATTGATGATGTGAATTGTGTTGAGAGCTCATAACCTGCACCCCTGGTGTTCGTGCTTATATTATTCACTCCGCACCACACGCTCACCTTGGATCCAAGTAGATGCATGTTGTACAGACCATTAGAAGTGGTTCTGACATGTCGTACAGACCATTAGAGGTGGTTTCGACTTGTAGGTGACTTTAGATTATTATACAGCTGTTGATAAGAGAAGCACTAGAACATATTCTTACACCATTCTTGTTGTACAGACTACTTCAGGTAGTTCCGATTTATGTGCAGAGTAGCGCCGTACAGGTCATAGTTGATGACTCCGGTTGGTTTGGATATTGAGCTATAGAATTAACCGTACATGACAGCTGCAGGGTCTCCGGTTGATTCCTTATTTCATCTGTTATATTGATGCATCCTTATTATGTTTTGAAGCATATCATGGCATATTTTCCTGAAAAGTGTTAAAGAATTGTGATTTGAGTTATTTGCTGTTATATATGGTTATACATATACTATTTTTCTAGGAAAGTATACAGGTTTTACAACGAGGGGTTAGAAATGTTATTAAATGAAATATTTTCGAAAAGCTTTGTTTTACTGACCCATTCAATCTTGTTTTGCGCCCCTCCAGATTCTAGTTAGCAGTGTTGGTGGCTCACGAGGATTCCCACGGCGTTCTGACAGACTACTTAAATGTAGGACTCACTTTTGGGTGTTGTAATTTAGTAATGGTCCTACTTGACTGCACCTAGTACTTATGTTCTGATTATGTGTGTTTCACACTTAAACTTACTCTAGCATGTTAGTTGGATATTATTGCTAGTAGTTGGTTTTTTATTCCTTCGTATTTCTTTTACTTTGTTGCTTCCGCGTCGCACTTTTGGTTATGTCACGCCCACGTGACGGCCAGCACGCCTTGATTCTAGTATCGGGGTGTGTCATCCACCCTCAAAAATCTCAACGGAAAGTCTTACCTTAATTTTCAAAATTTAATGGTGAGGGGAAGGTGAAAATAAATAGATTGAACGATTATTTATGTACGAATTTGTAAAACCGACTAAAAATCGTGAGTGTTAACCCACATTCTTTTGGTCAAAAATGCAAAGTTGTATTTTTGCGAAATATTTTTCACGAGCATCAAGGAAAACTTTATAAGGTGAGGTGGAGGTGAAAATAAATAGATTGAATGATGATTTATGTACGAATTTGTAAAACCGACTAAAAATCATGAGTGTTAACCCACGTTTTTTTGGTCAAAAATGAAAAGTTTTATTTTTACGAAATATTTTCTGTGAGCATTAAGGAAAACTTTATAAGGTGTTTGGAAGCGGAATGTATACTTAGTAAAATATTTAAGCCGAAAGCTGAAAAAATAAGTGAAAAATACAATAGTAAGGACCAAAATATTGTCAAATGGGGTTCCACCCGCAAGAATCTCAATGGAAAGTTTCACCTTACTTTTCAAAACTTCACATTGAGGCGAATGTGGAAATAAATAGATTGAATGGTGATTTATGTACGAATTTGCAAAACCGACTAAAATCCGTGAGTGTTAACCAACTTTTTTTTTTGTGAAAAAATGCAAATTTTTTATTTTCACGAAATATCTTCCGTGAGCATTAAGAAGAATTTTATAAGAAAATAAGGATGCATTGAAACCGAAAAACTAAGAAAATAAGGAAAAACATAATAGTGAGGCCGAAAACATTATTAAAATGGGGTTCCACCCCCAAGAATATCAACTGAAAGTCTTGTTTTAATTCTCAAAACTTCACGATGATGGGAATGTGAAAATAAATGGTTTGGAAGATAATTTATGTATGAATTTGCAAAACTGACTAAAAACTGTGAGTGTTAGCTCACTTTTTTTTTGTGAAAAATTCAAATTTTGTATGTTCACAAAATGTCCAAAACGGGACACCATCCACAAGAATATCAACAAAAAGTCTTACATGAATTTTCAAAACCTCAAGATGCGGTGAAGGTAAAGGGAAACGTATTTTACCACTATTTTTGTACAAATTTGTAAAACTAACTAGAAACCATGATGATTAGCAATTGAAAGCGGTTTTACCACTTATTAAGTCATAGATGTATTTCTAATAGAATATTTCAGCCAAACACAAAATAAATGTACTAAAATTGTAGTGGGACCCAAAACATTGCCAATACAAGACTCTATCTACATAATATAAACAAAAAGTCTTACATGAATTTCCAAACCTCATGGTGCGGTGAAGGTGAAAGCAAATAGATTTTTGTACAAATTTGTAGAATTGGAAACCGTGATGGTTAGCCCACTTTTCTTTTTGAGAAAATTGAATTTTTTTTATTTTTGCCAAATGTTTTCCGTCATGATTAAGGTATTTTTATAAGTCAATTGAAAGTGGTCTTTGCATTTATTGAGCCACAAATATATTATAATAGAATATTTAGATCAAAAACTTTAAAATAAATTGGCAAAAATTGTAGTGTGGTTCAAAACATTGCCAAAAGCGGACTCCGTATACAAGAATATTAACATAAAGTCTTACATGAAGTTTCAAATCCTCGCATTGTTGTGAAGATGAAAGGAAATAGATTTTACAATGTTTTTTGTGAAATATTTTGCGCCATGATTAATAGTAACTTTGTAAGGTAATTGACAGTGGTTTACTATTTATTGAGTCACAAATGTATTTTTAAAATAATATTAAGTTGAAACCTTAAAAATAAATAGACAAAAATTATAGCGGGGACCAAAACGTTGCCGAAACAAAACGAAACTCTATCTATAAGAATATAACCAAAAAGTCTTACAAGAACTTTCAAAAGCTCACGGTGCAGTGAAGGTGAAAACAAATAGATTTTATGATGATTTTTTTTGTACAAATTGGCAAAATCCTCTTGACACAGTGATGGTTAGACCAAATTTTTTATTGAGAAAAATGCGAATTCATTTTCTCTGCGAAATATTTTTTGCCATAATAATAACTTTATTAGGCAATAATTAAAAATACTTGGAGATCGCTATGTTGTCAATATTAGTGTAATCTCAAATAGCCTTGTCTCATTCAACAAAGCTATTTTGTCCAGCCATAATAGCCATTTGCCTAGTTCCTTGGAACTATGTTTTGCTGATATAAAAATAAAACCATCTTAAAAGTACTTTTGCCTAGACATTTGCTTGGTCTCTTAAAATTATGTTTTGCTGATGTGGCGGAGCAAATCCAGATTTGCCAAAGTGGATTGCCTAGTTCCATGCTCTTAGCTTGCAATATAATAGCATGATTATAATACAACATGACCAATAAAATAGTGATGAGATAAGATCAACACTTGGAAGATGAAGAGGAAGATGGAACTATAATAACTTCATCATCATCAAGTTTTCAGCTGGGTCTGCGTCCGACTCTGAGTCCGAGTCTTCCACTCTGAACTGAATCTGATAGACCGATACACAATTAGACGGACAGTTGAGAGATTGAGCTCGCTCGCTCTCTGTTTTCATTGATTAAATGGGGCTGTGCAGATTTGGAAGATTGGTTGAAGGGGTCGGAGTTGGAAGGAGGAGGCCATTTGCAACCTCCTCTTCTGCCGCCGGTGGTGATGAAATGATTGTTCGTGGTACTGGCAGCAAGTCGTTGAACCTCTACTCTGCCATCAACCAAGCGCTCCATATCGCCTTGGAAACTGATCCACGGTCTGCACTTTCTTTCTTCAATTTATTTTTTGTTTTTCACTTTCATTTCTGCTTGCTTGATTCATAATTCATTCGTTCAACTATTCTCGTTAGTTCAGTCGTATATGATGTGATCTTATCTCTCAGGTCAGATGGCAATTTCGACTGTAAACAAATTTAACAATTTCGATTGACTTTGCTGAAAAATATCAAATTCGATAAAAGTTACCAGTTGAATTTTACTCATGTTCATGCCGGTCGAGTGTTATTTTGGATTGATCAGTTACCTCATTTTCATCTCACTCTCAGTTCTTATGTATTTGGAGAAGATGTGAGCTTTGGTGGGGTCTTCCGTTGCACAACAGGCTTAGCTGATCGCTTCGGTAAACAAAGGGTTTTTAATACCCCTCTTTGTGAACAGGTACCCACCCAGCTTTATGTCTTCCTCCCTTCCACTTTGTTAAATGTCTTCTGTCAACTTGATAACCTCCCTTCTTGTCTCTACACCCAGGGCATTGTAGGATTCGGCATTGGTCTAGCAGCTATGGTATGTTTGAGGGTGTTTATTCTTACACCTGACCTCACCTTTACAATCATGCGTACCTCCATTCAAATTTCACTTTCAGTTTTTGATCTTATCTTATAGCCACAACCCTCACTACCTTTGGCTTCATCTGACATGATAGGGTAATCGAGCTGTAGCAGAAATCCAATTCGCAGATTATATTTTTCCAGCTTTTGATCAGGCATGCATCCCGATTCTCTTCAGTGCTGAGTTCTGTCATAGACTCATAACCTCACAAATGAAAAATGATAATTAATCTGGTGAATCTCACTATGTAGATTGTCAATGAAGCTGCAAAGTTCCGATATAGAAGTGGAAATCAATTTAATTGTGGAGGTGAAACTTCACTTTTTTGATCATGTGGGAACCATACTATTTTCTTCCCACAAGTTGTTTGTGGATTATAAGGTTTTTTGTTTCTCACTAGGTTTAACAATTAGAGCCCCCTATGGAGCTGTTGGCCACGGTGGACATTATCACTCACAGTCTCCTGAAGCTTTCTTCTGTCATGTCCCTGGTCTCAAAGTAGGTCTTCTTCCATTCAATCATATTTTGTGATCTTTACCCCCACAAAGCCTCATTACCTTTTCCCCATCTCTCATCATCTTTCTTTGAGCGAGAGTTATAAGGTCATTGCACTGTTATTTGATATCTAAAGAGTACTAAATTCATATAGGTGGTCATCCCTCGAAGCCCACTGCAAGCAAAAGGCTTATTGCTGTCGTGCATACGTGATCCGAATCCTGTTGTGTTCTTCGAACCAAAGGTAGTTTAAGTTTGGTTATAAAATAAATTAATTTGACAAAAAAATTTGATCCGAAATTTTACAAAAAGAACCGGGGTTTCAGTGGTTATACAGATTATCAGTAGAAGAGGTTCCTGAGCATGATTACATGTTGCCTTTATCGGAGGCAGAGGTACACTAAACCCCTAGTTCCATTCTAGTCCAATTTTCTAATGTTTGAAAAAACATGAGACTTTGCGGTCATGGTGTTGATATAGTCAAAAGGAACTTGTTATTTGAAAATTGGAACTGCGATGCTCAGGTAATTCGAGAGGGCACCGATATAACACTTGTTGGTTGGGGAGCCCAATTATCTGTAATGGAACAGGCCTGTAAAGAAGCTGAGAGTGTAAGTTTTTTCGACTGCTAGAAAACATTATTCCCTTTCTGCTGCGTATAATCACTGTGTTTGATTTGGTGTCGTGTATTATGTGGCGAAGGTTCATGTAATTGTAAAGGTTACAATTATCGAATTTTCAGGATGGAATTTCTTGTGAACTGATAGACCTGCGAACTCTTTTACCTTGGGACAAGGACACAGTGGAGGCCTCAGTCAGAAAGACGGGAAGGCTTCTTGTAAGTATTTTATCTGTTTACAGAGGCCACTTGATGAAAATGGGTTGGTGCACTCTTGGTGACAAACCGAAGCTCTTTTTGTAGATAAGTCATGAAGCGCCAGTTACTGGAGGATTTGGTGCTGAAATATCCGCTTCAATTGTTGAACGCTGCTTCCTAAGGGTAATTCTCGCACCTTTGTTTTTTCTATTTAGATGTTTCGGTGGTTAACTTTCGTTAAGGTCGTGGAGACAGCTGATAACTTGATCTGTGAGCTCTTGTACAGTTAGAAGCGCCTGTTGCAAGAGTATGTGGTTTGGATACCCCCTTCCCTCTCGTCTTCGAGCCCTTCTACATGCCCACCAAAAACAAGGTTAGTTATCTGACATGTTTTCACCGTGGCATTTTCTTTTGATACTGGCGCTGTGCTTATGTAAATTTCTCTCTTTTTCTTCATCGGATGCAGATATTGGATGCAATCAAATCAACTGTAAATTTCTAGTGTAAAAGCAAAAGCAAGTCTGCTTCCTTCTTTCTCCACCTAACTTTGTTTTCCCAGTCTAGGCGTAATCAGTCCATTTATCATCTAATCTTGCACATGACGGAGTGAGGAAATAAATGTTTAGCTTCTTCCTCAATCTATTCCAGTATGTAAAAAACCCAGCAATCTATGGTTCCGAATTGGATAGTGAACCACGAATCTACTACGTTCATAAATAGCTTGCAATCCCTACGCGAGAGAGAGAGAGAGATTTGTGTTAAAAACTACTTGTTCGCTTTGCATTTTGTTCACATTACTAGACTAATCAAAAGACAGAACAAGAGTCTAAATTTCTCTTCATCGTTTACTCCCACAATGCAGTCTTCTTATCTACAATTCAACCCAGGCAATTCGCCCAAATGCCGCACTATTCCGCCCCACGAATATGACTCTTGTGCTTACCCAGAAACAATCTGCCGTCAATTTGGAGACGAAACGACATTAGTTATGAAGCATAATTCGTATTTGATTGGAATTTTAACACAATTACATAATTAAAGTTCATACCAATGCTGATTTTTCCTGAATCCTGTAAGAACTGGGTAAATGTTCTCAAAGGCTTCATACGTCTCGATTCTTGCCTGAATCATGGAAATGACAATGTTCTCCAGATAATGTACAAAGATGATAAAACATAAAACTGAAAAAATCAAACATCAAAAGAAGCATTGTGAAATAATCACCTTCGCTCCTGTTAGGACAATTTTTCCAGACACAAAGATGAGAAGCACAATCTTCGGTTGTTTCATTCGATATATCAAGCCTGGAAAAAATTCTGGTTCATACTGGCCACCACAGTAAAAATATTTCAGTTGATTTACAAACAACTTTTCCAGAAGAAACTTCCTAGTGGACTAGATTAATCCACCAGCTTCCTCATGCTCAAACAACAATAGGTAGAAGAATGACGAATAGTTGAAATAGTAGAAACCATGTTTGTCAAACTTAAGATGCATGTCATTAGTTACCAAATGCGAGAGGTGCATAGACACAAGTAAACCATGAACATTATGATTCAGTAATTTGGTTTTTATCCGGTTTCCAGCACAAACCCCTCCCTGAAACCTTGGACCCTCAGCAATCAAGGAAGAAACCCAGTCCAAAGATATTCAGTTTTAATATGATTGCTAAAACAGACACAAAGGAGAAACCAGAAAACTTACAGTGGAGAAAACACCATGGGATGATACATGCAAGCCTTCAAGTCTTATGGGGAATTGTACGTCACAAGAACCAACTATATTCTGGATTTTGAAATCCTGTACCACAAATTGAAACCAGATTAAAAAAATTAATAAAACGATAGTGCGCAGCATAGAGAGAGAGAGAGAGGGAGAGAGAGTACTTGGAACTTGGCTGGAAAACCGAGTTTCTGGATGACTCGAGCATACTGAAGAGCAAAGAGGGTCATGTAAGATTTTGTAAATACAATGTCTTCGTGACGTCGATACTAACATAATCATGACATCATTATATTACTCCATATTTAAAATCTATTAAAGGGCTATCCGCATGTGTTAGAGCTGCATAGTTTAAACGAAAACTCCAAAATGGCTTTCTTTGGGATAAAACTTCAAACAGAAGCCAGAAAATGGACGATGGGAAATCCAAAACTGCCCCAATATATAAATGTACAGGATAACTGTGGAAAGGAATAAGAATACCTTTCGTGCTGCCAATCTCGATTGTTCTTCACTCTTAGCTCCCGTACAAACCTATACCACAACAATAATGAGCCAGCATTAACATGATTATGAAGGACTAATTAGCATGATTTGAAAAAGCAAGAGAGATGCGTAAAATTGCAAAAAGGGATAAAATTTATCAACTACCAATGCTGCCACAGCTAAGGATATAAGAAACAGACGAGAGGTTTTAAGTATATTGGAAATCATTACAAAGTTTTTACCTACTACAAAAGGCTAGAGAGGGAGAGGGAGAGGAGACCATAACACAAACCCTCGTCTATTAATCATTTGAATGATTACAAATCAAAGCATAAGATGCAGAAATTTATGGAAGTCGATGAAAAACAGAAAAGGTAGGGAAGAAGATCCTTGGTTGGAAATTGATACTTACCATTTTACCAGATGCAAATATCAAAGCAGTGGTCTTCGGCTCTCTTATTCTCATAATCACAGCTGCAAAGCGCTGCAAGGGTACAAAATAATTAGTATGCAATATAAAGATGACTTTGAACAAGGAAAACCTATTTTTGTATGCATAAATGGGTGTTGTAGCAACTCTAGCATCTAAATATATAAAATTGGAACTGAATTGCGATCCATCTAAACAGTAAAATCTGTTTTTATACAGACAAAGGGAACTACAAAAACTACCCAAACTTTAATGTACTTGTTAAACGAAGGCTTGGATCCACAGTAGAAAAAACATTATAGCTCTTAAACAAAAGAAAGGTAGAAAAATAGAGGAGAAAGGGAGCGGGAGAAGCTATGCTCAAAACATCACATGCCTTTGGGTTGTATTCAGAATTACGAGCTTTCAATGCAATGGCTTTAAGATCCAATTTGCAATCCAGATTGACTGTGGAGACAATATTCCTAAGAGCACAGACAACACCTAGTTAAGTGCATGAAGTAAATCAAGAAAAGCGCTCAAAGTTTCAGGAAAAATATAACTATAGATATTTTTTGCCATGACTAGTCTAGATTAATAAATATTTGCATCAGGAATTCAGCATCAACAAATCTATCATTAACTATTGCCATACAGCAAGCTCAATCATGTAACTTGAATTCAATGGTTCCACGGATGAACATCCACATAAAACATGCTAACATGAAACAAAGTTACAAAAGTGTGGAGACAGAGTAAGAATTAAATATAAAAACGATGGACAACAGCTGAAACAATTTTGTAGCGATCGGTCATTTAATCAGGCACGGCCAACATAATACAACATATCACTGGATGAGGATGCAGCATATACTGGTGCCTTGACTGTATTACAAGCTACAATAACTGATTGCAAGTGAAAGCAATTTGGTTGTGTGAATTGAATTATGAGAGTCTGATGAGGTAGAAAGAAAGAACTCACTGGAGAGTAGGGACAATTCCAGAAGGGTGCTTGCTCAGGTCTACTACTGGATGGCTTCCTTCTTCTGACACTCCCTTTGTTTTATTGACTCGGTATTGATTGAAACCTTGCGCCTCCATTCTATATATTATACACCATCCATCACACAATTATACAGATTAATAAAAACCAAGCAATATAGTTTGATACATCCATCCATCTATCACAGATACATACTCTGATGATACTCATGTGGATCCCATATGAGATTTCAATTAAAACAAATCACAGGGTAAAAAATAATAAAGAATTTTCTCATCCCAATAATACCCAAAAACTGTTGTGACATATGTTCTTATCAATATGTGATTGTGTAAATCCTAAGTAGAGATAAAATAGGAATCATTTGGGATCTAGAAGATCTTTCCTAATATACTTTGTATTACTTGGAGAGCAAGTTTCTCTCCTCCTAATTACTATAAATAAAGGCACAAGGACTGGGGAATTAACAAACAATTCCTCAAGTCTATTCTCCAATCTCTCTTCTTCTCTTTGCTGCACATCTCTGTAAAATATAGGCCACAACACGTTATCAACACGCTCTTCACGCTGTGCTTAGAAGAATTTAAAGAGAATTTATTCGTCTACAATCAGGGGAGTATTACGTTTCAATTATTTTTAATTGATTAAATCTTGATTTTATTGCATTCATATATTGTTATTGATTCAATTTATTTTTCTTCTTATGTTGAACGTGATACAAGCTTGAAGATGAAAGCCGAAATTGAAGAAATAATTTTTCTGCATCAAACCAGTTCATTCATATCATCACGCAATCAGGTTCTTCCAAAACAACGGTTTTTAACTCGATATTTTTGAAGCCCTGATTGCATGAACATTCACCATGATGCATGACCCAACTTTACGTTTAACGTATTTTAGATTCTACATAAATTGTGTATGCCTCATAACCAAAATTGCTACAATTATGTGAATTTGATATTTTTCATGAATTGAATCTTACATATGTACATGCATTGAAACTATTATTTGCATATGCATCAAAGTAAATACGTGATTCATTGAAATATATATACAATTGAATTATTTATGAATATAATTGAATTGAAAAAAAAAAAATTTGGAAACGGGAAAATTAGGGTTCTTCGAACCCATGCCTTTGCATTATGCAAAAGCCGCAAGAACCCTAGGGTTCCCTCCCCGTGACCCCAACAATACTGGGCTCACACGAGCCCACTATAGATTGCAAAGCACTGGAGCAAAACCCTTGCTCCATCTGAAAAACGCCTTCGGCATCAAACCCTAACACAAGGTGCCGCTCGAAGTCGGCCATGGCTTCAACGCCGTTATTGCTGGGCAATCACACCTGCAGTTGTGATTGGGACCTCGCCATTGTCGAAGACGATGGGTTTTTTTTTTTCAGAAACCCGATGAACATCGACGGGTTCTTTGAACCCCAATCGTTCTCGGACCTCTGACATTGAAACCAAAGTTTCCGTCTACAACTCGGGTTCCCCAGTTGAACCCCCAAGCTTTGCATTGCCATAGACCCCGAGGACAGTCGCCAGAAGCGACACCGGAGTTCCCCCGGTTCGAATCTGACACCCAGCGATGCTGGGTTGTTCTGGTTTTCTTCAACCCGAGCCCTATTGGGCTCCAGTTCCTCGGCCCGTGTGAAAAGAAAAAAACATTTTTTTGGCCTGCCAGCAGCAGCCCAACCCATTCCCCGTGAGCCTGCAGCTCACCCGTGACCCTGCAGCTCACCCGTGACCCCCCTTAGTTATTTCTCTCCTGCCCGTGGGCCTGCAGCCCCGCCAGAGACTAAACCTAGCCCAATTTTGGGCTTAGGTCACATGGCAAGATTTATATATAGCCACTCGAGGACTTATTTTGGGCCACAAATTTTATTTGCCTAATTATTTTAGGCCCAATGGGTTATATATTTTTTCACCCACATTTTAATTTGGCCCGAAGTCCAAATAAATTAATTCAATTATAATTATAAACCTGAAGTTATATCTTTGTATATCCTTGTTGTATATTTGCTTGCATATATATATATATATATATATATATGTGTGTTTGTCTGCAGATATTATGAACTTAAAATTCATACTTCCAAACCCCAAGTTTCGGAAAAGTGCCATATGAACCTGAAGTTTCTTAATGCGCAACACTCATGTTGAGACCCGAAGTTCTCCATGCTTAAATCCGTTTAAACCAAACCATGTCTTAGAACCTGAATGTTCTAAATTTGTTGTTTATAGAAATTTTATTTCCTAAAACACCAATCACATTCTTGTTTCCTCCATTCAGCGTATTGTCGAACCGTAACAAGTTCGATTTCACTGATTTGGAAGTTTCGAATAGTAAACTACTTTATGTGGATACAAGACGTGAATAAGCATCCGCCATGATCCTTATTCGAAGAATTATGCCTGAAGCATATCCAATGGAAGTACCTCCCTGCTGAGGACTCCATGACTCTTCAAATCCGTTATGGACTGTTTCAAATCATGCAAAGATGAATTTTTGCCTGAAGCAAAACATGATTGAAACTGTTACGTCCATGAATAGGTACAATTCTCGTAGTCCATTTGTGAGACTCATTTTGCTCCACCTAATACATTTGGAAGAGCGAAATTTGACATGGACGGCCTATTGGCCGAACCCCATTGTTTTTTTTGGTTTATTTTGTGAATAATTTATTTTGTTCTCGGATTTAAGATTAGTGTTTGGATGTCACCATTATTCTCGAATAAAAGAGTTAATTAACGAAGATTACCACATGTGACTACAATTAACTCATGCTTAGGTATGTTTTGTGGGGAAGTTAGTTGTCTGGTTCTATGCTAACTTCATACCTAATCATCCACCGACAACCTTTCAGGCTTATCCAACCTGATTGTGGGGCATGGCACTGCCCTATATTGTCCAATGGTATTAACTTTACCATAAAGGGAAGCCTTATACTCACTTCGTTCCGGAAGAACGCATTTTTGAGCTTTAAGGATATTCGAGAGTATTATTACCATATTGAAACCAATGTAGAAAAATGGAGTAAAATTCCTTGGCATATTACCATTTTGCACTTCTTACGAATATAGTTAAATGCATATTCTAGAGAAGATGGAACGCTTAACGAATGGATTACATCCATTCAAGTCCACTATGTGGCCGGCCAGAAGCCCGCGATTCCTAAGGAATTTTCGCTATGGATGTACGTTTGGGATATCTAGGATGATTCGTGATGTGCCGTTTTGGGCATCCTTTTACCAGAAGTAAAGAAATCATACCTGGACATGTATTATACCTTAGCACCCTCCATCTTTTTACAAAGGATTCAAATGGGACATTTGTGGATAGATTCAACCACCCTACGGACCATTTAAATATTCTATAGTATTGGTTGATGCTTCTACACGTTTGTCACACGTGTGGTTGTTGTCCACAAGTTGCATTCTCCACACTGGTAGCTCAGATTAACAAGCTCAGGGCTCACCACCCTGATTATCTGATCAAATTTATTTGATTGGATAAGTTGGAGAATTTACATCGACATTTACATCGAACAATTTAAATCTCGATGGATATTGCATGTCGGTTGGGTTTTTTGAAAGTTGAACATCCAGTCCCATGTTCATACCCAGAACGACCCAGCAGAAGTATTCATTAAACGCCTTCAAATGATTGCGTGGTCGACTGGTCATACGTACCACAGTTCCCGACCTCTGCTTGGGGCCATGCAATATTGCAAGCAACCATGTTGGTCTGCCTGAGGCCCGTCACGACCCAACCTTATAAAGCGCGTGTCAATTGGTTACCAGATACGAACCCGACATATCGCATATGCGCGTCTTTGGTTGTGCGGTCTATGTGCCATTTTGCGCCGCCCTTACGTACACAAAAACAAAGGGGTCCTCAGGGAAGGATGGAAATCTATGTCGGTTATGATTCTCCTTCTAATATTCGTTACTAAATAACCTTTGACAGACGATCTCTTTACCGCTCATTTTGCGGATTATCACTTTTATGAGACAGTCTTCCCGTCGTTAGGGGGAGATAAGAACGTCACCGTTCCTAAAGAACGACGCGAATTATCGTGGACGTCCCCACTATGTCTCATATAGATCCCAATCTAGATCGTCAGAGTTTAACCAGACACTTCCTCTGATCTAGTAAAAGTGACGAGATCACATATACCAGTTGCAAATGTGCCTGCAAAGATGTGTACCAAATGTACTTCGGACCTTTGTCCTGAAAGTAGGAAAGCCACAATTGTGGCCGACCCTCGTACATTGACGGCTAGCCAATCAATCTATCTTATGCCAGAAGCATGGTAGATCACTCGGTTCGAGGATTCACCTCCCCAAAAGAGGAGGAACGTGGCACGAATGAATCCGCCCCTCGATCGCTGTCTCAGACCTTTTCATCTCATGAGATTAAATCCGGATAACTCCCGAGACCTGAAGTTCTTGGTCCAGTATACTAGTTTGGATGAGATATGGAATTGGAATGAGATTATCATAAATGATGTTTCATTTATATGGTACCGACATAAATGAAAAGCGACGATAACGAACCGCGTTCCGTTGATTAATATCAACGTAGAACTGATTGGTCAACTAAAAGAATCAATCTATGACGAATGAGATGAATGAAATAGTGCAATATGACGCCTTGTGGCACAAGGTTTCTCTCATACGCCATGTGATTGATCGCAGCATTACAAACGTGGTTGTAGTATCTCTGGGATCGTGATATGAACCTACATGGAGTTTCCAAAGGACTTACATGTACTGATTCAAATAGTTCTAGACCACATGAACATCCTCTTGATTCTCAAGCGGCCTTCACTTTACGGATGCAGAACTATCCGGGCAGATGTGGTATACCCGTCTAAGTGAATATTTGATCAGTTAGGGATATATGCCCCTGCGTGTATAAAATCCGAAATTGCTAAAGTTGAGAAAATTAACTCGCATATCGGACTATAAGATGAATGATCTTGGGAGAACTTGACATTACCTCGACCTGAAGTTTCGAGCTAGTTTTGATGGTATTCTGGTTCACCACTCAAACTAGACCCAGAAGGTGTTACGTCTGAGTATATCCTGATCATCTGTATGCTAGATGCAAATGAGACCTTTACGGAGGGTATGGAGCATAAGGTTCCATATTGGAACGTGAGGCAGCCATATCTAAGTACCATTGGCGTTTGTTGTACTTAGCTCAAATGCACTAGATCAGACATCTTATGTGCTGATAATCTTTTGGCATAAAGCAGCACTGCGCCTAACACGCCACCACCAAATTTGGTGTTAAAGACGTTTTTCTGTTACTACGGATTTGGGCTTATTCCCTATGCATCTCAGAATAGACCACACCCCCTTGATCTTCGGAATGATGCCTACCTTGTGGGATTCGCTGAATCAGACCATTTGTCTGACCGCACAAGGTACGTTCCCGCATGGTTATGTCTTTACCATTAAGGAACACCGCAATATCTTGGAGGTTAATTAGATAGACCTTTTGTTGCGAAATCTTTTTGAATCGTTCCAAGACTCACTATGTCTCATCACGTGAGAGATATGGTCGAGAATTCTTGTTGAGCATATTAAAAAATCCTTGCGATTTTCATCCATCGTTGAGTCCCAACAACGATCCATGAATACAACGCTGTATGTATCGACCAGATCATGATACATCCAAAAAGTCAACACCAAGCATATTGTATCTACATCAGCATGAGCATCAGAAGATTGAAGTCAAGCAGTCCAATCCCAGACAACCTTACCGACATCTACACAAAGTCACTACCAAAGTCTACCTTCCAGAAGCTTGTCCAATGAATTGGTATGCGTAACTTTCTCATTTGCAATGCTTGTAGTTTCATTTGGAAGTTTTGTCAAACTCAGGGGGAGTATCTAGAAGTATACTCACTTGATCTTAATGTACTCTTTTTCCCTACGATTAGGAGCATTTTTCCCACTGGGTTTTTGCTACCTAACTAGGTTTTAACGAGGCACCCATCCTGGGCTGATCATACCATTGTGAGCTCTTCTACTTGCGTCCAGAAGACGTATAGTTTTGACTTAATGCAACTTCTCACTTTTCTCCTTAGCCTATGGGCTTTTCTCCCACCTTGGGTTTTGCCATAGTAAGGTTTTGTGAGTTTTACCAACTTCTCACGATTTCATCCACTACTTCTACATTTGCCTGAAGATCTGATGCGCCATCTACTTGAGTATTTGCACACTCAAGGGGGAGTGTTGTGACATATGTTCTTATCAATATGTGATTGTGTAAATCCTAAGTAGAGATAAAATAGGAATCCTTTGGGATCTAGAAGATCTTTCCTAATATACTTTGTATTACTTGGAGAGCAAGTTTCTCTCCTCCTAATTACTATAAATAAAGGCACAAGGACTGGGGAATTAACAAACAATTCCTCAAGTCTAGTCTCCAATCTCTCTTCTTCTCTTTGCTGCACATCTCTGTAAAATATAGGCCACAAAACCAATTTTCTTATTAACAAAAAAGGTTTAATCGTTCTCCTTTTCCGTTTCAAGACAAAGGGAGATCAAACAAAATTACTCACGCACAAAAAAAATATTTATAAAAAAAACAAATAAAAGAGAGGTCCTTGTGTCCTTTGAGAAAATCAGATGAGTTGTTTTTGGGATTTCGGGTATTATTCTTAATTATCTTTTATTTTATTTTTGGGCCAAAGATTCTTCTTAACTATCGTTTAGCAACATGAAAGGGGCGGATCATCTTCAAATCATTTAAGTGATGGGAAGAAGAAATCACATCAGCGAGGATGGTTTTGTTTAAAGTGTAAAGTTGGAAAAAGAAATCGGACCTTCTGGGTGCAGAGACTATCCTTTTATGCCCTCACTTACTTTTTCTATTTCCAAGACTATCCTTTATAAACCCATTAAAGTATATAAAATATTTGATTTGGGACAAGGGCATTTTAGTAATCATACATGTTTATATTTTGATTCTACTGAATTAGTAAACAGCTTTATGGAATTCTATTCCGATTCCAGAACATTTAAGTAAACAGCTTCAACAGGAATTCGATTCTGACTTCTTCTCATTCCAACTCCTCCTCAATTCAATTCATCCTCAATTTAATTCCTCATATTTTCATTACTGTTACGTAAATGCACCATAAAGGAATAGAGAAGGGGGAGAAGGAGAGTAGAGGAGAGCGTCTTGTGTTCGTGTGGATCTGGAATTCATCTTTTACCCTCATCCTTATATAGGTACTTCCCCGTAATACCCTCTACCCACCGCTTTTTTCAACCAACTATGAGGGCTGACATGTCATTTCGTCATGCCCTCGTAGAAATCTACCACGTTTCAGGACTCCTTTTCTGTTTTTGTTTCCTTTGGCTTACTGACCAGTCCGGGTCACCGACCAATCACCAATGAGTGCAAAATCACTGTCATACTACTATTCGGATTCGCATCTGGATCCATATCAAATTGTTATCTTTTGGTGCGAGACTGTTAGCTTATGTGTAAGTACTGATGGGCCGATAAATCCACTAAGAGGCAACTAAGGGATACGCAGGCCCAACCCACGGCTGCTTTAGCTCAAATAAATAGGAACATTCCCAATGCCCTTGAACCACTGGGCCCAATCTTGCAATTTGAGCTTACATCGAGTTAGGTTTACCTTTTAATCCATTGAAGTTTCTCGCTTGGTGAAAAAAAAAAAACAAGTCTCCGTTTGGCTTATGGGAAAAAAGTTAAAAGTTAAAAAAGTTGTACGTTTAACTCATAAAACTCATGAGCTGTTCGTTTTTTCTCACGTGATACAACAAATCATAAAAGTTAAAACTCAAATTTGAGGTTTGACTATTTGATTATGTGCATTAGACATGAGTTTATATTCATTGGACATGAATATTCATTGGAGATGAATAAAATTTTCCTTGTGGAGCTCCACAGTAGGCCATCTCTAATCAATCCGGTCAAATGGTCATAGTACTAAAAATAGTTCAGAATGATATGAAAACCGTATCCAACCGAGGGCTAGGCTAAAGGGCTTGTGGGCCCCACTGGGCCTAAGCCCCCAAATCAGGCCAATGGGCTGGCCATTTCCAGCCAACCCTCTAGGCTCCAGCCCAGCCCTCTAGCACTAGAATGTCAAGACTGACATTTTGCTAGCCCTCCAGCTTAGGCCATTTGAATGCCAACGGCTACCTGGCGTTAGCATGACGCCAACTAGCAACGGCTAGCTAATGTCATGATGCCGTCAGGTTACCGTTGGAATTATTATTATTATTATTATTATTATTGGACGAATTCAAAAAAAAAATTATGTTTTTTTCCTATAAATACCTACACCATTCCTACAACATTAAAAGCTAAAGATAAGATAAGAATCTTATCTAAAATTTGCACAATCAATTATATATCAATACGTGACACTCAAAATCCTATTCGAAAAATTATTAAGATTACATAAAGATTAGAAATCTTGAGAGTTACTCACTTTAGCGATATGTGTCACTCGAAATCCTATCTAAAAATTATTGAGATTACATAAAGATAAGAAATCTTGAGAGTTACTCATGTTAGCGACACATGTCACTCGAAATCCTATCTAAAAAATTATTGAGATTATTTAAACATAAGAAATCCGAAGGCTTATTCATTTTGTGAGATCCCACATCATCGGGGGAGAAGAGGTGATGTACTTTATATGTACATGCCCACCTCCATATAGTAAGACGCATTTTGGGTGGAAACCCAAGAACAAATCTGTGAGGGCATGGCCCAAAACGGACAATATTGTACTATGCAGACTCGAATGTGACATATTTGACAACAAGTGACATTCAAAATATGTCCGAAAACCTTATTTTAATATGGTAGTTTAATTTAAAAGAAAACTAATGAAAATAGTTTGAAAACTTTGAGTTTTAACGATAAGGACAAAATAAAGGGTAAAATGAATAGTGTCAAGATTGATTTTTTAGTGTAAAATATGGTTTTTCATTAAAGTTAACAGTACTAGGAGCTTTTTGTTAAAGTTCCCTTAATTTAATTAAAATAATAAATTATATTTCGCCTGTGGCCCTTTGGTCCCATTGGTTGAAGATGATTTTTTGTCAAATGGCTATGTTTGGGCAATGGCCCTTTAGCCCCCTCAATTGGAGATAATATAAAATATGGTTTTATACTGTTCATTAAAATATAATTTTTTGTAGAACTATAGGACTAAATAGAGTAATTTGACCCTCCTTCAATTGGAGATGGCCTTAGACGAAAATCTCATATTAAAAACAAATTTGAATCTCATTTTAATTAAAAAGCCAACTATAAATTTTAAACCTCCGTTGAAGATGTTCTTCGGCAACTATTCATAAATTTGGGGGTACGACTCAAAATTCAAATCATAATTTTTCTTGGTTGAACATTTTTACTTGTTAGCATAAACTACACATTTAAGTTGAATCTCATATTCAAACCCAAAGTTGTGCCTCAAGTCTAGGGTATCTTGAAAATGTTTTGCCTTCTATTTTTAGTTTTGTATTTTTATTGAAAAGTAATTTTCACACATTATTTTTAGTTATAGTGTTATTCACATATCCATTTTTTTTATCTCACACACCTTGTTAATTTTTTATCATGTGTGGATCGTAAAATAAATGCATATATGGCACTACACTTTTAGTTTCTTACACATTTATAGAGTGTTTACCAAACGGGAATGGAATGGAAAGAAATGAAATCGCATTCCTCCTAAACATTCCAGCATTGAATAACAATTAGGGAATGAAAAAGTAAGTGGGACCACTTAAAATCCGGAATCGAATTCCTTAATCTCCCGGAATTGAATCCCCTAGATGGAGGTGGTATTTGGATTCTGGGGAGAAGGCTCTTCCATGAATCCAACTTTTATACCCAAACTACCCCCACCCCTTCCCGGGTATCTTCTACCTCCCCCTTCACGATTTTGGATGATTCACATCAATTCAATCACAATGAACTGAAAGGTTACCCGAAACGACGAGAAGAAGACCTTGGGCTAGGATGACACTACCGAGCCCCAACCAAGCAAGAACAAAAGCGCTCTCATTTGTTCCCATCTCCTTGGCCTTAGCCTCATCTTCTTCAGAATAAAGCAGGGACTTTTCCACCGACGACCTCCTAATCACCACCACCTCCCTTTCTTCTTATCAGCAGCAAAACGTGGTTGTCGATAAAGAGAATCTTGTGAATGTAGGGGAGAGTTGAGGCGGTGGAGGGTGAGAGAGAAGGGAGGAGAGACGGCTGCTAAGAAAGATTGGGGAGAGGGAGAGAGAGAGGAGGAAGTAATTGTTATTAAGTTTACTTTAATTTGATATTTTTAATAAAGTTTAGGGTGAAGAGTCTTCTCTACCATGTACAAGCAAATAAAAAATATTCTTTTATATTAAATTTGTTCTAAAAGTTTTACTAAAAAAAATTTATTCTCTCTAAAAAACTATAAAAATGGAAGAGTAAAAGTTTTATTAAAAATAATTAGCATATAAAATATATTAATTAAACCGGAGTATTTTAGTGATTACATTAGATTTTATTTCAATTTATATGAATTAATAAACAGCTTATATAAATCAATGTTATTTTTACTCCGATTTCAGGCAATTTAAGCAAACAATTTCAACAAAAATCATATTAGATTCCTCCTCATTCAAATTCTTCTGCAATTCAATTCATCATCAGTTCAATTCAATTCCTTTCAATCTAATTACAGATTAGTAAACGCACCCTTAATTATTAGTCAATGTGGCCATAAGGACTGGAAGATGGCAGTACTGTTTCTCAAAATTATTCTCATCGTCTTGACGCATAATATTCACAAGTAGAAATAATCGAGAAAGGCATCAACTCCGACATATTTAGAATTGTTTGTTTCAACTGATTCAACACGAAATCGATGACAGAGAGAGAGAGAAAGAAAAGAAAGGCCTCAGAGATCTTGGTGGATAAGATTCATCAGATGGGAAGGATCACTTCCCATCAAGAGTAGCAAATATCAATCTGCATCACCGGCCTCCCCCTACGAAATTCTTCTTAATAATTCTAAATAAAATCTATAAAAAAAAAAAGAAAAAAAACGAGGAAATGGAGGGGAATGAATGAATGATGTAGTCAGAAGTAGCTGGTTTAATATCATACAAACACGAATGCATGTTATCATTGGGAATCCGTCCGATTTTTTTCATCATTCTACATCCATCAATCAAGAATCCCTCCTAATCCTATCTTATCCAGCTCCAACACACAAACAATTCATTTGCAGAAATACAAACAAACAAAAAATGATATTAAAGAAAAATAAAAGCCAGAGAGAAATAATAAATAAATAAATGTATCAACCTTGTCACCAAAATATCCTATGAAGAAAGAAGGAAAATCGGAGCTAAAGGTTGAATACACACATGAATCATGAATGTAACGGGTTCACTGTAGCCTAAGGATAGATTCCTTGATCCACTCACACTGAATCAAACAATTGCAATTTTAGGCCGAATAATTACAAAGAATACACGAAATTGGACAGACAAACAGACAGCTTCATACGAACATACATGTGGAAGATACAGACGAACGAGGAAGCAGTAGAAAGAATTGAGGAGGAGGAAGAAGACGCCTCCAGCCTCTGGTCAGGTCTGCGAATTGAGAGAGAATGAATTGTTGGGAGCTTTCGTGCTCCTTTTATAGGGTTTGTTACCGCTAAAACCCTAGACGACGCCAACACAAGAGGGGCGAGGCGGTTCTCAATTCCTTCCCACTTCAATCTACTTTCACCCGAAAGCCCAATGGACAACTCATCCCAGCCCACCCCATATTGGATTGGCCTGCGATGCTGTTGCTTGTATACTATTTATTTATTTATTTACTATTATTAAGGGAAGAATTCAAAATTATTATAATAATATAAGAGAGAAGGATATTGGACCACGTGTCAGTTGTCTGTATAGTAAGATTTCTCACGCACATCATTTTTCATGAGTGGTTTTTTATGCTTAGGACAGCAAAAGCTCTGCAGCTATATTGTCCGGGTTCATTTCAATCGGAGCTCATCTCGGCTTGTAAAACAACACAAGCCGAGCTTGAGTTTATGTTTGACTCGTAAAGCTTGAGTTTTTTAGTTTATTTTTGACTCGTAATGTTCGTTGATCGGCCCGTTTATAAGTAGTTTGCTTAGAATAGAATAAATTTTGATCCGAGTCCTCACACTATTTCATAGTCCCATGGAACTTTAATCTCAATTTGTAATACGCATTCTTAATCAATTTAGTCCAAGTTCCATACAACTTTAAACTCTCTCATCTAAACGCCACCCACACCCGAACCCAGACCCAGCATTATGCTCGTTGTAGCTCAACTCGTAAAATAAACAAATCAAGCAAATAATCGCAACTTTTTATCCTGTATTAATGTAGTTACCGAGGAGATAGAAGTCACCAATCTGCAAGATTGTAAATCCACAATACTAAGTTAAATGCGTATTTCATCATACTTGAAACCGCACAACATCAGTTCACTTCTGCAACAAAACAAAGAAGCAACGAAGAAAATAGATGACATTACTTGACGAAACATTTTAACTAGCCCACTTATGACATCATCCTAAAATAATATTACATCATTTATCATACGCATACTATTAATAACTCTTACATTTTCAGTACAGCAACTATAACACTGGTTTGCCCACCTCTCTCTATGGCCTCCATTTCTCATTCAAAAACCCCCCTTCAATGTTTTCCAACACCTACAAACTAAAGCCATTAATCCTAAACTGACACTCTTCTTCACCCTACCAACAACTGTCAAAATTTCCAATCACAATACAACAAAACGCGCAAACAAGACAAGTTCATTCATCGAGTGACCACTTTCTGTTTATACCCCAAAGCCGGAGTTAGACCACCAGCTTCTTCAATTTGTTTCACAAATGTTCTAAGACAACCATTGATAATACGGGGTGCTGATCCATCACAGAACCGTTTAGCAAGATCTACGGCCTTCACAAAATGCCATATTCAATCAAGCCAAGCCACTATGGCAATCAAACCAAGCAACTATGGCAAAACAAATATACTTACAAGTTATGAAAGTAACCAAAATCATACCTCGTTAATGACAACCGGGTGTCTTGTTTCCAGCACTGTTATTTCTGACATTGCCAAGTGGAGGATGCAAAGCTCCAATATTCTCCCTGCTGGCTCATCCTGAAGATTACGGATGAGTATGGTGTAAAATATTTGTACGTAGTGGACAAATGGGAAGTGAAGTATCAATAACACCGTAATATTATCCTTTTTCACCCAAGAAAAAAACAAAGAACTGGATTTGATACCTCGTTTAAGAGATGACCAATTTATGAAACAGCAATCATTGGTGTAATGCTACCCAAGTATTAAACATGTGCCATGAAAACATACATAGACTGAATTAAGAAAAATGCCCAGAACGCCCTAAGGCATGCCTCGGTCGCCTAGGGGCTGGTTTGGTATTGCTGTGCTTTGAAAAAAAACTGCTGTGAGAATAAGCGGCTGTGAAATAAATCAGCAGAGTGTTTGGTAAACTTTATTGTAAAAGTGCTTTTGGAAAAAAAAGCAGTCTGATAGTGGGTCTTTTCATTAAATGAGCATTGTAGCTCCGTGTGCTTTGAAAAAAGCCAGTTTTCCAAAGCTGCAAATAACAACTTCAGCTTTTTCCTTTGATTTCAGCTTATTCTCACAGCAGCTTCCAAAATAAGCCTTTTTTTTTTCAGTTTACCAAACACCTAAAACCCTCACAGCTTTTTTTCATGAGTACTTTTTTTTTAAGCACCTCACTTCCAAACCACCCCTAGATGCGCCTCGACCATGTCTAGGCAAGTTTTTGCCTACTCACACTAGGCAGAGGCATTTTCACCTCTGCCTCGCCTCCAAAACCTCCTAGGCACACCTCAGGGCATGTTTTTAAAAACATTGACCTAGACTGAATTAAGAAACCCCCGATCTCCAAAAAAGCACGTGTTATATTCCCACCTTATCTGGAATTATGTATAAGTTCATTTAAACCTACGTGGAAACAAGATGCGACTCTAGATAACTAAAGTCTTTAACAGATATCTGCCTGCTATCACCCTCCATATCTTTGCCTGACGTTGGAAAGCAGAATAGACAATAAGCAAATCCGAATTAAGAAAAACAGGTTTACAAATGGATAGTAGATTTATCAGCCCATGAGCAGACAATACAATTCACGTGATTGAGCAAAATAGATTTATCAACTGCCAAACCTTCGTACAAGCACACACAAAATACGGGTTTACAAAGTGCATCAGACACCCCACAACCCAGTAGCACCATGACCATCACCCATCATGTGAAAGACAAATGGATAGTAGTACTTTAACTTGATGGACAATCATAATGCATCAATCTCCTTGTTTGTCTTCATTTCAAAGAACAGAAATCCTGCTTCATTTAAGCTGCATAAAGATATTAATTATCCTTTTCAAAGAGGGGGGAAACCAACTATTCACCAATGCCGATATTGCGTTTATGCACGCAAAGACAATACAGAATGTTTATATAGAGTAGAAGCCCGCTATGCTGGTATCACCTTTAAGTCCACAACTATTATGCTTTCTGAACACACTTTGAGCCAATGAAGAATAAGTGTACACTTTAATTATGGAAGCAACCCCATGCAAGCGGACCAAAAGAAAAAAAAAGGACACAGAAAAGTAAAAGCGTTTAAAACCTGGATAGTCAATGCACAAGCTATATATCAGTCCCTAAACCCTAAACCATACCTGATGTATTACAAGAAGCACAAACAAATACACTTCAGGATCTACAAAACTCAACAAAGATAATGTGCAAACAAACTGTATTAAGCTTATTGGTGCATCCAACCTTCCAATTGGGAGGGGCAACGTTGTCAATAACGAGCACATGACTGTCCCATTTATACGCGGAGAAGAAGAGGAGCAGCTGAGACTGAGAAGCGAGCTTCCCTCCATTGTTGGGCTTCTGGGAGATTTTAGATAACGTGACTGCCTCTCCCTGTATACCTATAGCCCTTGCCCTTTTTGGGGATTTTAGGGAGAACCATTTACCGTTTGTTTTTTATATTTCAAAATTTTCATACTACAAAAGTTAATTTTTTTCTTTCTAAATATAGAAAGTTTAGAGTATAGAATGAGAATTTTAGAGTGTCAATAAAAATTTCCAAAAATAAGAGAGAACTTTATTGTATTTACCAACAAACCAAATAAAATTGAGTTAGGTAGACTAAATTTATAGATAAAATTTGTAAATTGTGCCATATACAAGAGTAATCATGTTTATCAATATTTAAATAATAATGCAATCATTAACTTTATATCATTTAAGGGGGTGTAGTCAAACTTGAATTTGAGAGGATTTTAAAAGACTTTAAAATCCTAATGTAGTCAATTAAAAGATTTTAAAGGATTTTAGAATCCATGTAAATCTAGGTGTAGTCAATTAAAAGATTTTAGAATCCATATCAAATCTAGATGTAGTCAATTAAAAGATTTTAAATGATTTTAGAATCCATCTAAATCTAAGTGTATTAAAAAAATTAAGATTTTGGAGGATTTCAATAAGTTGTGGGATTTAAGAGCAAAAGGAATATATAACCAAAACTAAAAAGAATTCAACCTTACCCCCTAAGGATTTCAAATCCTTCCACCACAATCCATTCAAATTATTTAAAATCTATATGAATTTTGTGGGAGTCTTTAATCCTCTTAAATCCTATCAAATCTATCACTTTTAAAATCATTTAAATTTTTTTAAAATCTTATTTTGACTATATCCCCGTTAGTTTACACAATTTTTTTTACAAATTTTATCTAATTATTGTAAAAAACACTTAACTATTTTTCCATAATTCACTTACATTTACACCAAAAATTAATTTCAAAAGTATTTTTGCCAAAAAGTCCTTCGGGTCATTAAACAATTTCGTATTGGTAATCGGTAAAAGTCGCACAACAATTTCGTATTGGTAAAAGTCGCACAAGTTACAGTTGATGGTAAACTCCCGTTAGCTTGGTGGTGGTTTGGTTGAATCGAATCTGAGAATCGACAGTGAAAAGGCCAGTGTCTCACTCGTTCTTCTCTTTCGTGGTGTTGTCCGTGTGAGGACCGAGGAAGAAGAAAGCACCAATTCTACAGCTAATAGTCTAGACTCTGCTCCCAACTCTCTGCTAGATCAACATTCAACAACAACATACCCACATATTGAAGAAGATGAAGGTGAAGGTGAAAGTGAAGCCGAGCTTCATTGCCGCGGCGCTGTGCGTTCTGTGTGTCCTCTCCCTCTCCCTCGAATCAATATCAATATCAATTGTTGGATCAGCATCTTCTTCCCCCACGACGAATCAATTTCTCGGAATCTCCCCCCAAGGTCTTCCAACTCCTTCACAATCTCTTTCTCCGCAGACCTTTATTATTATTATTATTATTTCAGTTTTTTATACATATAAACAACAAATTCTAAAAGTCTGAGTTAGGGTATTGGAATTCCCAGATGAGAAATACTACAAATCTTCGGAGGTGATAAAGTGCAAAGATGGATCCAAGAAATTCAGCAGAGCTCAGCTCAATGACGACTTCTGCGATTGCCCTGACGGCACCGACGAGCCTGGTACTAGTCATTCCTTCCTCCTTCCCCTTCTCTTATTTTCCCTGAATAAAGAAATTGAAATGGGACTCTCTCTACTTTCTTTGAACTTGTTGCTAGAATTTGGCATTTCGATGCTGGTTGATCTTGTATTTGATTTATGTGATATGTTTTTGTTCACAAAAATGCATATGTTTGGTGGGTGGGTTGCAGGTACATCTGCATGCCCAGCTGGAAAATTTTACTGTCGGAATGTGGGACACGCTCCTCTCCTCATATTTTCGTCTAGAGTGAATGATGGAATTTGTGGTAAGTATTTGTGCCAATACAAATAGCCTCACAAGTTATATGTTATGAGCACCATCACAGACATGCTGCATTTTTGTGTTTCATTTTTTTGCAAGAAGAGTCCCCAACGGGAAAGAGAGGATTGGAAAAAAGCCTCATTATGTTGATATATTAAATCTTAAGAAAACCAGTTCTCCATTCCTTTGCATACAAATCATAAAATTGTTTTACTTGGCCGATTTATTTAATCTCTTATGCATTGCTACCTGTCTGCAATTTGCAGACTGCTGTGATGGGAGTGATGAGTATGATGGTCAAGTAAAGTGCCCAAATACATGTTGGGAGGCTGGGAAAGTGGCTAGAGATAAGCTCAAAAAGAAGATTGCTACTTACCAAGAGGGGGTTGCCATACGAAAGCAGGAAGTTGAACAAGCCAAAATAGCTATGGCCAAAGATGAGGCAGAACTATCAAAGTTGCAAAGTGAGGAGAAAGTACTGAAAAAGCTTGTTGACCAGCTGAAAGGTATACTTCTGTTATGTAATGTCTTATTCTTACAACGGTATTCTTATTTCTTCTTCTTCTAAGGCAATATATTTTCTGTTGTGGGAATTTAAGAATTTCGGCAAATTATTAAAAAGAAAAGTAGTTTCGCTTTTGAATATGGATTTAAGAATTTTATTTCCCCCTTCTCTCCCTTCTATGCATTTTCTAGGCATGTTGACTGTTGTGGTGATGCTGATGTTAATAAACGTGAATAACTTAACATCTCTCCTATTATCCGGTAATACAATGGTTAAATGTCAGAAGAGTTTTTGTTTTCTCCTCACCTGTTGTGTAGAACAAAAAGAACAAATAGAGAAGGCAGAAGAGAAGGAACGGTTACAGAAAGAAAAAGAAGAGCAGGAGAGAAAAGAAGCCGAAGACAAAGCTAACCCAGGGAAAACCAAAACTGAAGAGGAAGCTAAGCAGCACAGTAGTGAGGACGTGGAAAACTCTGATGGTGAAGACAGACGTACAGAAGGTACATATGAAGAAAAAATTGGGATTTTGGAGGGTTCTCACTCATCTCAGGTTAGGTTCATTGCTTACATGGCTGTTTTGTTCCCTTCTTATAGTGCTACTAGGAGAATTTTACAAATAAATATGTAGGCTATAGCTATCTTAAGCTAAAGCTACATATTCTTCCTTCATCCGCATTAAAAATGGATTTCTGCTGCTTGAATTCATTTAACTGAAAGCATGCATGTACATGTACAAAAATTATGACATTAGAGTATAAGTTCTGTTACTTGATTATAGTCTTTGACCATAATCACTGCTCACTGGTAGTTGAAATAGTTTATTTTCTTCTAGTTCTCACATTGACAGTGTTGTCATAGGATACAGCAGAGAACCATGATGACTTAGCTGCTAAAGATGATCATAGTGATACTCCTGAACATAAAGGATCGTTGGTTGAGAGTGTAGAACAGGTAAACCAAGACTTTGAACTAATATTCTTTGACAAAGACAAATCTATCCGGTGGAGCTTTCAATTCTTACATTACATGTTAGATTATGATATATTGTTGGGACATTAAAAATTGCTTCTGTCTCAATGTAGCATGCAGGAAAGCAGAAGGAAGAGCCTGTTGCTATATCTGAAACTGAATTTGATTCTGGAAGCAAGGTGCCTCCTGATCAGGTAATAGCTTATGCTGTCCACTCATTGATTGCCTTATTCATTGATTTGTCTGCTGAAAGGTATCCTTAACAAAATCGTTTCACCGATTAAGTTCATATAGTGTGGTTATCTGATCAATATGAAATTATGAACACCCTTTTGTCTATTAAGTTCTTTAACAAAGAAAAGGTCTATCACGGGGACATGTAGGGTAGTCCATCAAGGTTTAGATTGGTGATGGTATGGCACACATTTTGGCAGTTCCAAACTTCTAAGGTGTTAAGTGTGCTGTATCAATAGATTCAATACTAAATAATTAGAAACTTCTTTCTTGCATGTGCCACCCAATGGCCTTCTCCTTTTCTGTTAACATTTGTATGTATAAGAAAAATGAAGTCAAGCAGAAATACTTGCATGACAAGATTGAAGTTGTTGATATTCATCAAAAGAAGATAAATTTTGAAGGAACTTTGAGGATTTTATTTAATGTTTTGCTTGCTGTAGTAGTGTATTAACATGAGAAGCATGTCTGATATTGTATTTTAGGTTCTTCACTTGTAGAATTAAATCATAACTAGCCAAAAACTCCCAAGTGTTTCTGATAGTTTCCAGCTAGTACCTTTTATTAGGAGCTAAAGGGTTTTTTCTTTTGCCTGATTATGTTTCTGCAGGGCAAGGATGAATCTGAAAAGACTGAGTCATTGTCCAGGGAAGAGTTAGGCCGCCGTGTTGCTTCTCGTTGGACTGGGGAAGATACCTCAAAGGAAGGAGGGGAAGTTGATGTTGACAAAGATAATAATCACGAAGAATTTCCAAAGGACACCCATGATGAGTATGATGGCTATGCTTCAGAAACTGATGATGAGTCCCAAAGATATGATGACGAAGATGTAGAGGAGGAGGCAGATAATGTTTTTGGAGAGGAGGATCACGGAGATTCTAGTTCTTCTTACAAATACGACTCAGACACTGATTCAGACTTTTCAGGTATGCAGCTTCTCGGTGGACTTGTGTTCATCACTTTACGACCCAAGCTCTGAAATTGGATTATTATGCTCCTTATGTGTATTACATAACTTATTTCAGATGTAACAACCTCAAGTAACCCATCTTGGTTGGAGAAGATACAAAAAACTGTGCGGGACCTTTTACAGGCTGTTAATTTATTCCAAACTCCAGTGAACCAATCAGGTAGTCAGTAAAAAATTTGGATGTTATTATGTGCTTGGTTACAGAAAATAAGAATATGTGAATGTCTCATCTCTTTGTGCTTATCTGTTCTTCAGAGGCTGCTAGTATACGCAAAGAGTATGATGAATCCAGTGCCAAGTTGTCCAAGATAAGTTCAAGAATATCAAGCTTGACAAAAAAGCTAAAACATGATTTTGGTTAGTGTCTACTGAGCTGCATCTGTATGTATGCTTTTTTTTTTTTGCCTTTAAGATTTTTATGGCATAATTGGCTATCTGCTAGGCATTCATAAACTGAACTCTTATTTGATATTACAGGACCAGATAAGGAGTTCTATTCGTTCTATGATCGTTGTTTTGAAAGCAAGCAGAATAAGTTACGAACTTTGTCTTGCTTTAATAGCTTTCAATGTTTTGGTATCGTAGTTTTGATTATTGAGGAAATTTCAAGTTTGATGTATCTGACCTTTGGGAACCCAAAATTCTTTGTTCAGGTATGTTTACAAAGTATGCCCATATAAACAAGCTTCCCAGGTGGAGGGACACTCTACAACCCGTTTAGGGTAGGTGTCTGCTTTTGCTTCCCATATATGTTATACAAGAAAAAGGAGGCGTCGTTTTGGTGGACAGAAACTAAGATCAAGTTATGCATCTACCATTTTCGTATCTCTTAGAATTAGGGCTTAGAGGTTTGCTCAAGTTGTCAGGGGGTTATAGGTTCGAAATTGAAATGGTCTTGCGGTCAGGTTGTCACTAATCAAAGAATGAACCAAACATTTGGGGGTCATTTTCTTTCTGGGTGTGGAGCAGCTATTTTATTCTTCTTCCAACTAACTCCTAAGAGATCCTTGCCAGAGGTCAAGCACCACATCTTAGCTGTCCATTGTCCACTTTGTTATTAGTTTCTTGATTGTCTGCCTTGCCTTCAATTCAGAAGAAGGCTAGTCATTTTGGAAAAAGGTTAGATCATTGGATTTTGAATCCAATTAATTGAACATATCCTGCTGCGTCTGGGTATGTAGCAGCAGTTTAATGTTGATAATGGCGCATGCATTATAGATTCAGTTGTTTTCTAGCAGTCTCTTAGGAAATACTCAAGCATCTGACACTTACCTCTGTGCGAGAGAGCATTTGCATATATTTCTTTCATTTCAATTTTCTTACATACTACCTTTTTTCTCTTACATAAATCTTTGGGAAAATAGGAGCTGGGACAAATTTGAGGACTCGTACAAAATCATGGTCTTTGCAAATGGTGATAAGTGCTGGAATGGGCCTGATAGAAGTTTGAAGGTAGTTATCATCACGTTTGACGTTTCTATAGATATGGTGCTCTGATTTTGTCATTTAATGAAACACATTTCTCCTTGATTGTTGCTCTGAGTTGTTCTGTTTTTGGAATAGGTTGCATTAGCCACATTCATAATCTCAATAAAAAACTTGAAATGTGATTATAAAATGGTTAAATTCTAATTTGTAAGACAATGGTGGGTTATGGTTTTGCTAGACACCATAAACAACCAGTACTACTACCCATTAATATCTTGACTGAAGATCAGACAAACGTCACATAAGCATTGGTTTAATTTTTATTCTGACATGCAGTCTTACACGTCTTATTTTATCTTCAGGTCAGACTTAAATGTGGATTGAAAAATGAGGTTGCTGATGTTGATGAACCAAGTCGTTGCGAGTAAGAGACACACACACACACACACACACACACTCTCTCTCTCTCTCTCTCTCTCTCTCTCTCTCATCTAACTTTTGAGTTTCGTATGACAGGTATGTAGCGTTGTTATCTACACCAGCGCTTTGCTCAGAGGAAAAACTTGAGGTATTGTTCCTTTTAAGAGTTGGGAGTGATGTTTACTGTTGTTCGCTGGCATTTGAAATGTCTAATGAGATTAAAATGTGACAGGAACTGCAACACAAATTAGACGTATTGAACAAAGAAGAACCGCAAGGCCACGATGAACTTTAAATTGTCGTGACGGATTTACCATGAATGGGTGCTGATGCAACACGTGGCCTTTTACACAAAGAAGGCCTGACTCGGCAAAAAGTGATATTGAAATTACTGATCTTCTGATACATTTTTGAAATGAGCTTAGAGTAGTAGTAGTAGTAATTCCAAATATGATTATATATAAATGCAATTGTGCTGAATTTCTTTATTTTTACGAATCCCTGTGATATTTTAATTAGAGCTGAATAAATATGATAAAAAGTGGATCATAATGTTGACAATAACTTAACATGGCTATTTTTGAAGGTAAGAGCAATCGACCGTCGTTCTCTTGGTTATTAGATGACTCGAGAATTTATAGTCACTCACCCAACTTTGATTTGTATAATCATGCACTACTTGATTTCGTATTTGATGTGCCTGAGCAAGTGAAGAGATTTTTAGTGTGACTGGCACACGAGGTAGTACATCATGTGTCATTATACAAATTATGGGATATGTTTGCTAAAAAGTTAATAACTTAAAAAATAAAATTTATCACCACTCTTATTAAAGCACATGGTGTATCACTTGTGTTATCGTCACGATTAAAAATTTCTCGAGCAAGTTGTGCTTTTCCTTCCTTGCCATGTGGTATGCCGATGAGAGGACTTTGGGATAGGAGGGAAGACTGGAGAGCTGGCCCAGGCCCAGTGCAGGCAGGGCGACTGTCCAAGGTCCAAAAAAATTAGAGGTACTAAAATTATTAGGGTGGTATATTTATATATGTTTTTATAAGAGTATAAATTTATAAAATTTGGTTCAAAGACACACAAATTTAACTTGAAGTGGTGGTTAGTCATTTGAAAATAATGAGGAGGTCTTAGGTTCGAAACCATGCTTACTTACTTTCCATTTTTACAAATTTCTTTTTATAAGAGTATAAATTTCTCAAATTTGGTTAAAGGATCAAGAAGTTTAATTAGAAACAATGATTTTTGTTGTTTAAAATTAACAAGATGTCCTAAGTTCTATGTGCATGTTTATTCTTTTCAATTTTTACAAATTTTTATTTGGCTGTTAATTTATTTTTAGTTACTATCTAGTAGCTATGTGGGTTGTTATTTTTAAATATTCGTTTTAATTCAGGTTTAATCTTCAACAAAAAATAATACGTAGACCAAATTTGCAAATTATATGACGTGTCATCAAAATGTTTAATTTAGTGCCAATTCATTAATAATACATATCAATTAAAGACTCGAAAACTTCATTATTTTTTAGTCTCATATTGACAACGTTAGTAAATAAGAAAAAAAACACCTCACGATTTATTCAAAAACACATTCAAAGTTCAGATGGAAAACAAAACTCATCATCTATCTACTTGTAAGTCCGGAGGTTTTTTTTTCTCTCTCTCAAAAAAAATAAATTAGTCTTTTTGTGTTTCTAAATTATTGAGTTTGAAGTGTTTTTCTAAGTATAATTTTTTTGATGTCTTATGCGTGAAAATAAATAATTTTTTTACATGAAGTTAGGGCATTTTTTTTGACGTCGCTCCGGGCTTCAAAAATCTCTAGACCGGCCGAGAGAGAGAGAGAGAGAGAGATGTTGAGTTTTGAGAAAGGCAATTGGTATTGAAATTTGAGATACCAAGGCATACAGTACATACCTCGGCGCGCATAATCGGCTTCCCTGCCCACCGGTGCCTGCCCATAGGAAACTAGGAATTAGGATACTGATAGGACATATAGCCCATAGGAGTGACTCTTATTACCAGTTTGGTCTGCTGGTTTCCGCTTATTACTAGTTTTCTCTGCTGGTTTCAGAGACAAACCAGAAGTTGTAAAGTAGGTTAACAATTAATAGGGCTCATTTGCGACTTGTGAGTGGTGGACTGGACACAAACTGTCCAAGTGTCCACACCATGCAAAGTCAGCAGTTAGGAGTCACAACCGAATAAAACGGAGTTGTGCCTGCTGAAATACGCACCGCAAGATTGCAAGTCACGGGTCAAAGAGAGAGAGAGCCGAGAGCCGAGAGCCAGCTGGCCTACCTATACCTATAATAATCTTTACTAATTAAAAAAACACTCATTATTAATCAAAATTCTATAAAATTATCAGTTTTATTCTTTAATTAAAACAGAACATGAATAAAAAATATGAGACAAAAATGTAATTTCACACAACCAAATTTTATTTTTATTTTTTTTCAAAGTCTGATCTACATGTAATCATAATATATAAAAAAATAAATAAATAATACAAAAAAAACTTCTCACTCCCACATTTTGTATCACTCTCTTCCTCTCTCCTTCTATTTCAAAAACAAAAATAAAAAAATTGTGTGCCCATATGCTAGTATGCATGAAATGAATTGCTGCATGTTGGTTGGTTGCTTCTCTAGAAATATTTGTAGAAAAATTAGAAAGCTTAAATTCTCTCTAGTTTGTTTTTGTCATCACATACTCGTATTTGTCCTTTCATTTTATTACATCACTTTCTCCAATTTAGGCAAAATTTCCTTCCAATTAAAATGAACAAAAATAGCTACAAAAATAAATGAAGAAAAATCAACTCAGCTCACAAATTTGACTAAATTGACCTAAGATAAATATAAAATGGAATAAGATTCTCAAATCTCAAGGCCAAGCCCCCAAATAAATAACTTTATGCGTTGGCTGATACAATAAGCTAGCTCGTTGCCCAAGCAGCAACAATATTCTTATGCTTGTTTTCCCTTGTCATCATTATATAAAACGAAAAATGCAAACAAACAAATAAATAATAATAATAATAATAATAGTAATTAAAAATGAGAGAGAAGGAAGAAAAAGAAAAGACACAGAGAAAGAGGCATTGGCGAACACGCTTGTTTCTCGGTCTTCTTCTTCTTCTATTTCACCATCAAACGTATTTTGTACTATTCGCAGATCGAAAGCCCCACTTTATTTTTATGAGAAAATTTAAAATAGGTTTAATTTTATAAATTTACTTTTGAAATAAATCTAATTTTTAGTACCCTTTAACTTTTGAAATAAATTTAATTTTTAGTTAGTTTAAAACTATATAAAAGACCCCTATTTTTATTTTCGAGAGTTGTCATTCACGTTTTACAAACACAAGACAAGTACATCGCCGTTGGCATATTTTCCCACAACTCTTTCAACTCCCCCATCCAATAACAACAACAGAAAAAGCTGAAAGCCGAAAGAAATCGGAGGGAAAAATGGATCAGAGGCCCAAGACCAAGATCGTCTGCACCCTGGGACCCGCGTCGCGGTCCGTTCCCATGGTGGAGAAGCTGCTGAGGGCCGGCATGAACGTCGCCCGCTTCAACTTCTCCCATGGCTCCCACGAGTACCATCAGGAGACGCTCGACAATCTCAGGGCAGCCATGGAATCCACCGGCATCCTCTGCGCCGTCATGCTCGACACCAAGGTCCGTCCCTCCCTCTTCTCTCCTTTCCGATCCCATCTGATCCTAATCTCTCGGATTCACAATCATACAATACAACATGCATTTGCTACTGCTTATTTGCTTCTTCTCTGTGTTTGTATCTTTGCTTTGTTTGCTAGTTTTTTTGTATGTTTGCTCATTTTTCTGTTTAGGGTTCAGATTTTTTTACATATACATACACACACACACACATAAAAGCTATTAATTTGTGTATGATTTTTTTCATTTTTGGAAAATTTGCAAACACTGACACATGTATTTCATCTCTCTCTGTCTCTCTGTGTATGTTGTGTGTGTTTATGTGTGTGAAATGAATCCTTCCCTCCCTTAGGTTAGAGGTTAGGACTTAGGACGCACATTTTTGGAAACTGTACCAAGGCCACGTTTGCTACCTAGGATTGGATTGAACTGGCCACCATTTGTTCCTTCAACCTAGTTTGAATCTAGCTAGTTATCTAATCCAATACAATTCTAGACACCAAACGAGGACTAAGTCTCGAACTAGAATGATATGTTATTTTTCAAGAAGTGGATTAGATTATGGAAGCTTTGAGGAATTCCTGATTGTTTGTTTGTTTGTTTGTTTCTTAAATTCACCGCCACAGGGTCCAGAGATTCGAACTGGATTTCTCAAGGATGCGAAACCCGTCCAGCTCAAACTGGGCCAAGAGATCACCATTTCCACTGATTATGGCCTCAAGGGTGATGCAAATATGATTTGTATGAGTTACAAAAAGCTGGCTGAGGATGTCAAGCCGGGGAGCATGATTCTATGTGCTGATGGCACCATCTCGTTTATGGTTCTGTCTTGCGATAAGCTAAAGGGTTTGGTTCAATGCCGCTGTGAGAACTCTGCAGTTCTTGGTGAGAGGAAGAACGTTAATCTTCCCGGGGTCATTGTGGATCTCCCAACCTTAACAGAGAAAGACAAAGAAGATATTCTCAAGTGGGGAGTTCCAAATAAGATTGACATGATTGCCCTGTCTTTTGTTCGGAAAGGCTCTGATCTTGTGGAGGTCAGGAAGCTCCTTGGAAAGCATTCTAAGAATATCCTTCTCATGTCAAAGGTAAGGCTCACTTTTTCATGACAAGATAAACTGAGCCATCCTGGAGTATGCTTTTTTTTTTTTTACTGCTTTTGACTATAGAGAGAACCTAGTACAAGTTTATGTTGCCTAGATTAATCAGTGATTGCAAATTTGCAACTGGTACTTACTTATTGTTGCCTTTTGGTATGCAAAGTATTATGAACCGATTCATTTGAACTCAAAATCATTTCTAGCAAAAAGTTTTACTGGCATTGTGGAATTATTTAGATAGTTTTTTAGGCGTTCACTAAAACTATGCGACTGTTAGCAACGTATCTACCCTCTTATATAGATACTATTACGGTTAAATTTCACGTATTTTCTTCCTTTCTATGGTTCTTACTTGAAATTTTGATTGATAGGTTGAGAATCAGGAAGGGGTGGCAAACTTTGATGACATCCTTGCACAATCAGATGCATTCATGGTGGCACGAGGTGATCTTGGTATGGAAATTCCAATTGAAAAGATCTTCCTTGCACAGAAAGTGATGATCTACAAGTGCAACATCCAAGGAAAACCCGTGGTCACGGCAACACAGATGTTGGAGTCAATGATCAAATCTCCCCGTCCAACTAGGGCTGAAGCTACCGATGTTGCCAATGCCGTTCTAGATGGCACAGATTGTGTGATGCTAAGTGGTGAGACTGCTGCGGGAGCATACCCTGAACTTGCAGTGCGGACCATGGCAAAAATATGCGTAGAAGCAGAGAGCACCCTTCACTATGGAGATGTGTTCAAAAGGATTATGGAACACTCCCCCGTGCCCATGAGCCCACTAGAGAGTCTGGCTTCTTCTGCTGTTAAAACAGCCAACTCGTCCAAAGCAGCTCTTATATTGGTACTGACCAGAGGAGGAAGTACTGCAAAGCTGGTGGCCAAGTACAGACCTGGCATGCCTATACTGTCTGTTGTTGTCCCTGAGATTACGACCGATTCATTTGACTGGTCATGCAGTGATGAAGCTCCAGCAAGGCATAGTCTGATTTTCCGTGGGTTGGTTCCAGTTCTAAGTGCGGGATCTTCTAGGGCCTCTAATGCAGAGACAACTGAAGAAGCGCTGGACTTTGCCCTCCAACATGCCAAGACAAAGGGACTCTGCAAGAACGGAGATGCTGTTGTGGCTCTGCACCGTGATGGAACTGCATCTGTGATCAAGATCTTGACCGTGAAGTGATGATGATGGCAATGGTTTCTTATGTTGTTCTTTTTGGCATTTTCAAAATTAGCCAATGACAATGCTTATGATTTTGCCTTGCCTCGTTTAATGTGTTTTTGGATGCGAAAACATATATCTACCGCCGTCATCAGTGTTTGTGATGAGCAGGCTTGGATAGCTACATAATTTGCTGATATTGCGATGTTGGACTTAATACTTTTACGAATAGGACCATTTTGATGAATTGATGGCTTCATGAGTTTTGCATGTTATGTATGCTAAAAATTGATGTTATTTAACTGCTGATCCTCTCCTCTGTCATACTTGATGCCAGCCGACCATCCTTGTTTAGAACATGGTATCAAGTATGACAGAGGAGAGGATCAGCAGCTAATACTGTTAGTCTAATACTGGTAGGAGCTATCTTCCAAGTGTTATCTATAATCCAATGAGAACAATCAAGGGTTCTAGTGAGTCCGTGTCAGCTGGGTCCACCTCCGAATATGACATTACCAAATTCAATACCAAAAAATTCAAAGTTGGAACAAACAAGCCAAAAGTCCAACAATGATGCTGAAGCTTTCATGCCCTCTAAAGCAGCACCAGTTATGAGTGCAACAGCAAAGAAAAAATGGGAAAGCAATTCACTCACATATCAGGTAAATATAGCAACAGAAGTAGTTCTTGTGGTACTGACTAGGAGGCCAAAACATCTAGAGACCATCCTTCCTTATAACAAAAGAAGGAGGAAAAATAAAACAACAATTTGAACTTCCATTATTCACATTCACCTAAGATACTATGTACACAAGCTGCGCAGAAGATGATTGAAGCCACATAATGGACAAGAACCTGACATACCAACTGAACTAATGGAAATATATACTCAATTCTCTTCTGTTTGAGAAGTGCTTCCACTTCCGGTTGCATTTGCCGATGATGATGATGATGATGATGATGAATTGCCCACACTGCCACCTGACTGAGATCCTGAGTGAGAAAACAGACCATTGAAAGGCCACGGGATTGAAAACCTTCTCCCGTTTCCGTTTCTCCCATCCCCATCTCCCTCTTCCCCACCAACATCATCACCAATCTCTTCACTCTCCCTCGAGTTACTGCTGTTCCTGGAAATATCTGAATCACGCTTTGATTCATCAGCAGGCAACTGGAACCTGCAAACTGGACAGGAACTATGAAGCTCCAGCCATGGCAGAATACACCCGCTATGAAACTTGTGCTTACATGGCATCTCTTTTGCTTCTACACCGACCTCAAAATCATCCAAGCACACTGAACACTGCAAATTCTCCTTGATTGTCACAGTGGGTAGAGCTTCCACTGCCTCCTTTTGCGCTGGTGGAGTCCCATATCTATTAGGATCATTCTCTGCCAAATGTTGCAGCAACAAATCTAAACCAGGCCCGATGTAATAATCGCCTAATGAACCAATAGGGGTGTGATTGTTGTTTTGACCCTGATTCGAATCGTAAGATCCCTGAACAATGATGGTTTGATTGAAAGGATTTATAAGAATTACGCGCTCCCTCTCCCTTTCTCTTTCCCTATCCCTCTCCCTATCCCCCTCAGAATTCTCAGACTCAGATGCCAATCCAGCTCGAATGCCTTGAAGCAGCTGTAGAATAGTGGCTGAGCTTCTCCTCCTCCTCCGGATGATTGATTCAAGTTCTCTGTCCAATTCAGTATCTCCGCCCTGGCGAGTGTCACCATCATCATTGTCATTGTCATTGTCATCATCATCATCGTCATCAAAGTCGAATCGTCTTAATCTCCGGCGACGATGGGGATTGTTCATCATGCCCAACAGGATTGGAGCCCAGAGGGAGAGGGCACGATCGGAACCCAAATCAGAGTCAGCGTCTTGATTCTCCCTTGTAGTGCCATTCATTTCCTCAATAAATCCGCTTTGGCAAAAGGGGCATTTCATTTCTACTTCCATGATGGGATCCACCATTCGAGAACACCTATGACACCAATACCTTGCTGCCATTGCTTCGTCCATCTCACGTTCTTTCTTTCTTTTTTTCTTTCTTCACTCACTGTCACAATACCATATCAAAATCAATTACCAATTAAACAGGACCAAAGAGATGAAGAATTTAGCCCGACTTGAGATCTAAGCCATCACAACAATATTGCCATTCATCCCCACTATCCCACCCAACACACAATTTATTTCACCATTTAATATATGTAAATCCCAAACAATTAAATAATTATCAAAAATAATTATATAAAAAAAAGTCAGAATTTGACAAGTCCATGAAGCAGAAGATATGCTGAAGTTGAACACCTCCGATGAACCACACAAAGAAATCACTTTTTCAGAAAGGAAAAAAAAGCGCAAAAATAGATAATAATAAAAATAAAAAAGGAAGACGGAGAGTTGAATTTTTATTCTTACCAAAAGCCAAAAAATGGGAGGAACAAGGTTGAGCAACAGCAAAAGCAGATCTTAATTAGTCAAATCGCTTTCCAGAATGGAACCGGGGTTTTATGGAAGAGGATTAGAGGAAAGGTGTGGATTTAAAGCCGATTGTAAAATTTAAGGTTAGTAGAGAAGGAAGGGAAGGATCTGGCAGTATTTCAGGACCCAGCTATTTATTATCCATCTAGTATTTACCAACAATAATTAATAACAATCAAAATTCAACAAGAAGAAGAAGATGATGACATTTGACACGCAAACCAAACGTAAACGTAATTAATTTGGAAATTACTGCAGCAGATAAAGTTACAAAATTTAGAAGAATTGTTTGAATAATACAGAAAGATGGAAATACAAGATTTGTGGAGAGTGTACCCACCCAAATGATAAAGCAAGCAATCTTATGAATTCCTTCTTTGTCTTCTTCTTCCTGCTTCCTTCCTTCCTTTCTGGGTTTTTGGTTTTGGTTTTGGTTTTGGAACTGCAAAAAAAAAAAGAGAAAACTGAGGGAAAGAAGAAGACTCCACCAACCCCAACACCACCCCCCCCCCCCCTCTCTCTCTCTCTATCCCATCCCCTTCCCAAGTTTCCAACTTGCTAATTTCTTTCCTCTATTTTTCTTTTACTCCTTTGCTTTTGAAAATTACAAATTCAAATTGTAATATTTTAGACTAATGTAGTGATTACTCTACTTTTCATTCCACGTTTATATCATCTTCTAATGAGAAATTTCCGCCGTTTGTTTATTCTCTTCTACTCTTTTATTCTTTGTTTTGTCTGTTGGTTTGTTTCTATTGATTGGATATCTATAATTTCCTTTTCCTTTTAAAATTTTAAAAAATGAACTAATCGTAAAACGCGTTATGTGTATGCGTGTGATGTGGACCATGTGCTGGTGGTGGTCCCTCATTCATTGTTTTTCAAAACCAAATAGCCAATAATTTGATTTATATTGGCTTCTTATTTTATTTTTTCTTTTCTTATATCAAGAACCTTTCATAACCAAGTTTAGTCTCTCTCTAATTTCTCTCCTGCGATAATTAAATATTCTTGTTACTCGCTATTTTACAACTTTGCCCTTGATTGTTTTGGTTTCTTCCACAATTGTTGCCTGCCGTTGGTGGTCAGCTCAGCTCCATAAATTAATATCAATAATTGTTTTTTTTAATAAAGACGAAATTGAACTACATTATTATTACAAACTTATTACAAAACTTAATTAACTTCTCTTATATCTTAATGTATATACTATCGTTTGTTAATAAAATAAAATATTACATAATATTATCGAACGAAAAGATTTATTATGCCCAATTAATATAATTTAAACAAATCACTAACACTATGATCGAGGTGAAGTATAAATGAAGTGGTCAACACCTAATAACTCGAGGCATCGCAAGTATGGATCAACCTCCTCTAGTGATCATCCCCCTCCCCCCTCCTAACAAAATAGATTCATAAAAATTCAACAAAAAATGGATCAACCTCCTCTGGTGATCAACCCCCCCCCCCTCCCCCTCCCCCTCCCCCTCCTAACAAAATAGATTCATAAAAGTTCAACAAAAAAAATCCATACCAAAACACATTAATTAAAAATGAAAACACTCTTAAAATATTTCTTCTAAAAGAGTTTCATAGTAGAAAAATTTCACCGTCTTCTTATTTGACGAAACTATACCTACTAAACAAAGTGACACCTTAGGTTAAGGACCAAAGTCACGCACCTAGAGAGGTTTGGCAACCAATGAACCTCTGAAGTCTAAATCAATTTCTCTGAAAAAGAGAGATTTAGAGTTGAATTGCGTAAAATCAACTTACCAAATAATAAACTGGAAAATGGGGTATTATAGGAGTTAGGGTTGACCACATGTATAGGGAATCTCATGTCATGTGTCGGCGTCTAATTGATCAGAGTGTGTCATTTGTTGCATGCAATAGGAAAATATATTTAAGATGTTGAAATATCTTAAAATGATTGAGAATAATGCTTAGATATATTATTAAATAAATAATAATATTTAAGAATTATATTATTATTTGATTTTGTTTCATTGAATAACGGAATATATCTTCAATTATGAAAGCTTAAAGGTAAGAACCTTCAATTCCATTGTCTTATCTCCTTGCCATGATGAAGCTTGAAAAGATTGTAATTAGCTGCTCAGATCTTCTTTTGTTGGTTGACTTGAGCGTGAAACTAATATAGACCTTGCCAATTTAATAAGGGTATTGTTGTCAATAGTGAATAATGTTTATGTGTGGCTAGAAGATTTTCTGAATTAATTTGGCACCACATGTTTTACATATGGTTTGAAAAATGTTTGGTTCATTGTGTGTGACGAGTCATTATTCTTTATTAACAATTAGAGTCCGATATGAAAAGCTGTTTCTTTATAAAAAGTTAAAGTTGTAGTTGTATTTAGACTGAAATAAGCAATAAAAAGTCAAATGTTCATAAGAATTAAATGAAGCAACAAAGCATAAACTAGGACCACACATGAACTCTAATCCTAAATAAAAATTTTGTGAATGCTCCCTAATTTATCAAATTTAAATACCAAAAATGTCACAAATTTTAATCGAGCGATCCAGTTTGGTCATGGTTGGGGATTGTCGCTTCAATTTACTTATGATTCAAAATTAGTACTGGGAAGGTTGACAAATGACAATCATTCAAATGGCCGACACGTCCTTTCATAAACAAATAATAAATAAAAAAGCTTAAGCCTCATGGCCCCACTGACGTTTCAATTGAAAGCTTAGTTACTCCTAATAATGATAATTATTTTATTTTTTACCATTCCTATTTCTTTTGCTTATATTCTTCTCTCTCGAGGCAGAAGCTCATATCGTCTGAGAATATTTAGCATGGGGCTGAGCTTAATTAATTGAGGAAACTTATTAACTCAATTATTTTTAGCAAAGATTACGTAGCCAAGTTAGCTAAAACAGAGTGTTGTCCTTTCCAAACATGGCATCCAAGTTAGCGCACTTAGCTGGCTGCTGTGCCGGCCTTCGATTGTTCCGAGCCAACAAAACAATGCATGAATGCTCTCCTTCAACCCACCATTTACATCAATATATTCCTCATTCATATCCTGCTCAACCTATATATACCAACAAAAAGGAGGGGACCATGGAAACCGGCTTTTCCTTGGCAAGAACAAACAAAGCCCACCAAAACTGCCTCCCTTCCATCACCTAATTATACTCTTGAGGCTTGCAATTATCCAAAAGTATCTTCTACACGCCTACTTCGGACAAACAAACAACAAAAAAACTCTTGCAAGCTCGTAGTGAACGACATTGTACGGGGTCTGAAATTCAAGAAAAAAACAAGGCTACATTGAAAGGGTGAACAAATGCTATCATGGAAACAAGAGGCAATTGCCTTCTGTTGGTTCCTCAACCAAAATGCTATTGTCAACGGACAAGGATTGTCTGCCCTCTACTTCCGGTGCCCTTTACGTGCCCTCCTGTTTTGTGTGGTCATGATTAAGCTACGTCAACATTTTATATTATTTTTTTTATAGATATAATAAGACAAAAATGAATAGTAATATAAAAAGTTGACGTGACTTAACCGTGATCACACAAACAAGAGAGCACGGAGAAGGCATCGGAAATGGAGGGCAGGCAATCCTTGTCCATTGTCAACTAACACCCACATGTCTGATTGCTGCGCGGTGATGCCGACACGCTAACGCAACTCAATATCCAACTAATGTCACACGCATGGACCACTGGACTTGGGATCTTGATCAAAAGCTTTTGGCATACCAAACCAAACCACACGGACCATGTGCTTCTCCTTTTAATACTTTGATTTGATCAACACCTTCCCATCCTCATCCGGCCAAAACAAATGCAATAATATGTGATCCGACTGTACAAGGCCCACGCCCTAACACAATCTGGCCGCAGCGACTACATCATATGAAAGATCATCTAGACTACTACCTAGGGGAGTCGATCCGTAAAGAAAAGACAGATGGCACTCAAAATTAAACGGAACTAGGCTGGCTTGCTGCCTTCTCCTCCTGCAAGGTTTCAAATCGAGTTAGAAGCAGCAAAAACGACATTTCATCTGGATAAAATAATAATCATAAGAGACTTTTACAATTAAAGAAAATCCTATTAACCTAAAGTGGGGTAACAGTCACAGCCCAAATATGGACTCGTATATATTCTTCTACTATGCACAGATCTATCGGATGACAATCTGCCCTGTACATGACTAATACTTAAATGGCATATGTAGCATAATGTAGAACGCATGAGCCAAGATAATTTTTGAGTGTCTTGTTGAAAATGAATAAGAAAACAGCAGAGGAGCATAACTACTAATGAGGGAATAAAAAGGCCATTGTCAGCTGGATGAATAAAATCATTTTACACAAGATTTATAATGCTTGCACATGATACGAGTACGGGTACGGTTACATAACAACCACAAATCATCATCCAATCAAATTTTGGGTAGAGAGGTGCACAAATGAATTATCCAAATTCTCAACTGAGAATTCTCTCTGTCAAAACCAAGAAAACAACCTCAAAAGGCCACCCAACCAAATACTAGATAAACAAGTGAATGAATGTTTTGGTCAGTTGGTGTTGCTGGGAGATAACAAAAGGGTAAGAATGAAACCATGAGATCTACTATACCAAATAAATTAACCAAATGGCATAATAGTGGGGATAACAACCTGCGTCATCAGACACATTATGCTACCAAATTTCATATAACTGGTCAGAAATATATTCATGTATGGATACTTACATCTACGAACTGAAATGATCTGACTACAGATGGTTTTGCCTTAGAAGATTCAACATCAGAAGTAGATCCGTTGCCACTGCAACATTTTCCCTAGAAACAAATAACAGAAGTTTCAATTTAGTAACAGTTGACGAATAGTCGTTGCTACCTTCTAACAGACAACAACAGTATTATGAATATCTAAAGAAACAGAAAGTATCAGCAGTTGCAAATTTCACACAACAACATATATCTCAGTAGTTCACATCATAGCAAAACGTAATTCTCCAAACTAGATGTTGCAATAGTACACCATATTCCTTTCATTCTTTCGCCAGGTTGATTACTTTCAAAACCATCATGCACAGAACCATAACAAGATGCACTATGAAAACATTAGCATTCATTTTTCATTTTATTATCATGTGATTTCATAGACATTTCAGTCGAAGGCCCCTTAACATACTCATTCCTTTGAGTTAACCCTCAATGAAGTTCATAGACAAATTAAATCTTTTACCCTTTCCTAACTTTACTGCCGGAGATTTCTTGGAACACACCATAATGGTTGTTCCTTTGACTTTACATACGGGCTTTCTTTCTTGTTTTCTTCCATGTACATATTTGTACAATCTTGCGTTAGGTTGTTTTTGACAACCTCCTTCCTTTTAGACTATTATGACCATATTGTATATTTTGTAATAATTATATGTAAACGAGAATCAAAGCTGGAAAAAGAAGTGGTAGTCATGATGTCCCCCCTTCCCCAACCACCCCCCCCCCCCCCCAAAAGAAATAAACAAATAAAAATCGGAAGTGGAGGAAAACATTCTCACATCCCAAACAAGGATCTGAATAAAAACCTTCTTACATCGTCAAATGCGTCATAGCACTTCAAATCAATACGTTCTACGCTTAAATCATGATGAACAAAGTAAAGTCAACAAAAATTATACTACAACAAAACTTGTATTAAAAACATATTCATTCATTGGATGGATAGACACGGAAGTATTTGCAGAGTTCGTGTCTTTGATTCCTTGCATCTTTCAATATTCTATGGTAAAGTCTACATTTATGTGATTGCATGCCGCCATGATGAACTCAGATTGAAGTGGAGGAGTGAACAAATTGCACAGAACCCCTCTTCTTCAATTGCCACACAAAGAGTCACAAAAGACCCTTCTTGTGGACACCATAGTGACTCAATGATTAAAGCCAGTTTTAGAAAGGGTTTTCCGGAGTAGAACGGCAAGATCATCAATTCTCAACTCTTGCCTAGCCCACCATCCATCTAGTATCCAAGCCCAAGAAAAATCTTGCATGATTCCTTTGATGCATAGGACCTTTACTTATTTAAAGAAAATGTTTTGGGCCACCAGTGGCGTTAGTTCCACTGGAAAATTCAAGACCAACATGCATGGTTGTCCACCCACTTGGAACAATTGATATCAAACTTTCAGCCCCCTCTCCTAGAATGCAAATGTTAACAGAGCAGAAAACTTTCCCAGAGTTACGTCCAGAACAGACACATTACGTCTCTTTTCAAGGAAGCCTAATTAGAATTTCATTCCTTAACCAAGTTGGATATGAAATTCACAAATCACAAATATCAAGGATAGCATTGTTGGTCATGATATGTAATCCTCATGTCCTCTTATGAATATTCTTGCCTCCAAGAGGACTTTGATGGTCATCTATATCTCACAAACCAAGTTACATACATGATACATTGCAACCCTTGAACTCTTAGTGCTCCAGCTACCTTACATCACACTTTTTTGAAGCAATACATATACTTGATTGTTATAGTTTCCTTGGAAGAGTGAGACTCATTAATCTTCAAAAAATACTTTATAGTTGTCTTGTAGGTAGCTATTCATAGAATCTTGCCTAGTAAATTTTGACAACCACAAGTGGGCCAATGTCTGCATTCCTTCATTATACCCATTCTCTCGTGTCCCTGCCTTACTCTTATTGTGAATCCCAAATATTAGGGTTTTAAAACTGCACTTCTCACCAAAGTAATTAAAAGAGATTAATTGTATGTCACTAACTTCGCTAACTTTTGTCCTGCAATTGTATACTCTAACTTCTTGGTTCTTATATAATTGTATGTCACTAACTTCACCAACTTTTAACATCCATGACGATTGGTAGAGGAAAACTTCGGCTAGGTTTGCAATGATACTGATTGCTAAACAAAGTTTCCAAGAATTCCAAAGTAAACTAAAATGAGGTTTCGACGAGAGGAGGTAACAAGACGTGTTTCTTTGAATAAGCCACCTTTAAGGAAACATGGATTAAATGAAATTTTAAACAGATATAGTGGGTGAAGCTATAGAATTTGAACAAACAGAAATACAAAAGAAGATGAAGTTGCTCCATAGTAAGTTTGTTAATCGTTACTGATGCAAACAAAGTGGGGTGATAATATATTGCAATTGTAGATGCAAGAGAAGAACAAGGAAAATGAAAATTTGAGCAGGCATGTAATGTAAGATAGATAGATAAATAGATAGATAGAGAGAGAGAGGATAGACCTGACCATCTTCAAAGAGTGAGGAGTAATACGTGGGGTCATAGATAGCGCCCCCTATAGCATCACTAGAATCTGAAGTTTGTCTGGGTACAACGGGAGTAGTAGGACTCAAGAAACTATTTCTTAAATCAAAATCGGCTTCTCTAGGAGTTGCACTAGTGTCTACATAGGAAAGGCCCAACCTGTAGATCTGAATCCATAACAAGGAGGAGGATAACCTGATGGAAAAGCCGATAATTTGCATGGCCAGAGTGAGCTTTACAGAGAAGATGTACAAAGTTGTATTACTCCCACTTCCACGAGAAAGGTTCCTGCAGAACACAAAGTTACAAACACAAAAGCATCAGAAGCAAGCATACATATATACATATACATGCATTAAAATGCAAAATGGAAAAAATGGAAAATGTTACCAGATTTCGTGACTGAAGAGAATGAACCAGATGACATCGAGGAAGATGGCGCAGACGAGAAGGACGGCGTATGTGCGGCCGAGGCTCTGACTGCTGCTCTCGATTGCGACGAGGGCAAACAATGCAATGGCCAGATTTATCAGCAAAACCCCGTTGTACAGTGCACCGAGCGATCCCACCAATGCGCACCCAATCTATACATACATACATACATTAAAGGATCGATCTTTAACATGTTATATGAATCAATCATTCATTCGTATTGATTTGGTTTTGTAATTGAAACGAAGACGAAGCGAAAGGAAATGAAAGGAAAGGAAAGGAGAGGAACCTGAATGTAGAGGAGAATGACGGCCAATGATTGAAGCCTGTCGTAATCACGAAGCCATGGCTGTATTCGATCACGCAATGATTCACAAAGCATCATAAACTCCTCCTACCCCCTATCCCCCTACACCGGTCCCACCCTCCGCCTCTCTCTCTCTCAAATCTTCTTCTTCTGGTTATGATTCACAAAGCCTGTCGTAATACCAAATTTCAAATGTGAATTGATTTAGGGGTCCTTTAGGGTCGGTCTGATTTCCCATTTGCCTGGCAGTTTGAGGCCAACTCATCTCTTCATCCTCCTCCTCCTCCTCTTCCTCCTCGTCCTTGTTAAACTAACTTATGCTAATTTTCTCAGTTTCTTTCTTTCTTCCCCCTTCACTTTCTTCTCATTTTTCCCTCGTCTTGGCTAAGGCTTTGGCAATTCGTAAGAAAGAACACAACTCACTTTCCTCTACAAGCATGTACTTTTACCAATTTACAATGTTGGATACTCATTTGACCATTAGATTAGATAGATCTAGCATTCGTATCGTTTTCGTATCATATCCGAAATCGTGTCGTGTAACATTCGTTAAAGTAAACAGGTACTATGATTCGACTCGAAATTGACCCGTTAGTATTATCAGGTAATATGATTCGACCTATTACCCGTTAAAGAAAATATATTTTAAAATAATAAATAATGAAAATGAAAAACATAACTCTAAATTAGTATATGCATACCATATTGTCACATAAATATTCAAAACATACAAAATTAAAAAATTAAAAAAACATTTGTCTTTCAAGTATTACATACTTCAAAATAAAGAGTTTAACGAAAAAAACATTAGTACATTACTATAAAATATCAAATGTTAATGATATGCAAAATGAAGGAAGTTGCATTTCAAAGTTGAGGAACCTTGCACATTTATATATGCTTTCGCATTTTTTAGACGTGTACATTAATGATTATGAATTTTATTTATTTTGAACTCCCTAAGGTTTATATGGTTTTAAAAATTAAAACAATGATGGACTCATACTCATATAGCATAGAGGATGCAATCCTGAGCCTTTGCATATATTTTCACATTTTTTTTGCACCTGTAAATTAATTATTATAATTTTTATAATGCGTTTGGTATTTTTAAATTACTTGATACTTTTATTTTTAATTTATTTCATAATGGTTTAATCTCACTCTTTAGTATACTGTCAAAATAAATACATAAGTAAAACTTATTTACCACCACCGCTTGAAGATGTACTAGAAAATTCACCACCACCTGAAGATGCACAAGGATACAACATCAGCATCAATGAAAAAAAATTGAAAAAAAAAAAGAGAAAAGACTCGCAGGGAGTCCACCACTAAAACCTCTTTCGCCTGCAGCGAAACCACCACCACTTGAAGCTGTACTAGGAAATCCACCACCGCCTGAAGCTGCAGCAGCAAAACCACCACCATCTGAAGCCACAATAGTGAAACCACCACCACCTGAAGCCAAACAAGCAAATCCACCATCACCAGAAGCAGCACCAACAAAACTGTGGATGCAAATTTTCGCCTTCTTCTTATTTGACGAAATGCACCTGCAAAATAATAACACCTAAGATCAAGGCCAAGAGCCTCACACGATGAATAGAGGGCTTTAGCCGAAGAATCTCCGATGCCAAAGTTAGAATTTAAGAGAGAAAGTGTTTAGAGAATTTTAGGGAGAGAATTCGCATTTTGGTGTGAAGATTGGGCTATATATAAGGGTGTGGCCGACCATATTTGGAGAAATAGGGACCGGCCACTTATGATGGTATTTTGAATATAATTGCAAGATATTATGTTAAATAATATCTTGCAATTAATTTGGTAATTAATCCCAATTTGAAAAGAATAATTAGGAGTTACCTTATGGGTGAGGAATTGTTGAGGTATGATGAGAGGGTTTTGAATAAATATCATTTTGATTACCTTTGAATCTTCCTTGATTGAGCCATTATTGTCCATTGCATGAGCGTGGGAATCCCGGTGTGCCTCGAGGGTAATTTTGTCTTTTTCACCCTAAAGTACACGTGTTGCCTCCATAATTTTTTTGATTATTTTTTGCTCCACAAATGCCCTCACACCTGTTGGGCTGCTCGCAGGAAAGGGCAACAGGTGTAAAAGTCTCCAACTTTGATGCAAATTCCCACTTGGACTTGGAATTAGATTATTATAGGAAAGGAAAATAAATCGTCTCCAAAGCCTATTTAAGCCTACCTTAAGTAGGGGATTAAATCAACTTTGGAGGGTAATTATTTATCCCTACAAGAAAAAGAGAAAGCTAGAGGATATTTATTCCCCTCCCCTAGTACTCTTCTTTGCTTGCTCGTGCAAAGAAACATCTTTCGTTAATTTCTTTGTCTTCTCCGCACTGTACCAATGTAAGAAAAACTTAATTTTCTTAATTTTCTTCTTGTGAGGTGCTGCTATGGGGCAGCCGTTGGAGTGGTGTGGCACGTCAGCTGGCATGGGCCAGGAGTCGACTTGGTATGGGCCTAATACGTGGTGTGACAAGGGCCACAACTTGTGCTGCTCGTCTTGACTGAAGCCAAAGGCTGGCTCAACATGGGCCGAGGAAATTTTGTGGCATGGGTTACGGTTTGGACTACAACATCTTGGCTGTTTACCAAAAATAAGGAAACTACTTGAGTTTGATTTCTCAGCTGCCGTAGATGAAGCAATCAAGGATAGAGCTGTTGAAGATGAAGTGTCAGATGAGCAAATTGTTGAGTGCGAAGTGGTTGCTGCCCCCTGGCCATTTGTTGCTTAGTCGATCTTCAAGTATTCGATCTTTTAAACTATGTGGCCTTCTCCCATTGGAGAGCTTACCTAGATGGGGTTTATCATCTCGCGTTGGAGAGCTTACCCAGATGGGTGTCGGGGAATTAGTTTACCCTATCGCACTAGAGAGCAATTAGTTTAACCTCTTGCACTGGAGAGCAGACCCATATGGGTGTCGGAGAATTAGTTTACCCTCTCGCATTGGAAAGCAATTAGTTTAACTTCCTGCACTGGAGAGCAGACCCATATGGGTGTCGGTGAATTGGTTTACCCTCTCGCATTGGAGAACAATTAGTTTATCCTCTCGCACTAGAGAACAAACCTAGATGGGTGTCATGAAATTGGTTTACCTATTGCACTAGAGAGCAATTAGTTTATCCTCTCGCATTGGAGAGCAGACCCATATGAATGTCGGGGAATTGGTTTACCCTCTCGCACTGGAAAGCAATTAGTTTATCTTCTTACACTAAAGAGTAAACTCATATGAGTGTTGGGGAATTGGTTTACCATCTCACACTGGAGAGCATGAAAGTCGTTATTATGAGTGCAGTTAAGGAAAACTAGACTACTAGACAACTGAAATAATCCTTAGCCTATGAGGTCTTGTTCGGCGATCTGCTTGAGACTTCGAACTGATTATGAAACTCATGTAAAGATGTACGTGGGATGCGCGGTGAGCTACTCTCAGACTTTTTTCAAGTATTACGCCATCGTTAGATGTTTCATCGTGTGCCCTTTTAAGGCTTGGTTGGTGATCAGCTGAGAATCTGAATGGATTGCAAGCTTCTTCCCCGCTAAGTTTTTCACTAGTAAAGGTTGATAATAAAGCATTGTCTTTTGCTTCGTCATTGGACACTTTGAAGTTTGGAGTACCATGTGCTTGGTCGGCGCGAGCCACGTGGAAAGATAGGCACGGATGGGAGTCGTGGTGCAAGATCGGCAAAGTTACGAGTCATGGTGACATATCAAAGGCTACCGGGAGTCGTAGAGCAAGTAAGCATGGCTGTGAACGCAGAGTTGGGGCTGGCTTGGGCCAGGTTGTGCGCAGTAGAAGAAATTGGACCACTATGTCCATGATGCTCGGCTACTAGATAAGGTCTGCCCCCGATTTTTGGTAGTTAGGCTGGTGTATCATTCTAGTACTCGTATGCCTTCGACGTGCCATTAAGCTGAGCTGCTGAGTTTGTCGGAACATAAGTAATCTTTGTATCCGACAATCTATGTGGGATAGTCCCGTCTGCTTGATCTTATCAAAGAAAGGTAACCTGCTTATATTGGTCATGTCTCGTCAGAGCACTTTGTCAGTAGCTTCATTGCGCTGGAAATTGGGTAATTGTTCGGTCAGTCGCCTCTCTACTTCTTCATGAATTTGCCATTATTGGGGTAATAGAGTTCTCGGCTACCCCATATCGTGACCTACTAGTCTAGGTTGCTCTTCCATGTGTTCGGCTCATCTATGTCGCAGTTGCGGTGCATGTGGTATGTTTCTAGTAGGTGAGCGAGTTTCTCACAGGATGCCGATTAAACTTAAGCCAAATTGAGTGATTGATTTTCTCCGTCCGTCGTGCTGCTTATTTCGATGTAAGGTGGATGATGCTCCTTGTGGCTTAGCCTCAAATGAACATTTCATTTGGAAGGTTGCTCATGTTGATTATCGGAGTATGGCCCTAACGGTTAATGTATGCTCATTCATGGGCCTAACCAATAATGCACGTTCCTTCGCGCATTAAGACGATAGTATATGCTATCTTAGGGGCCTAGTTGGGAGTATACACTACCAGAACGCTCGGTTTGTGATTAGTCGAATGGCTACTTGTTGGGACGCAGCTGGAGAGGTTCGTCGTCTGCCTTTGTCCTACTTCGGGACATCTTGTGTAAGGCACGCTGCATCTTAGTATGCTAAAATAGCTTATTCACTAAGGTCGTCTGCTGTAGTGCACTTGTCAACTTTATGACTTGTTGAGACAAGTGTTGTTCACCATTTAGGTTGGAAAAGTTCAGACGGCATGAGTCTCTTTGAGTAATGGAAGTGTAATGGACTCTAGGCGCGAGATTTGAGTTGGGATATGTCAGATCCACGGAGAAATGGGGTGAAAATACCCCCGATTCAATCGTCTATCCAGGAATTTAAAGTTGGGATGGTTTAACCGGTCTTGGGCCGATTGGGATTGCTTGGATGGTCATAGGAGTAAGCTGGGCCTCGAATTGGACCACGAGAGCGGGTCGGGCCGCTAGCGTGGATTACCCTGTGTATGATGCGTGTAGGCACTGGGCCTGGGCTTTGCTCGAAATGGCGCTGAGTTGCTTCTCGTGCCACAGCTGCTTGGGCTTGCACTGTTGAGTTAGTGGCTAAAGCCGACTCGTGTTGGGGCTGGCTCTGCTGCCTTGCAACGTGGGTTGCAGATTGGGTCGTGCACCAAGTAAACGAGGCTTGGGCCTGCGCTATTGAGGTAACGGCTTGGGCTGCTTTTAGCGCATATGCTTGTTGTTATAAAGTGGCTTAAGCCTAGGTTGGTGGCTGCCTCGCTGGCCCCTTCTCACCGTGGGCTTACTTCCATGAAGCTGGCCCACTCCCCACTGCCACGGTCGTCCCCGTGGCTGCCATAGTGGTGGTGCTCCTTAGTGGCAAAGTTGCTCATCTTGTCATCGTATTGAGCCCTGTGGATCGTCGTGATGGGGTTACGTCTCGTCCTCCATCATTCGATCCGGATCTTTGAACGTAGGAAGTTTCGTTCGTCGTGGTTTCCAAATTTATCGTCATTGTATTTTTTCCTCACCTCTATTCAAAGAATTAAAAAATCTAGGAATAAGAAAGTATGAAAAAATTTACGAACGAACGAGAAACGAGAAACTTTGAATGCGAGAGTTTTCTTCGAGTGTGTGAATCAAACTCTCAAAATTTTTGTCTTCTTCTCATTTAACGAAAATGCACCTGCAAAATAATAACACCTAAGATTGAGGCCAAGAGCCTCACGGGCCCATGATGAATGGGGGAGGCTTTGACTGAAGAATTTCTGATGCCAAAGTTAGAATTTGAGAGAGAAAATGTTTAGAGAATTTTAGGGAGAAAATGACCTCGCATTTTGGTGTGAAGATGAGGCTATATATAGTGGTGTGACCGGCCTTATTTGGAGAAATAGAGATCGGCCACTTATGGTGGTATTTTGAATATAATTGCAAGATATTATGTCAAATAATATCTTGCAATTAATTTGGTAATTAATCCCAATTTGAAAATAATAATTGGAAATTACCTTATGGGTGAGGATTTGATGAGGAGTGATAAGAGAGTTTTGAATAAATATCATTTTGATCACATTTGACTCTTCTTTGATTGAGCCATTATTGTCCGTTGCATACGAGTGGGAATCCTGGTGTGCCTCGAGAGTAATTTTGTCATTTGAACCCTAAAGTACACGTGTTGCCTCTTTAATTTTCTTGATTATATTTTGTTTCACAAAACCCTCCAGCAACACCACTTAATAAGCCACTGGTGGGAGTAGTGCTAGCAATGGCACCACTAAAACTACCGGGTGCTCCAAAACCAGTACCTGGTAAACCAGTACCAAGCTGTCTCAACTATCCAAAAGCACAATCCTAATGTTTGCTACCCTTGTCAATGTCCAACTTGCGTTGAATGGCCAAACCCACTCGGAATCGGAGCTTGGGTAGTAATACCATTGTACTGGTGCCAAAGCCATCGACAAACGCACCTGAATTTGTTAGCTAAGATGATTGGGAAGACTGTAGAGATTGAAAATTAAAATATGCAAGCTGAAATAACTTTCCACTAGGAGTAGGCCTGGAAAAAAGAGAAGTTGGATACGTTGCTGCGTTGCCAAATGATCCACCAAATGGATTGGGTTTATGAGCAGTTAGGTTAAAAGCAGAGCCAAACCCAAACCCACCAATGCCTCCTAAACTAAGTTCAATTGTGCTACTTGATTATGGAGTTTCCTCATCCATGTCATCATCCTTTGTATTTTGTACATCCAAGCCATCAGTCCCACCAGTAACACTCTCTGACGTTGAAAGTAGATTTGAAATGGAGAATGCCCAATAGATGGCTACTCTTGTTGAGCATTCCGAGCTGGCTCTCGATGTCACTATTAGTGCAAGACTAGCCTTGAGAAGACTAGGCTCGTCTCCAGATGACAGACCCGTTGAAGTTTCAATTGAAATGGGAGATGGCACTGTTACATTCTATTTGGGACATGCAGTATTGATGTGTGCATATTTTCATATATTCTTATCATATATTTCCTTTGGATTTTATATATTCAAATGGGTTAAATGCACTAAACTCTATTGTTTTAATTTATAAGCATTTATTATTGGAGTTATGCGAAAAAAGAAGTGGAAAGCGAGCTTTTTGGGTGTCTAGAGTAATTCCAATGAGCAAGAAGCTAATTGACCGCACAAAGACATGCACTATAGTAAGAAGACGAGATTGCAAAGGTTTTGGAATCAAATGGACATGGGAATACTATTCAATGAAATTTAGGAAAGACTTAATTTCTAGTTTTTATTATTTCCGTTTATTTTTCCAATTTCTTTAATAGGAACTTAAAGTCCATTGTGCTTAACAATTTAGTGGGGTTTTAAAGGTATTTCAATTAGCCTTTAAGCCCTAGTTTGCCATTTTATATATGGAGATTGATTCTCCATTGTGAGGGAGTAAGCCACCAAAAACCACAAAGCATATTTCAAAGGGGCTGCGGCAAGAAAAGGGAGAAAGCTAGAGTTTCTTGTTTTTTTTCTTTTGCTAGGGCTACAATATAGCCTGATCATGAATACTTAATTATCTTGTGGCATTGTTATTATCAAGTTTTTCATCTTTATTGAGTATCTTTTGTTATACTTAATATGCTTAATTTTTATTTAGATGCTTGATCACCATCTAAGTTTTAATTAAGTTGATTTGATGCAAGTTAGAGTAGATGTCATACTTAAGTTGGGTTTAGCTTCTTGCAATTGATACCATAAACACCTATTTGTAAATGTCATGCAACTAGGGTTTGTGTGATTTTTCAATGATTTCTGTAGAGCTTAATGAGTTCTTACTTGTTTAAATTCATTTAGATGTCATACTTTTGATGCAACCAAATGCCATGGCCGTTGAATAATTTAGGGAAAATCGATCATCAATATGGGGAACTACTGGAGCAAACATATTAAGTATAATTGATTACGGTGAATTCGGATGCCCTGGGTCTTATTTTCGTATGTTTTTAATTTTACTATTACATGCATTTTATTTCAAGCTTTCCTTAATTTTCATTTTATTCAAATTCTCTATCTTTTAAGTTAAAGTTTCTTAATTATAATGTGTTTCAATTTAGTAGTAAGATTTTTAGAATCAATTTGATCTTTGTGGGACGATATCCGTGCTTATATGCTATACCATCATTTGATTCGAGACTTAATGAGGTTAATTTCGATTATCTAATTTTCGCAAGAAGTATCATTCATCCAGTGCTGCCTCCCAAATGCCACTACTAGTGCAGGACTAGCCTTGTTAAGAGTGGGCTCGTTTCCAGATGATAGTTCTGTTAAAGTTTCAATTGAGAAGGGAGATGGCACTGAAGGTTTAAGCTTCAATTTACTTTCAACTGTGGAAGACCCAAATTCCACGCGTGGTGATGTAGTATTAGCATCCATGTTTGGTTTTGAAGGCGATTGGATCTCTATCTTTGGAGATTCTAATGTTGAACTTACTAAAGGTGAAGGGGCAGATGAAGGCACCAGTGGATTTGAAACATTAAAAGTGAAAGAACTAGAAACAATTGAGGAGAAAAAAAAGATGATGATAAGGATGTTGATACATATTTACTCTCGTCTGCAGCAGTGAGAGAACTAGCCAAAGATTTGTTTAAGATATCACTGAGGAAAAGGTTGGTGCAACTAATTGCGGAATTGATGGCGAAGATACAAGAGCCAATGATGAACTAATTATTGGAGATGAGGGTGATGAAATTGACATTGAGAATGTGGTAGGTGGTGTCATTTTACCAGTCTTGGTTTTGGTTGTTGCAGCACCAATCTAGGCAAACTCTCCAGGCTCGCTAGGATTCACAGGAACAAAAAATGAGGGAGAAAATGGAAGGTCGTGTTTTTTCTCCATATTCAATATATATGCCGTTGTTGTGTTTAAAAGCCTATCCTTCACACTTTCTTTTGGTGGGAGTGCAGTCTCTTTATCATATGAATGTAGCATATCATTATGTTTCTTTTGCAATGATAGTGTCTGTGTAGGTACCTTAGGAATTGATGGTTCTTGAATAGCGTCTAATGGTAAGACAAACTTTTCCTTTATAGGAACTGAATCATACTTCCCAATATCATGTCATCGCCAAATCGTTTGGCTATCATGTTAGTGTCCTTTGTAAAATTTTGGCTGGCTGCATGCAATAATTGGGATGTTGATGACATTTTGTGTTCTTGCGACCTAATGCCCAGTACTAGGGTTTGGGACTCACATATCTGGATCTGACTTGACGACCACAAGCCTTTGACCTATCATGAGTACCTTAACACCCAAGATCGCCTCGAGGGACCTGATGCTCAGAACATGGTTGAGAGGACTTGGTGCCTCAAAATCGAGGACCTAGAGACCTTGTTAACGACTTGGGAATCTTGACGCCCAGGACTTAAATAGGATACTTTGAGACTCGGACTAAGAAACTTGGTGCTCAAGACCCAACCTAGGGACTCCAGGTCGAGAACACTACCAAAATCTTTCAAAGTCTAAAGGTGTTGGGTTTTGAATTTAGCTATCAAGTCAAATTATTTCAGTCTTGAAATCGTCAAAATTGGATTAGATTGTGATTGCAAATTAAATTGGACACCTTTTTTTAATCAATCAGGAAATCCTCTAAAAACAAAATGTTGATGAGGGGTAAAGTTCTCTTCTGCGCATTTTTATTCACGATTGAACGGTTAAAATTTAACTAAATAAACTCTATTTAAATCTCAATTTTTTAAGAGTAAATTGTAGCAATGGTCCCTCAACTTTAATGAAATTGGAGTTGTTTATACCATATTTAGGGCCTCATATTTAGATCTTGTATAAATACTCCAGGGACTTAAATGTAATTATGTAATAAAGGAATGGGCAAATATGTAATAAGTGATGAGTCCTTATTCTATAAAAGGACCCCTCACCCTCACAATTAGGGGAAACCGATTCCTAAGGCTCTTCACCCTCTCCAAGCTCTCACTCTTAGAGCTCTCTCTCTCCCTCACTTCTCAGAGAAATACAATACAATCAGTGTGGACGTAGCCCAAACCTTGGGGTGAACCACGATACATCTTGTGTTATTTACATTACTTGCAGATTCACGGTCAGATTTACGTTGTTCCAAGACCTCCGGTTTTGTGCATCAACATGAGTAATGATCCTTCAACTAAAAATTCATTATCATTAGTCCCTCAACTTATCAAAATGTGTAACTATAGTCATTTTCATCAATTTTGTCAAAATAAGTTATGTTGGAATAACCATTTATATAATTAGGGTCCCTCAACTCATCAAATTGTGTAATTATAGTCATTTTCGTCAACTACGTCAAAATTTTTGTCAAAACGAGTTATGTTGGAATGACCATTGCTACAATTGGGTTAAAGTTAAGATACTATTTCTCTAGTTGAATTAAAGTTGAGGAACCAATGGTAATGAATTTTTAGTTGAGGGACCATAGCTGCACGTTTTGATGAGTTAAGAGACCAATAATAATAAATTTTTAGTTAAGGGACCATTTCTCAAATTGAGTTAAAGTTAAGAGACCATAGCTACAATTTTTTTTTTTTAAATAATGCGCAGAAGATGGTTTTTTATTTCAAATTTAACAGTTTAATGGGCCTGGTGGTTGCAAAACGTGAGGGGATTTGACCCAAAAACAAAAGAGCAGGCTAGATAAGAATGAAGGGCGGGGCCTTGTACGTGGGCCTGGTTTGACATCCGAAGTGCTGCTTCCTCAACCTCTCTCCGTCTCGTACCCAAAGAGAAGAGAGGGCGGCCATAACTGGGCAATTGGTTCTCCATCCAAATTTTGATTTCTTAATTTCCGACAAAACCACAAAATTCCTCAGCCTCATCCCCCATCCCCCAGGTGCGTCCCCGATCGACCAATCGCTCTATCACCCAATCTTTCTTCTTTTGGGTGTTCTCCGTTTGGATTTACATTTCGCGTTCATACTTCATATAGCCCATACTCGATTAGATTGATATCATTTATTTTTTCTTTATATCGATAAATCTCGGCTTCAATTATTTTATGTATGTATGTATGTATGATGTATCTGTATTAAAGTTAGATAGATTCGAATGCGGTATAGAAAATATTTGATCTGTGGTTTTGGTTTGCTGCTGAATCTGATCCATATTCATATGTGTTTGTTGTGTGTAGAACCAAAGAAGCAATGAAGATGAAGGCAGCTCACCCTCTGGTGCTAGTTTTTGTGGGTTTGCTTGCGCTTGCAGTAGCACCTTCCACTTCAGCTTCCACAGTGCCAGCTTTCCTCTGGTCCCCTCATTACCATCAGTATGTACTTCTTCCTTCGCCTAAACCCTATTTTAACAATCCACTCAAGTTTCTTAGTCTCATAGCTTACCATCAGCTGCTCAATTGTTTTATACTGATTACATGCTCTCTGAAAACAGAGTCAAGGCAGCCGTAAATTATCAGACAATATCCCCCAAGGATTTAGCAAAGTCTCTTCTTTCCGAAGGTGGCTGGTCCAACCTACTGGTATTTTCTTCTCCGTTAGTTTATTGCGCTTCCTTTAATTTTTAAGATGTATACCTGTTTCATGTGAACTGAAAGAAACAAGTTGTTCTCTTTGGTTTTGTTTTTTTTTTATCCTTTTGGTTTTCCCGCTATTGATTTTTCTTCTAAGTTATATTTATGTATTTGTTTTCAAATCCTTAGTGTTCCGCAAACAAAGTTCATCAGCCTTTGGAGCTGGCTCTTGTCTTCGTTGGTGGAGAGGTAAGAATTCTGATGTTGTCTTCCTTTCATCATGTAACTTCCCTATACATGCTCCCAGATCCAATGAAATCTAGTTCATAATTTAAAATCCTTTGTGCTGGCCAGGTTGATATACAGTCTGAATCAGTTTATTGTTCTTTGTTTAGGTGTCTAGCTACTTTAAGTTTTTATGTTTTATGGGATTAAATTTTAAACTGCTTTTCTAGAATCAAAACAGTTGCTTGCTTTGCATAAAGTACAATGCCAGGGAAGTAGCATGTATGTAATTTGGATTTCAATTTCCAAGAATTTGAATGAGTATAAGAATCACTCTCTTAGAACCAAAGCGAGCTTTCATTTTTTGGATGAGGTTTCGTTATTCACATTGCAATACAGAGAAAAGCATTTGCCGTTGTTTATGTCTTGGGCTACTAAAGTAATTCCTTTCTTATCTTAGTTACAATCTTCAGATATTCCTGCAAACAGACATGCAGATCCAGCTCTTGTGGACTTCCTCAAAGTAAGTAGAGTTTGCCTAATTGTAGTCTTTTGGTTGATATATGATCAAAATTTCGGTTGAAGAGCTGCCTTTCCATGGTCTTCAACAGACCTCTTTCTCAGGATCCAATTTCTCCATGGCCTTCCCTTTTGTTGCTGCACCGGAGGAGGATTCTATGGAAAATTCTTTGGTGTTAGAGATTTCAGAGACTTGCGGGCAGGATTTGGGATTCAGTAATGTTACTTTATTTGGGTCATGCTCTATTGAGGGTGAAAATTTTCAAAAGCTCTCAAATGTGCAATCATTCCATGTAAATTAACTTGACAATCATCTATATTACATGATAAACATTTTTGTTCTTTGAAAAAGATCTGATGTCTTTTTTTCCTCAATAAAATTTGGCAGGATTATCTTGTTTCAGGGGTGGAGAAGAGATCCAAAGGGGAAGTAGATTTGGTTGTGTTCTGCCATAAACAATCTGAATCTTCCAAAGAACTTGATCAAACACATTCTGAGGGTATGTTAAGTTAAAATTGTTAATATGATATTTTTGAATCATAAGTTTTTTGGATGTGTTACATGTTTTGAAAAAAGAGCCTTGAGGCTCACCTAGGCGGATTTGGAGGCGGGGCAGTGTTTAAAACGCCTCTGCCCAGCAGGAATAGGCTGAAACTCGGCTAGAGGTGGTTGAGGCGTGCCTCAGGCTTTCGACTGGGCCTTTTTTTTAATAAAATGAAGGCTTTTTAACCAAAATGATCCATGAGATTTGCATAACTCCTCACTTCGGTCCTTGAGATTTGAAATCAATAGAAGCGGTCCTTGAGATTGTCCACCATCAATCATTTTGGTCATTCGGTGAAAATTATGTTAAACAAGGATCAAAATGACAAAATTACCCTCAATTTAATAAACAAGATAAAATGATTTGACAAAGTTTGAGGGTGTTTTTGTCATTTTATTCTTATTATATGGAGATTTTTCATGGAAGGACCAAAATGATTGATTGTGGACGAACTCAGGGACCATTTATATCGATTTCAAATCTCAGGGACCAAAGTGAGGAGTTATGCAAATCTTAAGGACTATTTTGGCAAAAAAGCCTAAAAGGAACTGCCCAAGTTCAAGTTCAACTAGACTATATGACATACCCTACAATTTCAAGTTCAACTAGACTATATGACATACCCTCCAGGTTCAAGTTCAACCATATTACATACCCTCCAACTGGACTATATATTAATAATTTTAGGTCCCGTGAGGCTATCGCCTAGGTGAGGCTATCGCCTAGGTGAGGCTATCCACAAAATGCCTTGGCTTCACCTTCGCCTTTTAAAACATTTGTATACACAAGTCACACTGGTCTAGGACATGGATGGTCATGCAAATATTTCAATTGGATTTTTGCAGGTAAAGTTTTTTCTGACCTTGTTAATTCCATGGATCAATCTGGGGCAAAGTATGGAGTTCTATATGTTTCAGATCCCAGTAAGTCGATCCAATATCCTTCTCATCGAGAATTAGAAAGGTTTCTTGCTGAAAGTGGATCAGGAAATGCATCAGCCAATTCGACGGCCTGTGATGAAGTTTGTCAGATAAAATCATCTCTTCTAGAGGGACTTCTAGTTGTAAGTATCCTTTTCCACTTTTGTTTTGCTATTTTATGGTGAGGTATTTGTAGATTCTACATTTTTTTTAAGTGTGTAGTCTCTACTTTTTTTTAAGAGTTTGTAGTCTCTACATTTTACTATCTTTCTACGGTCCAAATCATACTCAGATAGTTTTCAGACAAAAATAACTTAAATTAATACCCACCTCTACATCTCTTTACTGCTAAAAAGTATAATTGCCCACTTCATTCATATGGACACTCATGTAACTATAACTTCTTGTTCGGATGTCCAAATGCCCTTTCCACAACTTTTTCCTTTTCCTTTTTCTCTTTGGTCTATTGACACAAATATACTCATACATGCCTCTTCAGACATTAATTGTGTGGATTTGTTAAAATGACAAGTACGCATTACAGATGAAAATAATATGACTGATGCGGTATTGATGATGTTTCTTCTTGCGATGATTCAGGGAATCATTTTGCTTATAATCTTAATATCGGGCATTTGCTGTATGATGGGGATTGACACTCCGACGCGATTTGAGATGCCCCAAGAGTCTTGACTTGTAAATGCGAGATAACACTCATCTGTTGTGGTGCAGGCAATTGGATCTTAGGTAAACTCAAAAGTAGTTGTTTGTTATATATAAGTTGCAGTGGGATGTTACCTTTACAATATTTGTTCACTTTCTCAAGAGCGTTCTGTTATGCTGGCAGTAATGATTTAGTGTTGTATTAGAGTGTGTATCCACATGATAATATTGATTTTGTTTGCATCGGCTGTCTGGCTGTGTAATTGATTACAGTACAGAAAATCTTATCCTATGCTACGGGATAGATTGATAATAAATTAATGGTTTTGCAACAAACAAGGGCCAATTTCATCTCATTCCCTCCCACTTATCCTATGCTACGGGATAGATTGATAATAAATTAATGGTTTTGCAACAAACAAGGGCCAATTTCATCTCATTCCCTCCCACTTTTGACAGACCTGATTTGATTTATAATCGAGGGAAGTAATTTTCACACACGAATTTCTCTTTTTCATTTTGGTTATTGGGTTGAACAAATCAAATGAGAGTCAAGACACGTAAATAATGAGAAAATGTAGAAGGGGAAAATGCACGTGCAAAACAGAATTGAATGTTATGGTTCTTTTTAGCTAATTACTGCATGGTTTCACCGAGTAATGAAATTACCTCTAAATCTTTGATTATCAATGATAACCTTCATGCTCTTATTTATCAATTCTAAAGGGGAAAAAAAAAACTCACTCTTCCACTTGTTTTAGCCTCACTACATTATCAACAACAACAACAACAAAGCATTTTCCCACTAAGTGGGGCTGGCTGTGTGAATCCTAGGTCTTCCTCTACCCCTTCGGCCCTGAACCTCTGTCCCGTAGTCACATCTTCGAACTGGAGCGTCAGTAGGCCTTCTTTGCACATGTCCAACCCACTCATTCCTAATCTTATCCTTTCTCGTGAGCCCACACCTCCAACGAAGCATCCTCATCTCCGCTACACCCATTTTGTGTACGTGTTGATACTTCACAGCCTAACATTCTGTGCCATACATCATCGCCGACCTTATTGCCGTCCTATAAAATTTTCCCTTGAGCTTCAGTGGCATATGACGGTCACACAACACGCCGGATGCACTCTTCCACTTCATCCATCTCGCTTGTATTCCATATATTCTGTCTTTGATCGGCTTAGGCGAAGACCTTTAGATTCCAACACTTCTCTCCAAAGGTTAAGCTTCACATTTACCCCTTCCTGAGTTTCATCTATCAACCCTATATCGTCTGCGAAAAGTATACACCAAGGAATAACATCTTGAATATGTCTTGTTAACTTATCCATTACCAATGCAAAAAGGTAAGGACTTAAGGATGAGCCTTGATGTAATCCTACAGTTATGGGGAAGTTTTCGGTTTGTCCTTTATGAGTTCTTACGGCAGTCTTTGCTCCTTCATACATATCCTTTATAGCTTGGATATATGCTACTCGTACTCCTTTCTTCTCCAAAATCCTCCAGAGAATGTCTCTTGGGACCTTATTATACGTTTTTTCCAAATCTATAAAGACCATGTGTAAATCCTTTTTCCCCTTTCTACATTGGACCACATGTGAAATCTCATTCCCGGATTTCACCGTTATAATCTACGCATTGTTATTATTGAAATTTTATGTTATTTTAGGGAATTTATATTAATTTATTTGGATTTTAATTAAATTAGTTAGGAAGTTTGAAGTTTGGAAATTAATCATTTAAGTTCCGTAGACCTTTCGAGGTCATAATTTATGTTGATGCACAAAATCAGTGAGGACTTTGGTACAACAGAAAGTATTAAGTTTGTGACCTTTGCTAGATTGCTCTTGTCATTAGTGTGGATAAGTATGTAAAAGGATAGAGACAGGAGAGCAAACACAAGATGTATGTGGTTCATCCAGATTGGCTACGTCCACGGAGTAGAGGAGTTCTCATTAATTGTGAAGGGTTTACACAAGTACATAGGTTCAAGCTCTCCTTTAGTGGGTACAAGTGAATGATTTAGTACAAATGGCATTAGGAAATATTTTGGGAGAATGATCTCCTTTTATAGAAGAGAGTTTCTAGTCTTGTTCTGACATTGACACGTGTCGGGTTGTGATTGGCTTCTGATGTTGACACGTGTCGCGCTGTGATTGGCTTCTGATGTCGACACGCGTCACTCTGTGATTGGCCTCCTGGTTGGAGGGGAAGCTCCTCGGTTGGGGACTTGCAAGATCCAAGCCGCTGAGTAATCACGAAACTTCTAAGTACCGAAGTGTGGTATCGTCTTCACTTGCCTTATCTGTCTCATAGGTAGATGTGACATTTTCTCTGGAAGTACTCTTCCTCCATCCAGGGGTGGTATCTTTAACTGCTAGAGATGCACAAGGTAATGTATCAATTTCACTTGAAGCTTACTTGTAGTTTTAGGCTTGGTCAAGCGCGATACAAACCATGTAGTAGGAGTCCCCCAAGTCGCCAAGTTAGGGGATCTGCTGAAAGAGGTAACAAACAAGGTAAGCAATCAGAGCTCCAAGCAATCAGTCCCAGATCAGACGTTTGATTTCGAGTTCCAGCTGATTGTTCTCATTCTCCTTATCTTGCAGGCAGCAAGAAGGATAAAGATAAGAAAAGGAGAAGAGATGATATGTGATACTTTTGCTTTTGAAGAAGTAACTTTCCACAAGCTTATTCTTGAACTGGGCTGGAGGGTTTTCTGGTTACCTCCACAGTATAAGGCCGACTGAAGAATTTGAGGGTCAAAACAAGTCCATCAAATCTATAGTACGTTCGACCCTTCTGATATGAGATACTTTTGCTGTTGACAAAGTAGTGGAAGTATCGGCACGTGTTCTGTTACACTTGTCTCCACATGCTTCCTTGTATCCTTCTCACTTGCCCTATCTGTTCCTCAGGCAGATGTGGTATCTTCTCTGGAAGCATAAGATGTTGAAGATGAGTACTCGAGAGCAATGCCAAGTAAGTAATCAGGTAAGGGGTTCCAGGCAGTCAATTCCTGACTGGAAGCTTGATTCCAAGTGCTGACTGATTGCTCTCATTCACCTTATCTTGCAGGTAAGAACAAGGCCAAAGGAAAAGACAGGGAAAAAACATGATATGAGATACTCTTACTTTTAACCCTGATGATATGAGATATTCTTGCTCTGGTGTAGCTTGTTTGCAGAGGTATTATCGGGGGGAAAGAAAGTTGAGTATTTCGAGAGGCTTCGTTGGGAGTGCCCTCTCAGATATGAGGAATGGTTGAGCATTTTTACAGGTCTGCCTGTCTGTTGAGGATGATGGTCGACATATATAGGAGTCTCCTTAACAACAAGTAGTAATGCTATTCCTTTACCCTTCTTGGTCATAGCACTGTAGTGGAAGTTGCCAGCTTCACGTGTTTTAACTATGTCAGAGCACTTTGAAAAAGTGGTCTGTGTTATCTGGAAAGCTGATGTTGCGCGTGAAGATTACAGACAAGCTTTATCCAAGGAGATCTGGCTCTCGAAGTTGAGAAAGCGATGCCTCTTCGGTTTTCGAACAAATGATCCTGTTGGGGATCTGGCTCTTGAGATTCGGAGAACGGTGCCTCTTCGATTTTTAAGAAAGCAATCTTGCTGGGAGTCTGGCTCTTGAAATTCGGAGAACGGTGTCTCTTCGATTTTTGAGAAAGTAATCCTGTTGGGAGTCTGGCTCTCGAGATTCGGAGGGCGGTGCCTATTCGATTTTGGAGCAAACAATCTTGTTGGGAGTGTTTTCTCGAATGTGAGTAAAGGTTGGGCATTTTTGCTAGTCTACCTTGCCACGGAGCACAAAGGTTGACACACAGGAACTTTCCAATTATCCAGCAGTGGTGCTGTTCCTTTACCCTTGTGGGTAATAATATGGTAGCTAAACCTTCAAAATTTATGTGTCTAAACTTTGTTAGTGCTGTTTCTTTGCTATTCTTTTACCCTTCTTGGTCATAGCGATGTAGTGGGAGCTGCAAGCTTCACGTGTCTAAACTTTGTCAGAGATATTTGGCAAAGTTATCTGTGGTACATATGAGCTGATGTTGCGTGTGGAAAGTGGATGATTGAACAGTAAGATTCACGTGCTTTCCATTTCACCAGAAATCTTCGACAGATTGCTCGTAATTTCCGCAAAGTTGAGTGTGCATGTGACAGGTGCTGACAAGGATGAGAAAGCAGGTGCCTCTTTGATTTTTGAGATCGGCCATCGTGGTCTCTGAGCAGCCCAGCTTTTGAGAAAGCAAGCGCCTCTTCGATTTTTGAGATTGGCCCTCGTGGTCTTTGAGCAGCCCAGCTTTTGAAAAAGCAAACGCCTTTTCGATCTCTGAGATCGGCCATCGTGGTCTTTGAGTAGCCCAGCTTTTGAGAAAGCAAACGCCTTTTTGATTTCTGAGCAGGCGCCTTTTCGATTTCTGAAGCTCCGTCGAGTGCAGATTTTTATAGAGGCTGACATTAAGTTCCAAAGCACACTTGAATCTCCACTAGTAGAAGCTCCATTCTTGCACTTCTAAGATCTTGATTTGTCCGACCTCTTCTCTCTTCAACACATTTGAAAATGTTTGGCCCTTCCGACCGTCGTTTTGATTTGAACCTTGGTGAAGAGGCAGCCGCGCATTCTCTAGACAACATATGGCACCCATCATTCTTATCCCCTACTGGTCCTCTTATCGTTGGAGATTCCGTGATGAAGAATGATATGACCGCTGCGGTGGTGGCCAGGAACATTCTCACTCCCAAAGATAACAGATTTCTTTCTAAATGGTCTGATGAGTTGGCTGTTAAGGACTCTCTGGCTCTCAGTGTTCAGTGTGCAGGTTCTGTGTCGAATATGGCCCAACGCCTATTTGCTCGAACCCGCCAAGTTGAATAATTGGCGGCTGAAGTGATGAGTCTCAAGCAGGAGATTAGAGGGCTCAAGCATGAGAATAAACAGTTGCACATGCTCGCATATGACTATGCTACAAACTTGAAGAAGAAGCTTGACCATATGAAGGAATTTGATGGTCAGATTTTACTTGATCATCAGAGGTTTGTGGGTTTGTTCCAAAGGCATTTATTGCCTTCGTCTTCTGGGGCTGTACCGCGTAATAAGGCTCCAAATGATCAGCCTTCGATGCTTCTTCCTTCTAGGGTTCTGTCCAGTACTGAGGCTCCGAGTGATCACCCTCCGGTGCCTTCTCTTTCTATGGCTCTACCGACTGCTGAGACTTTTCCTAAGCAACCTTTATGAAGGCCCTCTCTTGTTTGTTTATTTTAACTCATGTATATGTACATATTTGTAACTTATCGGAGATATCAATAAATAAGTTTTGCTTCATTTCAACGTATTGTGTTAAATACACCAAAGCCTTCTTCACTAAATTCTTTGAATTTTTCTTTTGTTGAAGCTTGTATGTTGAAGCTTTGTGAGTGAAACATGTAGGTTGAGGTAGTGTTCCCTTAATTTCTCGAGTGAGGAAAACTTCTCGGTTGGAGACTTGAAAAATCCAAGTCACTGAGTGGGGTCGGCTATATGAATCTTAGAACGCCATTGTGCTCGGTCCTGTGTCATGTCCTCTGTTAGATCCAAGTACTTTATGTCTTTTCTTAGAGTCTCTTCTAAAGTTTTCCTAGGACCCCTTCGGCCCTGAACTTCTATCCCGTAGTCGCATCCTCTAACCGAAGCGTCAGTAGGCCTTCTTTGCACATGTCCAAACCATCGTAACCGATTTTCTCTCAGCTTTCCTACAATTTCGGCTACTCCTACTTTACCTCGGATATCCTCATTCCTAATCTTATCTTTTCTCATGTGCCCACACATCCAACGAAGCATCCTCATCTCCGCTACACCCATTTTGTGTACGTGTTGATACTTCACCGCCCAACATTCTGTGCTATACAGCATCGCCGGCCTTATTGCCGACCTATAAAATTTTCCCTTAAGCTTCAGTGGCATACGGCGATCACACAACACTCCGGATGCACTCTTCCACTTCATCCATCCAGCTTGTATTCTATGGTTGAGATCTCCATCTAATTCTCCGTTCTTTTGCAAGATAGATCCTAGGTAGCGAAAGCAGTTGCTCTTTGGTATTTCCTGATCTCCGATCCTCACCCCTAACTCATTTTGCCTCCATTTGCACTGAACTTGCACTCCATATATTCTGTCTTTGATTGGCTTAAGCAAAGACCTTTAGATTCCAACACTTCTCTCCAAATGTTAAGCTTCACATTTACCTATTCCTGAGTTTCATTTATCAACACTATATCGTTTGCGAAAAGCATACACCAAGGAATATCATCTTGAATATGTCCTGTTAACTGATCCATTACCAACACAAAAAGATAAAGACTTATGGATGAGCCTTGATGTAATCCTACAGTTATGGGGAAGTTTTCGGTTTGTCCTTCATGAGTTCTTACGGCAGTCTTTGCTCATTTATACATATCCTTTATAACTTGGATATATGCTATTCGTACTCATTTCTTCTCTAAAATCCTCCAGAGAATGTCTCTTAGGACTCTATCATACGCTTTTTCCAAATCTATAAAGACCATGTGTAAATCCTTTTTCCCCTTTCTATATCTTTCCATCAATATTCGTAAGAGATAGATTGCCTCCATGGTTGAGCGCCCTGGCATGAACTCGAATTGGTTGTCCGAAACCCGTGTCTCTTGCCTCAATCTATGCTTAATGACTCTCTCCCAGAGCTTCATTGTATGACTCATTAGCTTAATACCCATATAGTTCATGCAATTTTGTACGTCGCCTTTATTCTTGTAGATAGGCACCAAAGTGCTCTTTCGCCACTCATTTGACATCTTTTTCGTTTTCAAAACCCTATTGAAAAGGTCAGTGAGCCATGCTATACCTGTCTCTCCCAAGACTTTCCACACTTCGATCGGTATATCATCTGGGCCCACTGCTTTTCTATGTTTTATCTTCTTCAAGGCTACAACCACTTTTTCCTTCCTGATTTGACGATAAAAGGAGTAGTTTCTACACTCTTCTGAGTTACTCAACTCCCCTAAAGAAGTACTCCTTTCATGTCCTTCATTGAAAAGATTATGAAAATAACCTCTCCATCTGTCTTTGACCGTGTTCTATGTAGCAAGAACCTTTTCATCCTCATCCTTGATGCACCTCACTTGGTTTAGGTCCCTTGTCTTCTTTTCCCTTGCTCTAGCTAGTTTATAGATATCCAACTCTCATTCTTTGGTATTTAGTTGCTTATACATATCGTCATAAGCCACTAACTTAGCTTCTCTCACAGCTTTCTTCGCCTCTTGCTTCGCTCTTCTATATCTTTCACCATTTTCATCTGTTCTATCCTTGTATAAGGCTTTACAACATTCCTTCTTAGCCTTCACCTTTGTTTGTACCTCCTCATTCCACTACCAAGATTCCTTTTGGTGTGGAGCAAAGCCCTTGGACTATCCTAATACCTCTTTTGCTACTTTTCGGATACAACTAGCCATGGAATCCCACCTTTGGCTAGCTTCCCCCTCTCTATCCCACAAAATCCTGAATTTACTCTTGAATATATATTTATGTGGCCAATATAACCCCTGAAGCATTCTCTTTAAAAAAAAATTAAATCAAAACTGACATTCTCTAGCCATGAGGCACCATTATCTGTTCGTAATCCTTTCTTTGCTCCGACGACCTCAAATCTGTTGGCTGGAAACGTTGCACGCCTTCGAGTCAGAGGTAACAAGGAAGGACTAAATTTGATGAGAGTGAAAAAATGTAACTGGTGAGGATTTTCTGCCATAGCCTGAGGTATCCCACACCACGAAGGGTGGGGTCCGGAAAAGTTAAGGACATTTTTAGTCCACTCTTAACCACAATTAATTGACACACATCATCCATGTTTTGCTAACTTTATGTCTTGAACCCAAAATTAGAGAACAAACCCTATAGGTGTTTTGTTGAAAACCACCTAATGTTCTTTGGGAGTTGGCAGTACCCGAGGTGTGTTCAGCCCAAAACCACCGAAATGTTTATGCAGCTATTTGGGCATAAATAAAGGTCGAATCTCGCAACACCCATTGCATTTTTCTTCTTTTTCTTTTTTTTTTTTAATTTTTTATAATAATAATAATAATTATTATTATAATTAATAATGATAAGAATTTATTATTATTATTATTATTATTATGCCAACGACTCCTTTATTAGGCTGGGGTTGGCGGCAACCTCCATCTTTTAATTGCTTTCCCTCTCCTCCCTTTCATCTATTTAGTTATGTTGGTGTATTGCTCTTTCGATGCCTTTGGTTGTCAATTTGAGAAATCATCCCATATTTTTTTTGCTTTCTTTGAAGTCCTTTTGGCAGTCCTCGGCATCACCCTTTTATCCTTGTTTTTTGTGTCTCGGCAAAGCCAATCCTTATCCTAAAACCCCCCCTTCTTCAACCTCAAACTTTCGTCCTCTTTCAACTTGTTCATCTGCCTCTTCTTCCCACCCACCGTCCTTCCCACAACCTTTTCTCAAGCTAAGTGATGATATGGTAGATATGTGACTAGTTTTTAATGAGGTGGGTGTCAACTTTGCGCCATGTGGATAAAAAAATTATAAAATATAAAAATATATTATTATTAGAAATATTTAATAAATAATTAAAATGTCAAAAAAAAAAAAAAAAAAAAAATCAATCCCACCCCATCCCCCACACTTGACTTTTCATCTCTGATCAACTTGTCATCCACTCCTCCACCGTTCCCACACCTCTTCTCCCTTTGATCAACCCCATCTTCCATAAGCACCAAGAACACGCCTCTCCGTCACCATTAACCCTCGACACCACACCTTCAACCACAACCAAATCGCAGCAATTGAAACCCAACAATTCAAATCTAGCGTGGTTTGAAATTGAGAATTTCACAAATAAGTCGAAATCGAAAGCCTTCGTGGTTGAAATAGGGAACCTAAGTCATCACATGGGAGAGAGAAACAATGGGTGTGGTGGTGGATTGATGGAGGAGGTGGCGGCTCTACCATGGCGACATCTATAAGGTGGGTGGGTTCTTCCTGTTCTTCTTTTCCTTCAATTGCAAACCCATCTGGAACCAGATGGTGTCAATTTTTTTTTCTTTGAAACCCCACTTGTATACATCCCACTCCAGATTCGTTGATCTCTCCATCCCATAAGCCAAAAAATAAAAATTTATAAGGTGTGGGGGTTGGTCAGAGGGAGAAAAGGTGTGAGGATGGTGGATGAGCATAGGAGGAATTGATCAGAGAGAAGAGGGGTGGGGTGTGGTTGATTATTATTATTTGTTTGATATTTTAATTATTTATTAAATATTTCAAATAATAATAATTTTTTATCCACATGGCGCAAAGTTGACAACCATCTCATTAAAACTGGGTCCCATATCTGCCACATCATCACTTAACAGCCAATCTAACATATTATGTAACAGATTGTATGAAATTACACCTAAATCATATTTGGTGTATGAAATTGTAATGTTTTAAAGATGATGTATGAGGTTGTAATCGCACTCATACTTGAGGGTGCAAAATGTAATTTACCCTTTTTTTATTGTTTTTTTTTTGTTGATACACCCCTAACCTGGATTGTTCACATGGACTTCGAATTGAGTTGTGCTGATTGACACTTAGAAGGTGAGAAAGCCATAAAGTGTAGCGATGTGGAAAATTGTGAATAAATTAAAACCTAAAAGTGACTAACAAAAAGAGTGCACATGTGAGCGGGATTGAACTCATTTTACATGTAATGTTAGAGCATAAATATAAGTACAATAAAAGCAAATAGATATTATACCAAAAGGAGAAATCTTTTATATGTCATTGTTTGCCAAAAATCCTCGTCACATAAACTTCGCCATTAAATCCTAGAGGGGCGAAAAAACAAAGGTGAGTGGGCTCAATAATAAATTTTTGTAAAACCTTTTCGAAAATGTATAATCCCTCATTATAAAACAGGTATTAGGTTTCAACATATCTCGCATAAAAGAACATATAAGAACATATAATTTCAGATAATCATCGGCATATGCTAATAGACGAGTTCATGCAGAGGTATTCAGACATGAACATGACTAGGTGTGCTAGTGATCTACACTCTAGTACTACAATGGTGTGAACACTGGCGCTATGCTCATCACATATGAGTCATAATTGCCTATAGCAATCTAGGACATATGAATCCAAGGTGAGCGTATCATGCGAAGTGAACATACACGTGAAGATTGGCCTTGGATTGGGACGAGTACAAACACCAGTGTAGCATACATGATGAATAGTTAACATAAGTATGATCATGCCATGGTAATTTCATAATTCTCAACATCTATTATAACAATACTTCTACACATGTAAGAGAGGAAGAGAGTTATCCCAAAAAGAGGCTTAACTGTGGCCGGAGTTGGTTGAAAAACGATCTGGAAATTGCGGTTTCCTTCCCCGAAAAAACAGGGGAATTGCTTCCTGAGTGGTATTTGCACTAATTGCCACCAAAACTAACATGTAAGCTTGAAATCAAAAACTAAAACGAGGATGAGTGATGTGAGTCCTTACCAAAGTTGGGAGCACAAAATTTGTCGGATAAATCTTTGGAGAGATGATGAACAGTGGCAACAACCATCGTTTCATTAAGGACATGGGTGTCCTAAGTATTTAAGGTTGAGGGTTGTAGTGGTTATGTGGTCTGAGAACTCGTCGGAGTGGTTAGTTGTGTCTGTGCTGATGTGAAAATTATGTTGACACACAAATTAAACCCTATTTGTGACAATTGTAGTAATGATGTAAGTAGGGATCGTTCTAACCGGGGATTAACTAGGGGCACTAATCACTTGAAAACTGAATTAGAAACGCAAAAACAAAGTTTAAAACACTAGATTAGACTCAAAGAATGCAAAACTAACGTTTAAAATACTAAAACAAACCAAAAACTCAAAACAGCAACTAAAAGACTCAAAACTGCCTTAAAAACACTTTCTGGGCAATTTTGAACACAAAGCACCAAATTGGACGAATTTGGGTTTTAACTTGTACCAAAACACTTAAAAACATAAACCAACACACTTTCTAACTAATCTAGGACTTCAAAATAAATGGGGATTTGATTTGGACGAAAATAAACTAAAAGGACAAATTGTAAAGAAAACAGATTGTAAGACAAAATTGTGATGAATCAATGGATGATGGAATAGCTAAGGGGTTCTTCTCCACACATGAAATATATGCAACCTAAATCGATTTCCAGTTATCAAATTAATAAGTTATGAATCTCGACACTCCAAGTTAATTAGGTCCGCTTAAATTAACCTTCAGATTTCCCTAGAATCATTGAATTGGATGAATATGCATCGCAAACAAATTATTCCTAACAAGTTCTCTATATGAACAACATGATAAAGATACAAGTTAGAATCATTACGTTCTTTGGAAATCATAAGCATCGACAAGGCATTCGTAACTATGAAAAGCATGATACTCTTGCCAGGAATCTACTTAACACGATCGTGACTAGCGACCTTCATTACTTGCGAATATAAATTCATAACGATTAGGTGAAACAAACTTATATCCTAGCACCAAATTCAAGCATGCAAATTAAGCGTGCACTCTCAATCAACATACAAGAATAAGTTCTAAATCAAACGGTTAAGCAAATTGTATTCACGACTTATGCAACGATAACTGGAAGTAATCAACTTATTTCACATATATAATCATGGTTTTGAATCCACCCTTAGCCAAAACGAATTTAGCCAATCATACTTAAAGCAAAACAAAGATTACATGAATTAGACATTGAAATATAAGATAGAAAACACCTAAAATCGTTCAACAACTCAGATTGAAAAGCCAAACAATTGTAGAGAATCTGTCCCCTTTGTTGCTTGCGGCAGATTGTATGGTGATGCTTCTTGGATTGTTTTGATGACGTAGAATGGAATTTGGGGGGTGTAGAGGCACGGCAAGGGTTGTAGGATGAGTGGTGGATGGATGGAAGATGGTGGAAAGCTCGGCAAGAATGGTGGGAAGGTGCGGCAGATTATAGAACTAGGGTTTCTGGAATTTTGAATGAATGTAGCAGGTTGTTTGGGATGGTTTTGGATGGGGTTGAATGGTGGAAAAGTGTCTAGGATGGGTGTATGGCACGGCTAGGGGGGTTTGGGGTCAGAAACTATGGAGTTTTGTGAAGGATAGGTGCGGTTAGGGATGGTGGATGAATTCTGGCGTGAATGGAGTTGTATGGATGTGTGTGGAATGTTTTGTGGCTGCAACAAGGAGGTTTATTTAAAGGAAAACAGAAATTAAAACCCTAGGTTGATTAGGAAATCAGAAATTAAGTCTAAGGATTCTAGAATTAGGAAATAAATCAGAAAATTAAAGGAAAGGGCAAGGGAAATTCGGCTAGGGTTTAAAACACAAAAGGAAGGTGTTTTAAAGCATAAAAACAGGAAATAAGGAAGAGGAAATGCAAAGGGGGGTGCGGCAAGGGTTCAAAAGGGTTCTAGGCTTTTGTTTTGTGTCCTAGAATGCTTAGAAAGTCTTCATAATTGCTGGAACTTTTAGGGACAATTAGGAAAAATCAAACCAAAGTAGGAAACCTTGGCTTAACTTTCCTACTTCAAGTAGGAATCCTTGTTGGAGGAGGAATCCTTGTTCTTCTAGGAATCCTCATGTGATTAGGAATCCATCTTCAATTAGGAATCCTCATGTGATTAGGAATCCATCTTCAATTAGGAATCATTCGTTGATTAGGAATCCTTCGTCGATTAGGAATCCTTCGTCGATTAGGAATTCTCCTTCATGTAAGCACTTTCCTACTTCAACTAGGAAACCTTGTTCAAGTAGGAATCATCATCTTCAAGTCTTCAAATTCGTCCAAACCTTGGCTCCAATTATGTGATAATCATTCCAAGCCCAATTTTGCTCCAAAAAGCTCCAAAATGCATCTTCTTGCATCCTTTGACCTTAAAACCTGAAAACACATAAAACTAGCTTAAAAGACTACTTTAACTAAGAAAACACCATGGAAATGCATAAGAACTAGCTAACTAAGGCGCATAAATATGCTCCTATCAGTGCTCAGAGAGAGGAGGGATGTGACTTGATAAGGAAGTGAGAGTTTAAGGGGAAATAAGAGAGTGAGATGAGATAAAGAGAGAGTCCTCGAGAGCGTAGGCGGAGAGACATGGGGAAGAGAAAGAGAAGTGGGGTGTAGACCCCACTAGATAAAAATCTAAATAAAATATTAAAATAATTGAAGAGGAAAATATCCGAAATAGTAATTTTACTAGAATACCCTTCGACTTCCTAATTCTACACAATCTTCATCTAACTCCGATTTCAGTTCTGCTTACAACCACGTGTTTGTATCGTTGAGTACTTCGAAAATATGTGTCTGTCGTTGGGTCAAGCCCAAACAATAAGTAATTAGGTACGTGACCTAATTAATAAAGTGCTAACGTAGACAGGCCTACTTGTAGGTGTTTACCTTTTAGGTTTTATAGGGGGTTTGGTTCTAAAAGTTTCCCACACTTTATAAGACTTTGTTATTCTTACAACGTGATTGGAGAAATGGATCAAGAAGAGCAAAATTGGGCCTAAACCTTGAGTTTAGGCTTTGGAATGTGATAATATTAATATATTTTAATAATTAATTATCAAAATATAGACCTTGAGCCCTGGGGCTCTTGGGCTTAAGCTCTAATAATTAAATATAATAATTAATTATATTTTAATTTCAGATTTAATTATTTAATTTTTAAATCAACAGACTCATCATTTTGAATGAAGTTTGAAGACAACAGAAGATCGCCAAGAGCTATGCACCCATCTGAGCAGATACCTCCCAAAAGATGCATTCCATACTCATACCTGTTGCAAACAGGCATATGTGTATTATATATACATCCATCTGCACGACATTTAGAACCCAGAAAAAACGAATTCTCCTTATGAAATACCAAAACCTTCTCGCTGAGAGAACCACAAAGATATTCACCAGAAACCAAGATTTCCAGTGTTGGAATCCTGGTTTGATCGTTGAATTTTGGTAAAGAAGATGTTCATTGAATTACAAGCCCTGTGACCAAATTCTATGTCAAGGACATTGCAATACGCAAGCTTCGATTTTCAGTTTATCTGATTAAATATTAGTTTTGTTTTGTACATACTGTGTTAAATTATTAATTTGCATTTATTGTTTTTTAGCATATTCGAATTTATTTCTATATATAAATCTGTCATTGATTGTTGATAAATATTCAACACACCATACACTTACATGTGCTTCGTCTTGTCGATATCGTCCTTAAACTAATAATTCTTCTCATCAAATTACAATGAAATTAGATGTTTGGATAACATGTTGGTAAGTTTTGTAGGTGACTAACATCTACATATTATTGATGACTTCGAACTATAAAATAATTAAACCAATATGCATGAGTGGTTTACTATGTATATATACATATGTGTAATGATCTGCTGAAGCACTGAATCTTACTGTACGTACAAGCATATCTTGAGCCTCTGGGCTATCTTGTCTTGCAAATACATATGGGACGTACCTTCCGCATGCAAGTGGCTTTCTTTTATTAAAATATGCTCAAATCCATCATTTGCAACTTGCAAGCTAGGTCTGATCAACCACTGAGAAAAATATATGGCAAGTTAAAGAACCCTTATCCTTTTACAGATTAATTCTAGACACACACACATATTTTTCAGTAGCTGTCCCCCTCATCATCACCTAAATTGAAGCTGTAAGTTGTATATATATATGTGTGTGTGTATGTGTAAATATGATGCATCAGATGTCCAAAGCTCCATCTTGAGGCTAGAGTCCTTTCGTCATATACATTAATATGATTAAGATCCTTCAATTTGTTTTAATCTTTATATTCCTCTCTGATCTGTTTCTTTTCTGTCCCGTGTTTTCCAATTTCCATCCGCTTTATATATTATATTCGATCGATCATATGTGCATGGTTTGAGAAGCTTCTATTGCCTTGCCTTGCGTGTTGAGTGCAGAAGGTATTTTGCAGCCAATGATGACTTGCCGATCTACTCCTACACTTACTTCGTTCTCGGTCTCTCTTCTATATTTCCAGGCCTTCATGTGACGATGCATGTATGTATGTGTGTGTGTGTGTGTATTGTATTTGTTAGCTAATTCCGTGCATGCTTCTATATTATATATAGAGCTAACTATAGATTAGCCACTACTAGCTAGTGATTAACTAGAACCTAAGTGCTGCTGAGGTTAATTGGCAAGTTGTCCTTGTACACAATGTTTCTTTCTGCTCCTCATGCCAGGCCCTTGGGGATATCGTCAAAATATTAAGCTAGCAGCTAAGCTTAATTAGCCTTAAAGTTAAACAGGTACGTACACACGCACAATACATTATTAAGCCTTCAAGTCCTCCTTTAATTAATTAGGACTACGTACTTTCTAAATTCTGAGATTTCATCATTTGCAATATCTCTTTTTTCAATTTTACATTACATATATATTACGTGATTGCAAGTGGTCGCACTTGGTGCGATTGCAAGTGCCTTCGCCCATAAGCGGTAGGTCTCGGGTTCGAGACTTGGGAGCAGCCTCTCCATAAATGGGGGTAAGGCTAGCCGACATTCACCTCTCCCAGACCCTGCGTAAAGCGGGAGCCTTGTGCACTGGGTACGACCTTTTTTATATATATTACGTGATTAATTACCTTACGGGGCCTAGAGACCCCTCATTCACACATCTTGAAATAGGATAGGATCTGTGGGTGGGTGCCCCACTGAAACTGGTTGATAGAAACAGATCATTCATGTTTCATGACCAGCTTTGGATTGTATAAAAACAACCAAATAATTGACCTCAACGTTGAAAGGAAAAAAAAAAATTGAAGACAACACTGTCGGCAGTTGCTTCTATCAGTAGAAATGACATTATGCACGTGTTCTATGGTTCAAGGCTACACTCCTTCACATTATTACCTAGCTATTAGTGTCACTCTATGGTGTGTAATGTATGGAGGGTGTATAGTGGCATGTCCTTCCTCATGGTGGCGCCTCTTGGCACATGCTCTTCCTATTCTTTGTGACATTGGTGTAGCTTTTTGGTTATAATATGGGTAATTCTACGGTACCAAGAAAAAGTAAGAAGAGGATGTTAGTACCCTTTGTTTTAATAAGATTACTTTACAATTGTTAAAGCTTAACATGTTATTAAGAATGATATTGTTATCATACAATCAACGCTGATTGTTACACTGTGAATATCTTGTTACAATATAGACGCAAGTTATGTTAGTAGACGTCATGAAGCTATCCATTATCGTTATTCACTTTTGTGCTCTCTACCTTCACATTTAATAATGTTATAAACATGACGTTAACATTCAATGTATGAATTATAAGATAGGTAAGGTTACATATATATATAACAATGATAATGTTACAACATTAATATTCACCGTCGAATCATTCCATACTCCTTCAAGTGCAGAGAGTTTAGTCACCTAACTATTGGGATCAAAGGATGGCTGGCCAATCCATACTCTTTGATATATCATGACATCAAAATCAAGGTAGCTTATCAGTAAACAATTCATTGTTTTTGGGGGTCAGCATCGTAAGTTGCGAAGGAAGTTTCTTTGGTCCATTGGTTGGTGTATTGGCTTTGTTTGATTTTCAGCCTATTGATTAATTGGTCTATGTTGGAGTAGTTTGCAAACATAAAACACTTGGATTAGATGGGATGCGATGGGACCAAATGAAATGAAAGCCAAGATCTATATTTAATTAGACGATTGTGAATGTGTTATGACGGTGTGGAAAGGGAAGGGAAGGGAAGGGAAGGGAAGGGAAGGGAAGGTCAATTGGTTGTGGTTGGTGTTGCAGTTGGCCTGGGGAGCTCAAATGGCAAGAGCCAAAAGGCTCATATTACAGATTATTCATGCAAAGAGATCCTGAAGTCCTATTTGAAATGGTGTGCATTTTTCTCACCACACTCAAGTGGTGGTAATGATCACCATCCTATTTATTACTATTGAATGAGTTTAAATTTTGAGATTTATGTTTATCCACTACAAAAATCTTGAAATTTAAACTCATCTAAATCATCAATAGAGTAGTGAACATTATCATCACGTGAGAGTGGTGAGCACAAACATTCCCATTTGAAATGGAATGGGACCCGCATCAACTACAACTACCAGCCTTTGCTTTCTCTCATTGTTGCTATGCTGTTTCTTATCTTTCATATACTTTGTCAAGAAGCAAAATTCCAAGATTGGTTACCTGGCTGGCTGTAAGTACCTGAATAACGTATCAAATAAAGGTTGTAATTAAGATGATGCTAGAAATCTGAAAATGGTTTTAGTCTCGCTCGCAGCCGCAGAGACAAAAATTCTTCCATCAACATTCAACAGCTTGTGAGACTTCTTCTCCCTCCCCATTCCCCCAAACCACTCTTTTATATTTTACTTGTTTTGGTTTCCTTGGCTAATAGCTGAAGGAAATATAAAGTTGGGGGCTGCCATGCCATGGAGATGGACGAAAATACTTGACCTCGTGCTGGTTTTCTCTGAGGCTTCTCAGACATTGGATATCCCTTATTCCATCCATCTTTCCTTTACCGCGTTATAGACAGCTCACATTAGCAAAGAATAGGATCCTCTATATATTATATATACGCATAGATTTCTGCAGTTTTTTCATATGCTACTAATACTCCTCTTTTTCATCTGTATATCAAAGATTATTTCCTAGTTCACGGCAGACAAGTACTGGCCAGAAAGAAGACGACCCTAGCAACAAAGTTTGGTTGCACTTGCACGACAGAGAGATTTGATTCAACAGAGTGCGTACGTATAATTCCAAAGAGGGGAATGAGGAAAGTCATGGCATCAAGAGACCCTTCCCACCACTCTCTTTCTGAAACAATTCATTCCTTACTAGGACTGAAGTCACATCTCACTTCCACCTGGGTTCAATCTGTTTGTGATATAATAACAAACCTACCTCCTCACTGTCCTCAACCTCAAGGACAACCCACCGACTTAACAACAACAAATCTCGAGACAGACACTTCTTCAGACGCTGCCTCAAAAATTAGAGGTAAATCCCTTCATGTCTTTCTGCATATGTTTTATTCTGATGTCCTCCGTGCGAGACTATCTACCATTCTGTTCATCGACCGCCGCCTATACGCTTTCTTATTCCCCCCCTGTCAACAGATGAACTTGCTATCTTGACTGCCCACATGAATGAATTTAACAAACGGAGAAGGCAGGTTCTAAATGAATTTCTAAATTTGAAAGGTTAGTCATCCTCTACTGAAAACTATTCTGTATACCATCTTATAAAGAAAAAAGAAAGAGTGCTTTTACTAAATGTTCTCAAGTAATGTATACAAACAGACCAAAGAACTTAAAATACTTAGCTGCACATATCTGTTGCAAACTTGCAGTTGACCCAAACCAATTTAAATTGCAGAATTATGCTAAGCATATTTGTCATTGCAGGTAATATTAGAGTGCTTTGTCGTATAAGACCCATTGCAATAGGGGAGAACTTCGGCCGCTTTAGGCCTGTTGTAGCATTGGATTCAAGTAATGTTCTTCTAAGACTTACTGACAGTAAGAATAAAAGTTACAGTTTCGACAATGTTTTCCGCCCCGGCTCATCACAAGGTGCTTGAGTACATGAAAACTTTTTGGTTGTAAATTTGGCCACTGTGTATTGTTGCAACTCTGATCCAAAGATAACTTACACAGACGGCTATGAATATATGATTGACAATTTGATTACCAAAAATTTCAGACGAAGTCTTTTCAGAAGTTGAGCCAGTCATCAAATCCGCACTCGACGGCTACAATGCATGCATATTCGCTTATGGACAGACAGGCACAGGGAAAACCTTCACCATGGTGAGGAATCAAGCCAAAAATCTTATGGAATTTGTAGGCATACTATACAAATTACAATACATGCTAAGAATCTTGCAAAACAAGTAAAATCATGACATGGCCAACTAAAAAAGCCATGCCATCCCAGTGACATCAAACCCGCTGAAAATTCAGTAGCCCAAAATTCTCAATGGCATTCTTTGATTTGCCTCTAGTTTTTCTTAAATGTGGTATATATATAATAATTCTGACTCTACTTTTTCGGATCTAAAATTCGTAGGAAGGAACTCCAGAATTTCCCGGAGTGGTGCCCCGTGCAATTGAAGCACTGTTTAGGCAAGCAGTTGATAGCAACCATGTGTTTCTATTCAGTTTCAGTATGCTTGAGATTTACATGGGAAATCTCAGAGACCTGCTAATTTCTCATCCAACAAAGGCAATGGATCCTCTGCCTCCCTGGTAATGCTAAAAATAGCAACTGCTGCTCATATATCATAAGTTATACCACTTTCCTCTTTCAAGAAAAGACGAACATAATTTTTATTAATGCTAACAAAAAAACAACTCTTCGGACAAGGAGACCACACAGAAAACATACAGGAAACAAAGTGGGAATGGACAGGCCTACCAAATGTAACCAAACTAAAAATAATACTTGGTTTCCCTTGCACTCTTTAACTAATCTGCACTAACACATCGCAGTCTGCAGCCTTACAATCTAGAGGAATATCAGAGAGATATCCATAAAGATGACCAAAATCTGATATTTTTCTCAATGTTCCTCCTCTCTATAGTCCATTTAAGCCTTCAGAGTGATTCTCTAGTAGGTATCCTATTTCTGGTTGTAGGAGGCTGTGAGTTTGAAACCTCCAATAACCATTCCCCACTTGTCTGTTGACTTGCAAGGTACATGATGGAGCTTGCAAGGTGCATGATGGAGCTGCACCTATATGTTTCTCCATATCTGCAATTGTCTCCCTCTCCAAGTCTACATGTGAGGGAAGTTAGCTTGATATACATTGTTGGCCCATTCTTAAGTGCGTAAGCTTTTCGTGTATGGTGGCAGCTTAAAAAAATAACATAGGTGAAGATGATTAATATGTTCTCGTACCAACTTGTTATAACTTATACCTCCTGTAACATTCTAGAGTTTACAAATTTGACCAAGTTCAATGAACTTAGTTTGACCTCTTTCTTCACTATATTGGAGGAGGGTGAGGAATTCCATACCTGCCATATCATGTCTGAAAATATGACCGCATCAAATAATTAGTCCCAAGTCTATATGCTTGAAGTAGCACGATTCTTTATTAGTCAAAGAATTTCAAAGCAAAAGTGGGAGAAGAAAAATTTTCAGAGGCAGCACTAACTGTCAGGTATAGCTAATTCCCGTCAAGAGGAGGAAACGATGGAAGCTAATTTCGCTCAATTAAACCTCTCATGGTCTCTTAAATACATGTAAAATTTACTGGGTTAAGTTCGATTTGTTAGCAGTGCTAAACATTGCCTTATAGAGTAATCCTACTTTTACTTCAACAGCCTATCAATCCAATCAGATCCAAATGGTGGGATTGAAATTGAAAACCTTGTGGCTATTCAAGTGAGTGACTTCAACCAAGCTTTGAAACTATATAAACTAGGGTGCCGGTTCAGGTCAACTGCATCAACAAATTGTAACAGTACTTCCAGCAGATCACACTGGTAACCACTTTCTATAATAAGAAACTTGCTGACTTAGTATGTCTTCAGCTCTGGTTACTGGTTTTGGAACTTGGTATCTAGAAACAATATTATTATGTTTCTAAAACTTTATGTTCCTGTTTTGGTAGCTTGATTCGCATATCAATCACATGTAGTGGAGCACCTGAGAGGCGAAGGGAAACAAATAAAGTTTGGTTTGTTGATCTTGGAGGAAGCGAGCGTTTGTTGAAAACAAAGGCATGGGGTAGAAGACTAGAAGAAGGAAAGGCCATTAACTTGTCACTTTCCTCTCTTGGAGATGTCATCAGTGCCCTTCAAAATAGAAAAAGCCATGTACCTTATAGGTAACAGAAATACAATTAATCATTGTTCATTGATCCCTACTACTTGGGGTCGGTAGTAGATGTCCCTTTGTGTTATTTTTTTATTGAAGCTATACCCTCCAACTTGATTGAGAAATTAAATCTCTCAAAGATCACTCTTGGTGTGATTAAGATACTAACAAATTTTCTACTCTTCAGCTTCTTTTTATGTAATAACTAATATGATATAACACCTCAGCAGTTAATATTTACTTGTCTTGTATGGCTAATTAGTAATTACTAAATCTGCTGCAACATTATGAACTCATCCCTAAATGATAACTGATTCATTTTTCACTAATGACAGGAATAGCAAGCTGACGCAGGTTCTTAAGGATTCCCTTGGTAATACCTTTTACCTCACCAGACTCCAGTGTCATCCTTATTTGTAATGACCAAGAGACAAGAACATGCCTTACTTATTTATGAAAAAAAGATTGTGCCCTACTCCAAATTTTACTACAATATTGTTCTGCCACCACTAACGAGTCTCTTGGAGTAAACTATATGCATACATCAAATAGTTATATCCATCATGGAAACTATTTTAAGAAAAAGCCACCGCCAGAGATGGCAAGAATTTCATTTTCAGATATACATAACATTTTTATGCATGCTTCACATATAAATTATTTCTACTTTTTATAGTTATATCAGCATGGTTTAACTATTGATTTATTTTATTCTCAGGACAGGACTCAAAAACTCTAATGCTTGTCCATATCAGTCCTAATGAAGAAGATCTCTGTGAAACTGTGTGTTCTTTGAATTTTGCGACTAGGGTGAGAAGCGTTCATCTAGGGAAAACAGATTCGACTGTAAGTAAATGTGACAATCTGTTCTCTATAAAACAATTAGATAGTTTAGTAACCCTTTGTAAAGAGAGATTAAATATGACAAAGTAAACATTTAAACCATAAATAAGCATATTGGTTGTCAGGATTCATTTAATAAATGAATTGATCATTTCAACCAAAAACTAGAAGAAAAAGAATTAACCATATCCACATGGATACTCAAAACAGAGACACTACACAACAAAACCTAATCAGTTTTCTGAATTACCTGGTTACTTTACTTCAAGAATTCAAGTGCCTTTTTGTTTCAATTATAAATTGTGAACTCTGGTACCTTTATAATGACTGGGAAAAACTGAAATCAGGTAGAAAGGGAGAAGGAAGTTGCAATGATCGATCTGCAACAAAAGATTAAACTGATTGAAGCTGAGCGCCAAGAAGCTAGAACGAGTATCAAGAAGTTAACTGAGGAATTGGATAAATTAACAGGGACATCCCCATCTTTCGGTGAGCAACTGGATGCTTACCATTTATATAAATATAACGAACGGCCCCAACCTAATCTTGAAATTAGTAGGAACAAGACTAGAAATATTGCAGCAGCTCCATTATCGCAGGTACCAAGGTTTATGAGGCCTACTGTTTGCAGTCGAAGAAAATCTGGACTGGAACACCTAACTTCTGAAGAAACAGTGAGAGTTCCTGCAAAAAGGAGAAGGCCAATGGACCATCATGCGAATTCTGTGAATTTCCCCTTAAAGGGTACTTCAGAAAGCAACTCAGAATGCAGTATTTCCAGAAATAGCTGTTTAGTGGCTTTGAAGGTGAAAAGTAGTGCAGATTGTGAAACAGAATACAGTCAGGATCTATCAGAGTCCGATACTAAAGAGGTTGTGCTACCAGGACAGGAAGCATCACCTAAACCCTATGTTGATAAGTGGTTACTCTTAAATAACAATGCAAATGTTACCAGGAGTCACTTTCACAGGAACAAATGGATTCCAGCCATTCCTACCCCAGAGAAGAAACATATATGTAATGGACAGAAAGAAACAGACAATTTGCAAGATAAGAAAGTCCATAATTACAAGTTTGCAACGAAACAGATTATCAACCACAACAAATTGGAGAAGCATGCTTGTGTGGAGGGATCTCAGAGGTCCGTGCAAGAAGTGGTTATTAATAAAACTCCCACAAATTTGAAGGATTATGACAGTATTTCCTCAAGATGTAACTATATAAAAGATAAACTCGATGGCATGCCAATGGAGAAACACATATGCAACACTATATATCCATCTGATATTTGGTGCAGCAGTTCTCATTTGAATCAAGATGATAATGGGGTCCACGCTTCATCCACAACGCAGGCACTACTTGGTGAAACAGAATGCTCAGACAGTTCCTTGTCAGGTGATAGTAATTGGTGCCAAATTTCTACCACCAATTCAGCTTATAGCGTTTTGGACTCAAGAAAAGAGTCTAGTATCTCAGTTTTGAGAATAGAACTAAAGTCATGCTGTCAACAATTGTGTACCGCAATATGTGAGGAAGATTGTGGAAAAGAAGACTCGGACACGCTATTTAAGAGGTCTGCTGAAGGGATAAGACCTGGCCTAGGAAAAATGAGATGTCAAAGAGCTTTATTTATGGAAAATGCAACTCCAAAGGAACCAACCAAGCCACAACAACTCATAAAGTCACAAGAAGATGATATGAACTCAGGTAAGAAAGATACTTATGTAAATACAAACATGCTGATCTTATTCAATCTTTTTTACCAATATTTTCATCCAGCAGCTTTTTTCTTTGAACATGTTCTGGTCTATGGTTTCACAAGTTTATCTTGCTCTATTTGTTTTTCAGGAATATGCCACCATCTTAAACAGAAAATTCAAATTTTGTGGATCAGTACTCTTCTAGGGTTAGGATTACGAAATTTGGGACTAGAGCAGGAATTCTTCCTTGGCTTAATGCTTTGAAGCAGCTGCAGTAGGTGACTATATACTCAAGTCTTCATATGCAAGTTCTGATGATTATCCTATGAAATAAAGCGATATTCCATTCATGTAAAAATGTGCATTGAAAATTCATATCACAAATGTGTACAAATTAAATAACTCAAATTATCTTTGTGAAGCACTTTCAGTTTCAAGTTCACTGATCAAACCTGATTGTCACTTGGCAAGAAATTAAGACCACTGAACTAAGCAGATCTGATTTGTGACTCTCCTGAATGCCTGATGCAACCTGTAATCCTGATGCTCCATTGTACATCATTTTTATCTCTTTCTTTTCTTTGAAACACCAAACCGTGTATGTGATGCCTGGAAGAACTATTAGTAGGGTAGCATGAGGGTGAAGAGAAATAATATGTATGTTAGTGTAAACCCATCGGCAGCTCAAAAAGACAGAAGACAATACTTTGGAAAGAAAATACCTATTTGTTGATGAAAACGCAGGTCCAGATACACTGATGTAGCAAACCTCCTCTGACATCCAACAAGAAAGTTCACAATCTCAATTCTGGGTTAACGTTGGAAGAAGTGGAGTATCAAACCCTGGCTAATGGCTATTCATCAAATTCAAGCAGCTCCTCACAATCATTTTGTAGATGTCCAGCCGGCTTCAACTGCCTGAAAATCTTAAACAGGACTCCATATATCCTAGTGCACTCTGAATGTGATTTGTCTCCTGCCATGAATTCATGGACTCTGTTATTCACTTCTACTGAACTCCCTCCCGGCGCCTTCTTCACACCTGTGTCCCTCATAATTTTTCTTAGCATCCCAGAATCATTCCACCTACCTAGAGCACCATATATGTTAGACAAAAGTGCATAGTTTCCACTGTTATGGGGCTCGAGCATTATAAGATGTTGTAAAGCATGCTGCCCAAGCTCAGCATGCCCATGTATATTAGAAGCCGCAAGAAGAGAACCCCATATAGCTGGATTTGCTTCAAAAGGCATCTGCTTAACCAGCTCATGTGCCTCTTCAAGATAACCGGCGCGCCCAAGTAAATCGATCATGCAGCCATAGTGAACGATCTTGGGTTCAATCCCATACTTGGAGATCATGATGTTAAAATACCAATGGCCTAGTTCAACCAATCGACCATGGCTACAAGCAGAAAGGATGGCGATGAAAGTGATATGGTTAGGCTTGATTTGAGCCCTTTCCATTTGAGAAAACATTTGAAGGGCTTCTCTTGCAAGACCATGCAGAGCCAGTCCAGCAATCATGGTCGTCCAAGTTACGACAGTTTTGCACTTGGTATTTTCAAAAACCCGAAGGGCTTTCATGATGTTGCCTGACTTTGCATACATGTCGATAAGTGCATTGTTAAGAGAAACCAGCTTACGAAATCCATGCCTGTCAATGTAGTTATGGATCCACTCCCCCAAGTGAAGGGCACCTAAATGGGCACACGCAGAGAGTGCGGCTAACACTGCTATCTCATCAGGCTCAACATTCTCAACCTGCATTCTCTGGAAGACGGTGATGGCCTCGTGGGGGCGGTTCGTCTGGGCGTATCCGGCAATCAGGGCAGTCCAAGAAATCACGTTCCGAATGCTATGGGGCATAAGTTCAAACACATGGCGGGCACTGTCGAGGTCACCGAGCTTGGCATACCCCCCGATCATTGCGTTCCAGAGTGCGGCATCCCTGACAAAGAAAGCTCCATCAAACAGCGCGCGGGCGTGGGAAACGCATCCGCAGGAGGAATACATATGAACGAGGGCAGTGAGGACGTTGGCATCGGCGGCGAACCCAGTGGCAATGGCGTGGCAGTGAATCTGAGCGCCCAGTTGAAGTTGGAGCAAGCGGACAACGGCCTTGAGCACAAAGGAGAAGGAGTAGGAGTCAGGGCGCAAGGCGGCGAGTTGAATGGAGTTGAAAAGAGAGACGGCGCGGGAGGGGGAGGGGGAGAGAGCGTGAGCCTTGATCATGGTGTTGTAGAGATAAATAGTTGGCTGATGAGTGGCTGGGCAGTGGGCGAAGACGGAAGAGGCGTAATCTGAGAGGCCGAGAGAAGAGCAGGTGTCGATGAATCGGGCGAGGATAAGATTTTCGTGAACAAGGCTTCGGGGGACCATAAATCCATGAGCTTGCTGGATGTGTTTGGGGGTGGAGCACTGTCTCAGCAACCAAGAAACTCGATCAAACTGGAGCTGTAATCCTCTCCTCATTGTTCATCATCATTCGTCACATCACATGCTGGGTGATGATGCCGCTGCCACTGCCGCCACCAGTGAGTAGAGTTTAAAAGTCGAGAGAAAGATTTGCGAGCGCACAGCAAATTTTTTGGGAAATACTATTACACTTTCTTAATCTAGAAACAAAAATAGAATATTTTTAATACGCACGCGGCATGCACATACAATGAACAACAATCAAACAAAAATATAATTTTTTTTGTACACTTTGAGATGGTCAAATTGCCCTCGTATATGATGTGGTAAAAACCAACACACAAATTAAACCTTATAAATTATGCAATCATAGTACGAGTAAGTAGGGGTCGTTCTACTCCAGGGATTAGAAGGGATGCTAATCAACATAAATTAAACTTATAAATCTGAAAACTAAATTAAACTAACAATAAAACACGACCGGGAAGATTTTGGACGAATTAAATAAAAACAAAAGTAAATGGCAGCAAGTAAATTATGCTGTGAATGAAATATGGATGAAAAGATAGCGAAAGGATTCTTCTCCACATATGAATCATATGCATACAAATCGATTTTCATTTATTCTTCCTATAAACCATGAATGACAATGCCCCAAATTAACTGTGTACAACACTAATTAACTTTCAGATTTTCCTAAGTTTATTGAATTGGACTCAGCGACGCAACCAAATTATTCTTCTCAAGTTCCCTAATTATGAAACGAATGATAGAGATACATCTCGAAGATCATTAAGTTATGTGAAAATCATAAGCATTGACAAAACATTCGTAACTATGAAAAGCATGATGCTCATGCCAAAAATTTACTTAACTCAATCATGACGAGTGACTTTTACTACTTGCAAATATAAGTTCATAACGATTAGGTGAAATTCCCTTATATTCTAGCATCAAATTCCTGCATGCAAACTAAGTATGCATCCTTAATAAACATACAAGAATAAGTTTTCTATAAAGCAGATAAGTAAATTGCATTCATGTTTTATGAAACAATAACTGGATGTAATCAATTTATATAAAACATATGACCATGGCTTTGAATTCACCTCTAGCTAAAAAGAAACATAGTTACACATGTTCATCATAACTGAAAAACAATCTAAAATAAACATTGAAACTTAAAACAAAGAGAGAAAAAACTTAAAAATTCCAACAACTTCAATGGATGAATGGTAGGCGTGGCACCCTTTTTTTTCATGTTCCTAAGCTCTATATATAAAGGGCATGACTAGGGTTTTCTTTAGAGTGAATGAAAAGAGAGGAAAAATAGGTAATCAGAATTAGGTAATTCGCCTAGAATAAAAAGGGCATGTAAAAGTGTCACGCACCGAACCCGACATACGTTCAGGATCAACGCGTGACGTCACCTAGCATCTGTATATCTAACAGATCCCGCTTCCGGGATATGTACAAGGCATAACTCAAGATCCAACTACGTAATAATTTTTCGTATGCTTTATGGCTGCATCGAACTTCCTCGTTAAACTGCCAACGTACCCTAAACAGGGATCAATCCATTCGTAGTTCATCATTTCACCACACTTGAACATTCATCACATAAATCATCATGCCTCAACATAATACCACACTACAGGTATCACATCACGAGGAATATTCGCCGAATCGTAACATAAATCTTTTTCAAAGAACAACGACGAAACACAATAATAATCTCTAGCCATATTGATCACCAAGTCTAATTATAACACCAACAATCACAACCATGTCCAACAACATCTAATGATCACACCAAACAATAACACATACAATACATTGAAATGCATAGCTAAAGCGACACAGTTCGGCCGAAGCCTACATCTCTGAAGCTGAAATTAAATCCAAGGAAACAAGACATCAAAGGGATTCTGGACCACTTAACGGAATCCAAACCAAGATACGATTCCAGAACATCACGATCACCCTGGCCTCGCTAAGAGCACCAAGGGAGGAAAGTTCGAAGAAGTACTCTGATTCCATGTTTTCCGATGCCGACTCAAGCAACAACTCAGCCATGCAAGTTATGACCACCAGAGTGACTTCAATCGATGAGCAGCTGGCTTAAATGAATGAAGCGATCACAAGGCTAACATGGACTGTGGAAGAAAAAGATTTGCAAGTCCTTAAGAAATCTGGCCAAATACATGTTTGCGTAAACTTCCAGGACCTCAACGATGCTTGTCCGAATGACGACTTCCCCTTGCCAATCATCGAAATCATGGTGGACGCAACCATTGGCCATGAAGCACTGTCATTCATGGATGGCTCTTCTGGATACAATCAAATTCGCATGGCTCTCGAAGACCAGGAACTAACAGCCTTCCGTACTCTAAAAGGTATCTACTGTTACAAGGTGATGCCCTTTGGTCTGAAAAACGCTAGAGCCGTATATCAACGCGCAATGCAGAAAATCTTCAATGACATGCTACACAAAACGTAGAATGTTACGTAGACGATGTGGTGGTCAAGACAAAGAAAAGTTCATATCACTTGAAGGATTTGCGAATAGTGTTCGAAAGGTTACGAAAATACAACCTTAAGATGAACCCGTTAAAATGTGCATTTGGCGTCACCTCTGGAAAGTTCCTCGGCTTCATTGTCAAGCATCGTGGCATTGAAGTAGACCAATCAAAGATCAATACCATTCAAAGCATGCCTGAACCAAGAAACCTGCACGAGCTGAAAAGTCTACAAGGATAACTAGCCTTCATTAGATGTTTCATCTCCAACCTTGCAGGGCGTTGTCAACCGTTCAGTCGACTCATGAAGAAGGATGTTCTGTTCGTATGGGACGAAGCATGCCAGAATGATTTTGAAAGCATAAAAAAGTATTTATCAAGTCCACATGTCTTGGGGGCGCCTGTGTCTGGGAAACAGCTTATATTATACATCGCCACTCAGGAAAGTTCAATTGGAACACTCTTGGCACAAAAGAATGAATCTCAGAAAGATGGAGCACTCTACTACCTCAGTCGAACTTTTATCGATGCCGAGTTAAATTGCTCCCTAATAGAAAAGATGTGCCTCGCCTTAATGTTCGCCATCCAGAAGCTCAGGCATTACATGCATGCTTACACCAACCATCTAGTTGCTAAAGCTGACCCGGTCAAATACGTCATGTCCAAACCAGTCTTGATAGGGTGAGTGGCTAAATGGGTGTTGCTTCTTAATCAATATAAGATCATATACGTCTTAGCTAAAGCCGTCAAGGGACAAGCACTAGCAGACTTCCTTGCCGATCATCAAATCCCAGCCTATTGGAAAATCTCAGATAACTTGCTTGACGAGGATGTGTTCAACATCGACATCTACCCGACATGAATGATGTTCTTTGACGGATTTGCACGAGCAGACGAAGCGGGGGTAGGAGTAGTATTCATGTCGCCACAAAGGCAAATACTACCTTATTCCTTCTAACTAAGCGAACTATGCTCCAACAACGTCGCTGAGTACCAAGCACTGATCATTGGGCTCTAAATGGTGATCAACATGGGAATCACAGCCCTTGAGGTATTTGGTGACTCCAAGCTCATAATCAATAACTCTTAACTGAATATGAGGTGAGAAAATATGATCTCGTCCTATACTTCTGGCTAGCAACTCAACTGTTACAAAAGTTCAAGATTATGACACTGGAACATGTGCCAAGAAAAGAAAATCAAATGGCAGACGCTCTTGCCAACCTAGCCTCAAGTATGACACTAGGAGAAAAGTAAGTTGTAGACGTGCCAGTTTGCCAAAGATGGGTGATCTTGCTCATCACTGAAATGCTACTGGATGATACAAATGTCATCTCAGTACTTCCAGTTGATGCCGAAGAGTGGAGACACTCGCTAATCGACTACCTGGAGCATGGAAAGCTTCCAAATGATCCTAGACATCGCTCCGAAATACGTCGACGAGCACCTCACTTTCTCTACTACAAAGGAACACTTTACCGATGCTCTTTTGAAGGAATACTGCTGAGATGCCTAGGTGAGGAAGAAGTCAATGAAGCCATAGAAGAAACACACTCAGGCGTATGCGGGGCGCATCAGTTTGGACCAAAGCTACATTTTCAGCTTAAAATAATGGGTTACTACTGGCCAAACATAGTGAAGGATTGTCTGGAACACACCAAAAGGTGTCAAGCCTGCCAATTCTACGTCAACTTCATACATCAACCACTTGAACCATTACACCATACAGTTGCTTCATGGTCGTTCAATGCATAGGGATTGGACGTCGTAGGGCCGATTGAACCAAAGTCATCTGCAGGAGAAGCTGACATCCTAGCTGCAACATATTACTTCTCCAATTAGGCTGAAGCCATACCCCTAAGGGAAGTCAAGAAGGAAATTGTCGTTCGTTTCATCAAGGAACATATCATCCACCGATATGGTGTGCCTTGCTACATCGTCACTGACAATGGAAAACAGTTCTCCAACCGACTCGTGGACGGGCTTTGCGAGAAATACAAGTTTAAACAGCACAAGTCTTCCATGTATTATACTCCGGCCAACGGTCTTGCAGAAGCATTCAACAAAACATTGTGCAACTTTTTGAAAAAAGTGATCGGTCAAACAGAGAGAGACTGGCATGAAAGAATAAGCGAAGCACTTTGGGCATATAGGACGACATATAGGACTTCTACCTAAGCTACGTCTTATTCTCTCATGTACGGCATAGAAGCTGTTATATCGCTCGAAAGTCAAATCTCCTCACTAAGGATGGCTATACAAGAAGGCTTGACTAATGAAGAGAATGCAAAGTTGCGTCTTTAAGAGCTGGACGTGTTGGATGAGAGAAGGCTCGAAGCTCAGTAGCACTTGGAGTGTTATCAAGCACGACTCTCCAAGGATTTCAACAAGAAAGTTCGCCTTTGTTCTTTTCAAGTAGGAGATCTCGTTCTTGCATTGCGTAGGCCTATCGTCACAACTCACAAGACAAAAAGCAAGTTCACATCAAAGTGAGATGGACCTTACGTAATATAAGAAGTCTACACCAACAGCGCCTGCTTAATCATGGCGGAAGATGGCTTGAAGATCGACCTCATCAATGGCAGATTCTTGAAGCGCTACTACCCCTAAAACAAATAGACCATGCTCCTGACCCGCAAGAGCATAAACTGCGTACAGCTACAAAAAAAAAAGTGTTTGAACTACGTTATAACTTGATCTCTTCTTTGAAAGGGTACGTAGGCAACTCGAACATTCAACCTCGAGTTCAGTCACATCAAAATTAAAAATAAGGCTTTTATTAAAGGTTTTCAATTTTATTACAAAGGCAACAAAATTTACTTTGTAAAAAATAAAATAAATAAAAAATAATATAAAAAATAAAAAAATTATAGTTTGTGTGTGTATATATATATATATATCTACATCTCGTGGGCCACAAGTGAGTTCAAGTAGCAACACAAGAAGGCAGAAAGCACCATGGACTTCAAAGTAACACCAGGCCCAAGCCTGCGTTAAGTCCAACGTCCAGGCCCAGTCCCTTCACCGCTCAACTCCCCACCCACGTCATTCTCTCTCCCTCTGCAACTCTATTGGTGTTTCTGAACTCGAAGCCACCGCAACCAACCAAGCGGACGAAGAAAGTCACCATGGCTGCCTCGATCGGGATTGGACACTTGGGATGTTCTCTGGCCTCGCCTTCTTCCTTTTCTGCCATAGTTGTCAACGTGTATCGGCTAGTCCAGTACGACATCTCTGGTGCACCTTCCGGATCTCGGGTTGCCAACTTCAACCACCATGCTGGCTATTTGAACTTCGTCTTCGGCCCTGATCTCTCTCGTACTGTCTTCATCATCCCGCTATCTTCATCTGATAAACACTCTGCAGGGCTTCCACCTTCGACGTACTTTGCCTCCTCATCCTCCTTCCCGATCGCAAGCCTCCCGACAAAGATGCATCCTCCTCAGGGCCCTAATCCACTGTTTCGCACGCTGACCCTACTCTCTCTTTAGCTTCATCGAGGTCGACGCCATCACCAAAGCCGAGCTCCGGAGTAAAGGATTCCGCTCCATCAGGAGCACCAAGCTCGTAAGCACTGCTCTCCAGAATCCTGTGTCTCTTGGCTTCATATTGTTGACGCTGCTGCTATACCTTATGATCCAAACCATCAAGTCGAACGGCCTTCAGAACGTTCCTGCTCTCGGTGACGACCCATAACTACCAATGGTGACCAGACCTGACTCCTAGCTCTAAGCTCGACTCCAACTAGGCCCTGAGTTCCCCCGTCAAGTCCATGGTGGGTTCTTTCAAGACCGAAGGCAGCAACAGAGAGGAAAAGGTTTCTAAGGACACTCTAAAGGTCTTGTTTTGCTGCTCAGATTCAAAAGAACTGAGTTCTTCATCCAGTTTCGCTCTTCGTCTTCCCCTGTAACTCCTCCACTTCAAGCCCTCTCTTTTTGCCCATCTATCCAACATCAGCAGCAGCAACTTCTTCCAGTACCAGGACTTTCCTCGCTGTCCTTGCCCTCGATGGAAACTCTTGCAGTCCTCAATTCCACTCCACATCCTGGAACATTATTCCAGCGAAACCTCAAGTGAATAAACTTCCACAAAGCTCTGCTATCATGCATTTCCGCCCAATCAAGAAGAGCATCATCCTCTCCACCAAACCCCACTTGTTGCACATGGTGCACATACCTGGAGCAAGTTAGGTTGTGCTCTCGCCCTCGACTTCCTCTTCTGCGACACCTCTAACGATGACGTTTGTTTCAAGTACCCGCTCATTGGTGAAGAACTTCAGTAACTGCCGTCAAACGACTGGCCGATTGTGAAGCTCAATGCCTTATACTCTGCCTCAAGCTCTAGCTGCTTCTACACCTCCACCATGGCTGCTGCATTTGAATGTGATCAACAAAACCAAAGTTTGTCAACTTACACCCAAAGACCTCATTCGTCTTCTTGCGTTTGCTGTTGCCTTTGAATCGTCGAAGAACTTCAACAATCACTGTCAAACGACTAGCCGATCATGAAGCTTGATGCTTTGCACTACCTCAGTACCTCCAGCTTCTCCTTTTCCGCTGTAGGTGGCTGCCTTTCATCCCATGCAGCTGAGGAACAACTGTGCCATCTTTAAGCCACTCACAATTGCATGCTACTATTGGAAAGTCAAAAAGAGAGAAAGAAAAAAAAGGGATGGTGGTGACAAAATCATTGAAACATAGAAACAAAAAATGGGAAGGATGGTGCATCAGGCACCATCTAAAAAAAAGAAAAGAAAAAAAAATAGGAAGTAATACATCTTAGTGAGATATATGTTTTATTTGTATTTAGCATAATACACTGAATGAAATAAAGCATGTTTATTGATATCTCTGAGAAATTACAAATATATAAAAAATATAAAAATAAATAAAAAAAGAGAAAGAAAGAAAAAAAAAAAATGGAGCCTTCACAAAGGTTGCTCATGTGGCGCCTCAATACTTAGTCGAACTCTAGATGGCGAAGGCAAAAAATGCCTCTTGAATGTAGCCACAAACTTCTGATGGTCACTTTGAATCCGACCTTCGGAGTCCTGCAGCTGATAAAGATTCCTCTTCATGCTCGTCGAATAATTATTTGCAAGCATGTGCAAATCTCTATTCTCGCGCTTGAGCTGTCTGATCTCTTGTTTAAGATTTTCCACCTCGATCGTTAATGATTCAACTTGGCGAGTTTGAGCAAGTAGGCTTTAGCCCATATTAGACACAAAGCCTGCACACTGAACACTGAGAGCCAGAGAGTCTTGGACAACTAACTTATCGGACCATCTTGAAAGCAGCCTATTATATTAGGAGTGAGGAAGTTCCTAGCTATTACCGTAGCCATTGTTGCATCCCTCATCATGGAGTCTTCAACTGTAAGAGGGTCATTCGAAGATAAGAAGGATAGGCACCATATATTTCCCTGACGCGGCGCGCCTGTATCGTTCCCAAGACTCAAATATAAACAAACATTAGACGGGTAAGCCATTTTCAAAAATGGTAAAAGAAAAGGGTTGGACGGAGTAAAATCTTAGAAATACACCAGAGACAATTTTCACGAACGGGTAATCTTCAAAGTGTGCATGTTGGATGTGATCAATACCTCTATAAAAGGAGAGGTAACAAGCCCATCAGTTCAAAAAATCGAAGAGACACCACTTTTCAAATTTCAAAAGCCAGATTTTCCTGTATAAAGTCCGTCAACACTTTTCAGACGCAATCTCAGCTTGTTGGATAACACGTGCAACTTTGTCAAAGATATCTGATAGAGTTGAAAACGCATGAAGTTCACTATTCCAACTACCACACTTTTACCGACAAGCGTGGGTGACAAGGCCACATCCACACCATTACCAGCTATTAAGAAATCCCTATGTAGGTCGACCTTCATCCTCCATGGCAAGGCACACATCCAAAATGCTTGACTCTTTTTCCTTGCCAAGAATACATCTGCGACCAAACCTCTCAACATACTCAGTTTTCTTCCTCCCTGAAAATACCTCTTCAACCAAGCCACACCAGAGCAAACGTATCTCATATCATCAGGGTGGAAAGCAAGAGTATCTCATAGCATGCTCTCTCTCCCTGTCATTTTCTTTGTTCTTGTTCTTCCTTGCAGGACAAGGAGAAAAAGAGTAATTAATCGGCACTTGGAATCAAGCTTCCAGTCAGGAACCGACTGCTTGAAATCCTTTCCCTGATTGTTTACCTAACACTGCTCTCAAGTACTCATCTTCAACTGTTGATGTACTTCCGAAGAAGATATCAGATGTCTGGAGAACATATAAGGCAGTTGAAAATGATACATCGAAGCATGTGGAGACAAGCGCAACAAATACATATGCTGATTCATCCGCTACTTCTTCAAAAGCAAAAGTATCTCATATCATCAGGGTTGAAAGCAAATGTATCTCATATCATGCTTTTTCCTAGTATTTCCCTTTGTCCTTACTCTTACCTGCAAGACAATGAGAAAGAAAGCAATCAGTCAAAACCTAAAATCAAACTTCTGATCTATAACTAATTGCCCAGAACCTTTTCCTGGTTGCTTACCTAGCATTGCTCTCGAGTGCTCATCTTCAACTGTTGACGGGTCTTAAATTTCCTCAGCAAATACTTCAAGATGGTTGATGTAATGTTGGCTCTTTACACTGAAGCTGCCAAGCATGGATGAGTCACTGAGAAGTGATACTCTGAAGGGCCATTTAAAGGCAAAAGGTTGTGCACCATTTCTGCTATGCAAAAGAAACAAGCAGAGAAGAATGCAGCATGATAAGTTGGAACAAATCATTATAGCAGGACACCCTTCTCGGTAGAACTGCATAATCCAAACAGATGAGTCTAAGTCAAATCCACGCCCGCCATCATTGCTATAATCAAAGAGCTCGAGAAGCTTCAACAGCTTTTTGCTGGCATTGTCGCTGAAGAGCAAAGCCCCGACGACCCTTTAAGAAATCACAAGTCCGATTCAAGATCAAGTGTCCACTACCCTTGAAGATCATACCGTTAACCAAACTGCTCAGGTATGAATTGGAAAGATTGAACAAAGAAATAGACCTTCATCTTCACCTTGTGCCTGCTTGCCATGTGTCCGAATCTTGAAATTGCTCGTGGAGTCCTATTTAAATTCAAGATCAAGCCCTAACGGCCCTTGAAGAAATCACAAGTCCGATTCAAAATCAAGTGTCCACCACCCTTGAATCAAATTCAGCTCCACATAAAAGGAGTAAGTTCAGACTTTTGGAGGAAACTAGAAAACCCTTTAGCCCAGTTCAAGATTAAGCCTGGGGAAAATCAATAATTGGAGGAAACCAGAAAATCTTCCAACCAAATTCAAGATCAAGCCCCGAAGACCCTTGAAGAAATTTCCAGCCCAATTCAAGATCAAGCCTCGACGGCCCTTAGATCGACATCTATATTAAAGGACTTCAAAACGCATCTTCTACACGTGACAAGCACATGTATACGACACACCTTGAAGTAGGGACATTTGTAGATATCGAAATTTCGATGAAATAAATGTTGATCAATAATTAAAATTTCAACGTTTATGTGTCACATAAATTTTACATGTAGCACGTGACTCAACGAGAAATAAAAAATCATCGAAAAAGTCATCAAACAGGACACGTGTCAACACTTGGCAGAAATGATTTATTTCATCTGATTATTTAAATCCAAAAATCAAGTTTTGGAATTCTATAAATAGGAAGCCAAGGCATTCATTTTAATTCACCAATTCATAACCAATTCACATCACACCAAAACCTTGAAGCTTTGAAACTTTAAAACTTCTAAGCAAATCCTGAAGGATCAAGAAAGCTATGTTCGTTCTTCGTCAAATCCTCCTTCAAGATCAAGCCCCAACGACCCTTGAAGAACTTCCTCCTTCAAGATCAAGCCCCAACGACCCTTGAAGAACTTCCACCAATTCAAGATCAAGTCCCGACGGCCCCTTGAAGAAAGCGTTCATCGTTCATCACCTGTTCATCCTAAGATCAAGCCTCGAAGGCCCTTAGATCAATAGCACAATCCACAAATCTACACATTACGAAGATCGAATCAGAGGCTAAATTTGTAGAAGAGATTGTAACCCCTAAATCATTAATACAAATATTATTTTGTACACGTATTCTTGTCTCATTCATTGCAGGATTTTCCGTGTTTACAATAATCTTTAAACAATTAACGATTAATATATAAACAGTTCGATCATAATATATGTGTTGTGAAAATGCAAACGTGAAGATGCCAAGTTGCATAGAAAATGAAAGTACCCATATATTGAAATCTTGACTTGAAAATAGCTATTCATCACAGGTACAAGGACATATAATCAATAGTATTCAACAAAGCAGGCAGACAGGAGTAGCTTAGCCAAGTGCAAAAAGGAAACTCACATACTATGGAAACCAAGATGTATCATACCAACCATGCCATAAACAGATTTATTAGTACGATAGTTCACAACAATATTATAATTTAGCACAACCCGCTTCACTTGGGGAGCAAAGCCTCTTGACTCTTCCTGAACAACTTGTGCTGAATATGCTCAGCAAAAGTTCGTGGTGGGAACATTGCCGGCTCCTCCTCGGACACGGTCTCCGGCAGTGGCTTAAGGATGATCTTCTCCTTTGGTGGCTCACAGAAAACTGCCCATGAAATCCTCACCTTTTCCTTGTTCACCATGCCCCTGTGGAGTATACTTTTGTACTTCCCATTGCTCAAAATCTCGAGTGTGTCCCCAATGTGCATGACGATGGAATTTGGAACGCACTTGGCAGTGACCCACTTTCCTTCATAGAAAAGCTGCAGGCCAGGAACCATGTTGTGGAGGATGAAGGTGAGTGCACTCACGTCAGTGTGAGCTTCAACACCAAGTGCAAGCTCCGGCTGAGGGCATTTTGGGTAGTAGTTGATTTTCATTTGCAAGAGGAGCTCTTCAAGTCCACCAACTTCTTTCTCCAGCCTCCCTTCATCCAATCCCAAGCCAAGTGACAGAACTTTCAGTACCTTGGTTGCTAGCTCCCTCAGTTGCTTAGCATACTCAGCGGTTGCCTCACTGCCAAGGTATTAAAGATTGATGTTAACAAGAGTTAAGTGGCGGAACCAGAATTACTTGTGGGGAGGAGGGCCTTTTACACACACACACACACATATATATATATATAACTATTGACAATTTTAATCAATTTGGAGATATAATTAAAATTTTAGACTAGGGTTTATGATTGTGACACCAATTAAGTATGCTAAGATTTTTAAGTACTTACATGTAATCAGCAGGTGTTTGAGGCCAAATAGACAAGTCACGCTTGTCCTCTGGGTATACACAGTGGAAGAAGTAGTCCTCCCACTCAAGCTGCCCAGATGCATTGTTTGCAAGCTTGCTTCCATAGCCTTGAATCTTACCAGAGGCCTGGTCATTGGCATACTTCTCCTTCTGCTCAATGGGAAGGTCAAAGAAGGCCTTACCGGCCTTCCTGACCTTGTCCATGAGCTCGTCAGAGATGCCATGGTTCACAAGGTGCATAACACCCCAGTCCACAGCTGCCTTCTTCAACTCCTCCCTGCATTTTGCTCTCACTTTTTCGTTATCAGACTCTATCTCCTTCAAATCGATGGTGGGAACTTGAGGCCCTTCGTTGTTCTTCTCTTGTTCGAAGATGTCACCAATGTTTACAAGCTCATCTTTAGGTCTGATGTACTCTTTTGGGATGGTTGAGATTCCACTGCCGGCCAAGGTCTCAACCCTTGAATTCACTGAATCAGAACTCACCATTTTTGGAGCTGGCTTTCGACAACAAGAATATACTATCTCAGCTAGTATATTACTAGATTTTTTATTTTTTATTTTTTATTTTTTATTTTTTACGATAACAATGCAGGCCCTGCACTCTTTTTTTGTGGTGGGTTGATGAAGCAATGGTTTAAGGGGCATTGATAATGTAACGTTGCTTTTATAGTAGTGTGACCAAATGAGTAGTTGGTTCCACTTGGGTCTACAAAACTTAGAAGGGAAAATACTGCTGCTAGCTACCACTAGCAAGAGTAAGTGAAGAATGTGTTCTTTCTTTTCGAGTAGGCATGTAGCTGTTGTACACGTGACATCTCACCCACCAGACTTTCATCATGCGACCGAGGTTTGACTGGAAAGTTGAAAGCGTGCATGGATACCCCTAACCGCCTTAGTAAATGCTTCCGGTTCCTGGTTTTCCACTTTATATGAGGTGTTTGACTATCAAAATTAAGTTAATTATTGGTTTACAAACTTAATTGCATTTACATATTCAATAATAAAGATTTATAATTCAAGTAAGTAACAATATTTTTCTGTACAATCAAGTCTTATGTTTAACCTCTCACTAGTAATATCATTTGTACAAAAAATGTACGTTTCTTAGACATTTGTAGTAGTTTTAATTCATAATTCAGGAAACTAGTTAGTTTTAAGAAAAACTTATTACCCTTATAGAGAGTTTTAGCGTATATTTCGAAATTCATATGTTAGGATCCCAAATTCGGATCCTGTATACAGAGCGCATATTAACTTCTTGTATTCCAAATTCGAGCCTGAACAGGAGCAGTAAACATATATGGGATTCATGATTCAGTTTCTAACTTTAGTTCATTTATTTGTCTTCGACCACTTCATCACGCAATAGTTTATTTATATCCTAAGTAAATTATAGTAATGGTCACTTAATTTTAACCCAGTTGGAGCAATGATCACTTAACTAAAAATCTTTGACTATTGGTCATTTAACTCATAAATACATACAGCTATGGTCATTTTCGTCAACCCGGTTAGAACTTTACTCAAAATGAGTCACGTACCGCTCATGTAAGGCTGAATCAATGGGCAAATATGAAAAACCAAATGAAAAAATTGCAGTAATGGTCCCACAACTTTAACCCACAACTTTAACCCAATTTGAGAAATGGTCCCACAACTTTAACCTAATTGGAGCAATGGTCCCTAATTTTAACTCAATTGTAGCAATGATCCTTAAAACATGACTCATTTTGACAAAACTTTGACGGAGTTGACGAAAATGACCATAGCTACATATTTTGATGAGTTAACGGTCATGGATTTTTAATTGAGAGACCATTGCTCCAATTGAGTTAGAGTTAAGGGACTATTACTACAATTTTTTCTTATATCCTAGATGTGATTGTAATTGTCATGATCCAACTATGAGCTAGTTACATATACGTAAGAATCGGTAACCTATGTTTCCAATAATTTATGACTTTGTGTGTGTGAATTTGCATTTGTTTTTCGATCATCCTGCGAGTTTCACATACAAAAAAGAAAAACTTTAGCGAATACTTTTTTTTTTAACGTGGTAGGTTGGTTAGATGACAAGCACTGTTTCTTCAAAATCTGTTACACATGAACGTTTTATCCATAATTACGATTTTAAAACACATACAACAAGTGAATGGTGCATACCAGATGAAAGATTGTCCTTGGTTAATCATAAGAATTTATAATTCAAATGGTTGATCTCGATATATATTATTAGGCGAACGTCTTCGACTTTATTAATTTTGTTTTAAGTTTGATAATATAGCTCAAGGTTTTGAGTAAAATACTAGTTTGCTGTAGGGACAAGTGACCAATTTCGATCGTTGACTCTTAGGACTGATTTCAACCATAATACAGAATTAGCCTTCATGCACGCGTTCACGCGCGTGCAGAAGATATTTTTTGAATCACAGCGTGCTATGTGCGACTTACACGTTTTAAATGTATTTACTATAAATTGACAAAAGGAAAGTCAAATATTTGAAGTAAATGAATAATTTTAAATCATGGTAAAAGAAAGCCCTCATAAACCAATTAAAACAGCTGAATTCACATAATAAAATCGGTCTCTATCAAATTTACATTAAGAATAGAGAAAATAATATTTAATAAACAATTGATTGAATTACATTATTGCTAGCCCATTGTAAGGCTAAGCCCACCCCCTTTAGTGTAGATAATATCGTTTGTTAAAAAAACACAATCATTTGTCAATTAATTTAATCACATTATTATCCGCGTGCGAAAAACCTTTTTTTATAACCGACATTACACGCCTCTTAAGATGTTTTGAACGTGTTTAAAAATAGAAAAAATAATATTTAATAAACAATTGATTGAATCATATTATTGCTAGCCCATTGTGAGGCTAAGCGCACTGTCACATCCCGGCCCGGACCCCCATCACATCCCGAGCTCGACTCCACCATAGCACGATATTGTCTGCTTTGGGCCCCGACCAAGCTCTCACAGTTTTGTTTCTGAGAACTCACATGAGAATTTCCCAATGGGTCACCCATCCTAGAATTGCTCTCGCGCGAACTCACTTAACTTCGGAGTTCCGATGGAACCCAAAACCAGTGAACTCCCAAAAGGCCTTGTGTTAGGTAGAGATGAGAATATACATATAAGGCTTACAAGATCCACTCCCCTGGGCGATTTGAGATGTTACACCCACCCTCTCCCCCTTAGTGTACATAATATCGTTTGTTAAAAAAACAAATCATTTGACAACTAATTAAAATGATGAAGGCATTTTATGAATCACGGTGTGCTATGCGTACACGTTTTAAATGTATTTATATGCGTGAATTGAAAAAAGGAAAGTCAAATATTTGAAGTAAATGAATAATCTTAGATCATGCTAGAAGAAATCCCTCATAAATAAATTAAAGTAGCTGAATTCACATAATAAAATCAGTTTCTATAGAATTTACATTAAGAATAGAGAAAATAATATTTAATAAACAATTGATTGAATTACATTATTGCTAACTCATTGTGAGGCTAAGCTGTAACATCTCACATCGACCAACGGAGAAGGGGTGATGTGCCTTATATATACATGTCCACCTCCTATAGCACGATGCCTTTTGGGAACACACTGACTTCAGGTTCCATTGGAATTCCGAAGTTAAGCGAGAGCAATCCTAGGATGGGTGACCCATTGGGAAGTTCTCGCCAGAATTCGCAGAAACAAAACCGTAAGGGCGTGGCCAGACCTAAAGCGGACAATATCGTGCTACGGCGGAGTCGGTCTGTGATGTGACTTAAGCTCACCCCCTCCCTCTTAGTGTAGATAATATCGCTTGTTAAAAAAAAATTACATTATTACATTAAAAAAATCATTTGACAACTAATTTAATCACATTATTATCTGCATGCGAAAAATCTTTTTTATAACCGGCATTACACGCCTCTTAAGATGTTTTGAACATGCTTAAAAATAGAGAAAATAATATTTAATAAACAACTGATTGAATCACATTATTGCTAGCCTATTGTGAGGCTAAGCTAATATCGTTTGTTTTAAAAAAAAAACAATCATTTGATAACTAATTTAATCACATTATTATCTGAGTGCGAAAAACTTTTTTTATAACCGACATTGCATGCCTTTTAAGATGTTTTGAACGTGTTTAAAAATAGAGAAAGTAATATTTAATAAACAACTGATTGAATCACATTATTGCTAGCCTATTGTGAGGCTAAACCACCATTTCCTACTTAGTGTAGATAATATCGTTTGTTAAAAAAAGAATTATTTGACAACTAATTTAATGTAATTTAATCACATTATTATCCACATGCGAAAGACCTTTTTTATAATTGGTATTACACGCATCTTAAGATGTTTTGAACGTGTTTAAAAATAGAGAAAATAATATTTAATAAACAACTAATTGAATCACATTATTATTAACCCATTGTGAGGCTAAACTCACCCCTCCTCCTTAGTGTAGATAATATCGTTTGTTAAAAAAAAATCATTTGACAACGAATTTAATTACATTATTATTCGCGTGCGAAAGAATTTTTTTTATAACCAGCATTACACGTCTCTTAAGATGTTGTGAACGTTTTGAAATAGAGAAAATAATACTTAATAAACAATTTATTGAATCATATTATTGCTAGCCCATTGTGAGGCTAAGCTCACCCCCTCCCCCTTAGTGCATATAATATCGTTTGTTAAAAAAAAAAACAATCATTTAATAATTAATTTAATCACATTATTATCTGCGTGCGAAGAATTTTTTTTTTATAACCGACATTACACGCCTCTTAAGATGTTTTGAACGTGTTTAAAAAAAGAGAAATTGAATCACATTCTTGCTAACATATTATGAGACACTAATTAAAAATAAAAAATAAATAAAAAACAGCACAAAAAATTAATTATTAAAAAATACTATTAAAATGACGAAAATGCCCCTGCCTTATTTGATGCATTATTTTGGGATGCCTTTGAAGTTTTTTGTCTTAGGGGCATTTTTGTTCAAATATTTTTGTTGAAACTTGGTGACACCATATCACTATTTACTTTTCCATTGGCTTTATATATAAGATTAGCGTTTTAATTAGCATATGCAGTAGGCCATGTTATGAATTGCGTAAACAGGTAGCGGAGACCTAAATTAAGGGCGTGAATATAAATTATCTGGTTCCCATCAGGCTGTTGAGCATGTGTTACCTAACCTTAGCAAGCAAACAAAAAAAACTTCCTTTAGAACAAGTGTGTTTTAAGCCGATTACTTGCGCCTCAAATTACTTAAACTTCTTGTTATCAAATGATTGTTACAGATGGATTAAGTCTGCACTAAGTTCTTCTTCTTGCCTTGCAAGTAAGGACTTTTAGTTCATAATCTTATATGTCCAAAAAGAGGGAGTCCAGAGCCCTTTACACCATTTCCTCAATTTCAGTTCGTTCTTAATGAAAACATGTTTATTAAGTTGACCAGTTCTGAATGCAAATGGAGGTATTAAGTAGAAAATAGTTGGGAATAACTTGAATACATGCTGAAAAGTACATTTAAACGATAGATCTATTAAGCTAAAGTACAAACAAAGAGACTCAGGCAAGATTTCACCTTGTCTGGTAAGGTTGAACTTCTTGCAGCCACTTCTCTTTGTGTTTACAGAGGTTGTAAGCTAAAAACGGATGGATGGTAAACATGTTTTACATGAGGGAATTGATACTACAACACTAAGGAAGGTAGCAAAGCTTTCACACTAGACAAAAGATAGTTTTTCTAAGGGAACTATTGCTAAAACGACTAAATCTATGTTGATTTTAGCTCTCTGTATGCAAATCTGGCTTGACAGCAGCGTTTGTATGTTGTTTGTTTGATTGGTTGAGTGTTTTTGTTTCTATTGTCTATCTTGGCTTTTAAAGGCAACTTGGCCCGGTTGCTTTAGCTTCACTCTTGGCTGAGGACTTTCAGGAGTAGTGAGTCATCTTGTATTTACATCTTTATGCCATAAAAAAATGCTTTTTGGTTGGTAATGAGCTGGTCTATATCACTTGTCACTTCAATCATAGGCACATGGCCTATGCCTTGGCTAAGAAGGCTTTAATTTGCTTCAGGCTTAATAGCTAGGCTTCGGGCAAGATCATCTCGTTTTGGCACCTTTGGGCATTCTTTCAGTTAAGCCTAATATTAAAATATTAACATTAACAAAAACAATAACACAACAAACCAACACTGGAAGTTTGGAACTTCCGCCAATATTTTCCCAGCAAACAAACATGAAACACCCCTTTTTATCCTCGACGAAACCTCTTTTTTTCTCTCCTCCGCCATTTTCTTGTCTGTTCAAAATACCTAATTGTGATCGACCAACCCGTCAAACAACTAATTTTATGTAAATTTTGGTTTGAGGAAGGAGGAAATCTGGTCGATCGATATAAACCCGATTTGAATCGACTCGAAAACAATAGACGATGAGATCTGAACCGATGGCAAGGTTTGATTCATTCATCCTATAAGGCTTCGCTGGTCAAGAATAGAAAAAGAGAGTGGAGAGGAAGCTTTAATGACGGTGAGATTTGCTGTCAACGGTAACAATAGTTGGGCTGTTGTGGTGACTATTTTAATATTTTTGCTAGGAAAATATTGGAGGGAGTTCTTGTGTTGGGTTTTGGTGTGTTTATTGTTCTGGGTTTCTTTAATGGAATATGTTTTTGTTTTTAAATACATATTAAAAAATGTTAACACAATTAAATTGAGAGTTAAGTTAAAGGGAAAAGGGTCCTCGCCAGATCCTTTTATTAGGAATCCTGTAATCGTGTCCGTTCATCGTACATCATACGGTCAGAAATCATTTAAAATTTAAAATTCAAATACAAATAGTATCTAAAAAAAATTGACCGTACAATATACGATGAACGAATACAATTGCGAAATTCCTAGAATACATAGGAAAATGATTTTTCCAAGTTAAAGAACACATTTTAGGAGACAACAGATCCCTGACCCCACTTCCCACGTCACTAGTAAGCGTGGGCTGAATCCCACTATTTTCATACAATTTCCGTCGCAAATTAAGGTGAAGAGAGTCCCAAGTGCGCACGTGAGAAAGAGTTGAGGTATTGCTCAAGTGGGCCTAGGTGCACGGAGCCTAATGCTTAGGTTGCATAGCTGTCAGGTAAATTGTCGTTGAAGGCAAGGATTTACTTTCGAGTCTTTGTAGGCAAATACTTATTTTATGCCTCTAAGAATTTGACCATAAAACCTTGCAAATGCAATGTCCTCCGTGGTCCTCCCTCCTATTAATGTGATATTTAATTTAAACAATGTGGTGAATTAAGTGTATCCCAATACCATGGCAGATAATTTCTAAACCTAGAAATCATTTATAGGCAGCTTTAGACTAGTCACCTTTGTGACATAAGTGGTGCCTTACGTTGCCTTCAACCATGCCTTGTTTACACCTTGTAAAGGCATATATGCTTTTTGTTCAAACAAACAAAAACAAAAAAACAAAAAAAACAAAAGCATATATGCTTTTGGTCGTTGATTGTCACTGCATGCTTGTTCATGCCCTTCCTTTAGCATGCCTTTGCAAGATATGCTTGCTCATGTCTTTGCAAATCCCATGGAAATGGTATGCTTGTTTGTTCTTTGCCTTTTCCATGACTTTGCAAGGCACGGTAATGACAGGCTTTGGAACCACTCATGCAACTCTTGCCCTCAACGTCCTGAAATTATAACGATATGGGAGAACTCTAATGAAAAGGAAGGAGTACGCCTTGAGCTACAATGTCAAAATTTGGGTCCTTACATGATGCAGAAATATACTGTACAGAGTCGTAAGCTTCGCATCAACCATCAAGCTTTGCCAAGAAGTTACTGAGATTGTATTCTTCGGTGTACTGTGATTGATCCCACAACTCCTCCAGCCCACCAAGAATTGCTTTCAACCCCTTTCCAGTGCCCATTAATTTCATATCTCCATCAAATTTTCCATCAGGATGCTTTAATATAGAAGTTCCCTAGGAAACAAACAAATAGTTGAAACTTGTCATTGACATCAACTAAGAACTTGCAGCAGACACATAACAATTCAATTAGAATTTGTATTAGCTTCTGTAAATGTGTGCAGCATCCAAAAGAACCACAAGAAAAACAATAACATGGTTATCATATAGGTTCAACATCGGCAAGAACATGCAGATGATAGACCAGCCAGCAATACCTTTTTAGATGTTTCTGCAGTAGCAAATAGATCAAGCAGTTGGTCTGTGTTCATGGTTTTCATACTAGCATTTTCAGCATTAATGACTGCATTAGCTACTGAAAGCTTAAACTTTTGCAAGCTCATAACTTTCTCTTCGAGAGTGCCACGCATAATAAGGCGATGGACATTGACAACTTTTTTCTGACCTAATCTGTGTGCTCTGTCCATTGCCTGCAAGTGATAAAAAAAAAGGTAAATAACAATGAATAATGCTGAGCAATTAGGGAGCTTCACTGAATTTCATCTCAGAGATCTTTTATTGAAAACTAGACTTGAAATATGGCAGCTGGTCTCTATCCAATTTCAAGAAAAGATGACGAGCAATTAGGGAGCTTTATTGAAGTTCATCAGAGAGATCTTTTCCTGAACACTAGACATGAAATGTGACAGATGGCCTATGATTCCAATTTCAAGAGATGAAATTTAGACTCCTTAGAGGATAAAGACAGCAAAAGACAGTCACCTGATGGTCCCGCATGGGGTTCCAGTCATGCTCCATGAAAACGAGTGTGTCTGCAGATGTCAGGTTCAAGCCCAGCCCACCAACTGCGGAAAGTGATTCAATTTTAGACTTAGTAACACTCTTGACTGTGAATCTAGTACGCAAGCAAAGGATAAAAAGCCAACCATGGGTTGTGAGTAGCAGAACATCGATTGTAGGATCCGAATTGAAAGCTTTGACAATATCAAAACGTTTTTCAGGTTCAACTGACCCATCCAGCCGCAAGTAGGTTACACTGCTTTCAAGCAACATGTAAGACCATTAGATCATTATACTATACTATACAAGAGGACAAACATTGTGAAAGCAATTGCACAAGTTCACTATACTAGAGGATGATTCTTTTACAGTTACACCCACCATATCTAATAATTTATTTGTCACATGTACTCAACCAACTCCGCCTATGTCTTACATGGCCGGTCCCAAGCCCGGATAAAGGAGGAGGGGGAGGGCGTCAGGTAGTCGACAGCCGGCACTCCATGATCACGTCGAATCCTTATGAAAATGAATCCAGAACAAAATCGCGCTAAAGCTAGGGCGTCACCCGTAAGTGGCGCGCTGTGTGGCCTGAGCACAGTGATAAGTGAGCAAGGGTCGCTGTATCTCCATCGGCACTCGGATGCAGTGTTAAATGAGCAAGGGGGCCATAGAAACTTCTTTTCGAACGACTCCACTCAAAGTTGTTTGGGAGCATATGCTCCTATCAACTTTACCCGGGACACACAAAAGAAGTACTTTGATCCTATTAGACGGGGGAGGGTGAAGAAGCTAGGACAGAAGGGTAGAGTTCAAGAGAGCAAAATGCGTTTAGGAACGTGGAATATAGGAACCTTAACGGGAAAATCTATGGAAGTAGTGGAAGTTATGGTGAGGAGAAGGATAAATATTATGTGCCTACAAGAAACTAAGTGGGTTGGTAGTAAGGCAAAGGATCTAGAAAACTCAGGGTTTAAACTTTGGTATTCGGGCACAAATAGAACGAGAAACGGTGTTGGCATCATCGTGGACAAGACCTTGGTACAAGATGTTGTAGATGTCAAGAGGGTAGGAGATAGAATCATGGCAATCAAGATTGTAATAGGACAAGAACTTATCAATGTGATTAGTGCGTACGCACCTCAAGTAGGGTTGGTTACGAGTTCGAAGGAGAAATTTTGGGAAGATCTTGGAGACTTGGTGCAAGGAATTGCTCAGACGGAGAAGTTATTTATAGGAGGAGATTTAAATGGACACGTGGGCAGGGAGACAGGCAACTATGGAGGTTTTCATGGTGGCCATGGTTTTGGGGAGAGAAATGAGGATGGGGAAGCTATCTTGGATTTTGCAATGGCATATGATCTCTTCTTAGCCAACACCTTCTTTAAGAAGAGAGAAGAACATGTGATCACCTACAAGAGTGGGTCGTCAAAAACACAAATAGATTTTCTTCTAATGAGGAAAGGGGATCGTATAACTTGTAAGGATTGCAAAGTTATACCAGGAGAGAGCGTGGCTAATCAACATCGCTTGTTGGTGATGGATGTACATATCAAAAGAGTAAGACAAAAGAACAAGACTTGGAAGTGCCCAAGGACTAGATGGTGGAATCTAAAAGAAGAAAAACAAGCAATTTTCAAAGAGAAGGTAATCACCCAATGTGTGTGGGATAGAGAGGGGGAAGCTAGCCAAATGTGGGATTCCATGGCTAGTTGTATCCGAAAAGTAGCAAAAAAGGTATTAGGAGAGTCCAAGGGCTTTGCCCCACACCAAAAGGAATCTTGGTGGTGGAATGAGGAGGTACAAACAAAGGTGAAGGCTAAGAAGGAATGTTGTAAAGCCTTATACAAGGAAAGGACTGATGAAAATGGTGAAAGGTATAGAAAAGCGAAGCAAGAGGCGAAGAAAGCTGTCAGAGAAGCTAAGTTAGCGGCTTACGACGATATGTATAAACGACTAGATACCAAAGAAGGAGAGTTGGATATCTATAAACTATCTAGAGCAAGGGAAAAGAAGACAAGGGACCTAAACCAAGTGAGGTGCATCAAGGATGAGGATGGAAAGGTTCTTGCTACAGAGAACGCGGTTAAAGACAGATGGAGAGGTTATTTTCATAATCTTTTCAATGAAGGACATGAAATGAGTGCTTCTTTAGGGGAGTTGAGTAACTCAGAAGAGTGTAGAAACTACTCCTTTTATCGCCGAATCCGGAAGGAAGAAGTGGTTGTAGCTTTGAAGAAGATGAAGCATAAAAAAGCAATAGGCCCAGACGATATACCAATCGAAGTGTGGAAACTTTTGGGAGAGACAGGTATAACATGGCTCACTGACCTTTTCAATAGGATTTTGAAAACGAAGAAGATGCCAAATGAGTGGCGAATGAGCACTTTGGTGCCTATCTACAAGAATAAGGGCGACGTACAAAATTGCATGAACTATAGGGGTATTAAGCTAATGAGTCATACAATGAAGCTCTGGGAGAGAGTCATTGAGCATAGATTGAGGCAAGAGACACGGGTTTCGGACAACCAATTCGGGTTCATGCCAGGGCGCTCAACCATGGAGGCAATCTATCTCTTACGAAGATTGATGGAAAGATATAGAGATGGGAAAAAGGATTTACACATGGTCTTTATAGATTTGGAAAAAGCGTATGATAGGGTCCCAAGAGACATTCTTTGGAGGATTTTAGAGAAGAAAGGAGTACGAGTAGCATATATCCAAGCTATAAAGGATATGTATGAAGGAGCAAAGACTGCCGTAAGAACTCATGAAGGACAAACCGAAAGCTTTCCCATAACTGTAGGATTACATCAAGGCTCATCCTTAAGTCCTTACCTTTTTGCGTTGGTAATGGATGAGTTAACACGACATATTCAAGATGATATTCCTTGGTGTATGCTTTTCGCAGACGATATAGTGTTGATAGATGAAACTCAGGAAGGGGTAAATGCAAAGCTTAACCTTTGGAGAGAAGTGTTGGAATCTAAAGGTCTTCGCCTAAGCCGATCAAAGACAGAATATATGGAGTGCAAGTTCAGTGCAAATGGAGGCCAAAACGATTTAGGGGTGAGGATCGGAGATCAAGAAATACCAAAGAGCGACCGTTTTCGTTACCTAGGATCTATCTTGCAAAAGAACGGAGAATTAGATGGAGATCTCAACCATAGAATACAAGCTGGATGGATGAAGTGGAAGAGTGCATCCGGCGTGTTGTGTGACCGCCGTATGCCACTGAAGCTCAAGGGAAAATTTTATAGGACGGCAATAAGGCCGGCGATGCTGTATGGCACAGAATGTTGGGCGGTGAAACATCAACACGTACACAAAATGGGTGTAGCGGAGATGAGGATGCTTCGTTGGATGTGTGGGCACACGAGAAAGGATAAGATTAGGAATGAGGATATCCGGGGTAAAGTAGGAGTAGCCGAAATTGAAGGAAAGATGAGAGAAAATCGGTTACGGTGGTTTGGACATGTGCAAAGAAGGCCTACTGACGTTCCGATTAGAAGATGCGACTATGGGACAGAGGTTCAGGGCCGAAGGGGTAGAGGAAGACCTAGGAAAACTTTGGAAGAGACTCTAAGAAAAGACTTAGAGTACTTGGATCTAACGAAGGACATGACACAGGATCGAGCACAATGGCGTTCTAAGATTCATATAGCCGATCCCACTCAGTGACTTGGATTTTCCAAGTCTCCAACCGAGAAGTTTTCCTCATTCGGGAAATTAAGAGAACACTACCCCAACCTACATGCTCCACTCAGAAAGCTTCAACATACAAGCTTTAACAAAAGAAAATTCAAAGAACTTAGCGAAGAAGGCTTTGGTGTATTTAACACAATACGTTGAAATGAAGGAAAGCTTATTTATTGATATCCCCGATAAGCTACAAATATGTACATATACATGAGTCAAAATAAGCACACAAGAGGGAGCCTTCACAAAGGTTGCTTAGGAGAAGTCTCAGCAGTCGGTAGAGCCCCAGAAAGAGAAGGCACCGGAGGGGGATCATTTGGAGCCTCAGTACTGGACAGAACCCTAGAAGGAGGAGGCATCAGAGGTTGATCATTTGGAGCTTCATTACGCGGTACAGCCCCAGAAGACGAAGGCAATAAATGCCTTTGGAACAAACCCACAAATCTCTGATGATCAAGTAAAACCTGACCATCAGTTTCCTTCATCTGGTCAAGCTTCCTCTTCATGTTTGTAGCATAGTCATGTGCGAGCCGGTGCAACTGTTTATTCTCATGCTTGAGCCCTCTAATCTCCTGTTTGAGACTCATCACTTCAGCCGCCAATGATTCAACTTGGCGGGTTCGAGCAAATAGGCGTTGGGCCATATTAGACACAGAACCTGCACACTGAACACTGAGAGCCAGCGAATCCTTAACAGCTAACTCATCAGACCGTTTGGAAAGTAGTCTGTTATCTTTGGGAGTGAGAAGGTTCTTGGCCACCACCGCAGCGGTCATATCATTCTTCATCACGGAATCCCCAACGGTAAGAGGACCAGTAGGGGAGACGAAGGATGGGCGCCATATGTTGTCTGGAGAAGCCGGGGCTGCCTCTTCAACAAGGTTCAAGTCAAAACGACGGTCGGAGGGGCCAGACATTTTCAAAGGTGTTGAAGAGAGAAGAGGTCGGACAAATCAAGATCTTAGAAGTGCAAGAATGAAGCTTCTACTGGTGGAGATTTAAGTGTGCTTTGGAACTTAATGCCAGCCCCTATAAAAATCTGCACTCGACGAAGCTTCAGAAATCGAAGAGGCGCCTGCTCAGAAATCGAAGAGGCGTTTGCTTTCTCAAAAGCTGGGCTGCTTAGAGATCACGAGGGTTGATCTCAGAAATCGAAGAGGCGTTTGCTTTCTCAAAAGTTGGGCTGCTCAAAGACCACGAAGGCCAATCTCAAAAATCGAAGAGGCGCTCGCTTTCTCAAAAGCTGGGCTCCCTAGAGACCACGAGGGCCGATATCAGAAATCGAAGAGGCACCTACTTTTCCAACCTTTTCCAGCCTTGTCAGCACCTGTCACACGCACACTCAGTTTTGCGGAAATTATGGGCATTCTGTCAAAGACTTCTGGGGAAGTAGAAAACACATGAATCTTACTGTTCAATCACCCACTTCCTACACGCAACAATAGCTCATGGGTACCACAGATAACTTTGCCAAAGTTCTCTGCCAAAGTTGAGCACGTGAAGCTTGCAGCTCCCACTACATCGCTCTGACCAAGAAGGGTAAAAGAATAGCAAAGAAACAGCACTAACAAAGTTTAGACCCATAAATTTTGAAGGTCTAGCTACCATATTATTACCCACAAGGGTAAAGGAACAGTACCACTGCTGGATAATTGGAAAGTCCCTGTGTGTCAACCTCTGTGCTTCGTGGCAAAGTAGACTAGCAAACATGCCCAACCTTTACTCACATTCGAGAAAACACTCCCAATAAGATTGCTTGCTCCAAAATCGAAGAGGCACCGTCCTCCGAATCTCGAGAGCCAGACTCCCAACATGACTACTTTCTTAAAAATCGAAGAGAGGGTAAAGGAACAGTACCATTGCTGGATAATTGGAAAGTCCCTGTGTGTCAACCTCTGTGCTTCGTGGCAAGGTAGACTAGCAAACATGCCCAACCTTTACTCACATTCGAGAAAACACTCCCAACAAGATTGCTTGCTCCAAAATCGAAGAGGCACCGCCCTCCGAATCTCGAGAGCCAGACTCCCAACATGATTACTTTCTCAAAAATCGAAGAGACACTGCTCCCCGAATCTCGAGAGCCAGACCCCCAGCATGATTGCTTTCTCAAAAATCGATGAGGCATCGTTCTCCGAATCAATCGAAGAGGCGCTCGCTTTCTCAAAAGCTGGGCTGCTCAGAGACCACGAGGGCCGATCTCAGAAATCGAAGAGGCACCTACTTTTCTAGCCTTGTCAACACCTGTCACACGCACACTCAGCTTTGCAGAAATTATGGGCATTCTGTCGAAGACTTCTGGTGAAGTAGAAAGCACATGAATCTTACTGTTCAATCACCCACTTCCCACACGCAACAATAGCTTATGGGTACCACAAATAACTTTGCCAAAGTTCTCTGCCAAAGTTGAGCACGTGAAGCTTGCAGCTCCCACTACATTGCTCTGACCAAGAAAGGTAAAAGAATAGCAAAGAAACAGCACTAACAAAAGTTTAGACACATAAATTTTGAAGGTCTAGCTACCATATTATTACCCACAACTGTAAAGGAACAGTACCACTGCTGGATAATTGGAAAGTCCCTGTGTGTCAACCTCTGTGCTTCGTGGCAAGGTAGACTAGCAAACATGCCCAACCTTTACTCACATTCGAGAAAACACTCCCAATAAGATTGCTTGCTCCAAAATCGAAGAGGCACCGTCCTCCGAATCTCGAGAGCCAGACTCCCAACATGACTACTTTCTCAAAATCGAAGAGAGGGTAAAGGAACAGTACCATTGCTGGATAATTGGAAAGTCCCTGTGTGTCAACCTTTGTGCTTCGTGGCAAGGTAGACTAGCAAACATGCCCAACCTTTACTCACATTCGAGACAACACTCCCAACAAGATTGCTTGCTCCAAAATCGAAGAGGCACCACCCTCCGAATCTCGAGAGCCAGACTCCCAACATGATTACTTCCTCAAAAATCGAAGAGACACTGCTCTCCGAATCTCGAGAGTCATACCCCCAGCATGATTGCTTTCTCAAAAATCGAAGAGGCATCGTTCTCCGAATCTCGAGAGCCAGATACCACAGACCACTTTTTCAAAGTGCTCTGACAGAGTTAAAACATGTGAAACTGGCAGCTCCCACTACCGTGCTATGACCAAGCAGGGTAAAGGAATAGCATTACTACTTGTTGTTAGGGAGACTCCTATATATGTCGACCTCCATCCCCAACGGACAGGCAGACCTGCAAAAATGCTCAACCCTTCATCATATCTGAGAGGGCACTCCCAACGAAGCCTTTCGAAATATTCAGCTTTCTTTCCCCCCGATAATACCTCTGCAAACAAGCTATACTAGAGCAAGAATATCTCATATCATCAGGGTTAAAAGCAAGAGTATCCCATATCATGCTTTTTCCCTGTCTTTTCTTTTGGCCTTGTTTTTACCTGCAAGACAAGGAGAAAGAGAGCAATCAGTCAGCACTTGGAATCAAGCTTCCAGCCAGGAACTGACTGCCTGGAACCCCTTACCTGATTACTTACCTGGCATTGCTCTCGAGTACTCATCTTCAACATCTTATGTTTCCAGGGAAGATTCCGCATCTGCTTGAGGAACAGATAGGGCAAGTGCGAAGGATACAAGGAAGCATGTGGAGACAAGCGTAACAGCACACGTGCCGATACATTCATTACTCTGTCAAAAGCAAAAGTATCCCATATCAGCAGGGTGGAACGTACTCTAGATTTGATGGACTTGTTTTGACCCTCAAATTCTTCAGTCGGCCTTATACTCTGGAGGAAACCAGAAAACCCTCCAGCTCAGTTCAAGAATAAGCCTGTGGAAAGTTACTTCTTCAAAAGCAAAAGTATCTCATATCATCTCTTCTCATTTTTCTTCTCTTTATCCTTCATGCTGCTGCAAGATGGGGAGAAGGTGAACAATCAGTCGGAGCTCTGATTGCTTACCTTGTCTGTCACCTCTTTCAGCAGACCCCCTAGCTCGGCGACTTGGGGGACTCCTACTACATGGTTTGTATCGCGCTTGACCAAGCCTGAAACTACAAGTAAGCTTCAAGTGAAATTGATACATTACCTTGTGCATCTCCACCAGTTAAAGATACCACCCCTGGATGGAGGAAGAGTACTTCCAGAGAAGATGCCACATCTACCTATGAGACAGATAAGGCAAGTCAAGACGACACCACACTCCGATACTTAGAAGTTTCGTGATTACGAGATCATTCTCCCACAATATTTCCTAATGTCATTTGTACTAAATCATTCACTTGTACTCACTAAATGAGAGCTTGAACCTATGTACTTGTGTAAACCCTTCACAATTAATGAGAACTCTTCTATTCCGTGGACGTAGCCAATCTGGGTGAACCACGTACATCTTGTGTTTGCTTTCCTATCTCTATCCATTTATATACTTATCCACACTAATGACTGGAGCAATCTAGCGAAGATCACAAAAAGCGATCGTTTTCGCTACCTAGGATCTATCTTGCAAGAGAACGGAGAATTAGATGGAGATCTCAACCATAGAATACGAGCTGGATGGAAAGAGTGCATCCGGCGTGTTGTGTGACCGTCGTAGGCCACTGAAGCTCAAGGGAAAATTTTATAGGACGGCAATAAGGCTAGCGATGTTGTATGGCACAGAATGTTGGGTGGTGAAGCATCAACACGTACACAAAATGGGTGTAGCGGAGATGAGGATGCTTCGTGGGATGTGTGGGCACACGAGAAAGGATAAGATTGGGAATGAGGATATCCGAGGTAAAGTAGGAGTAGCCGAAATTGTAGGAAAGATGAGAGAAAATCGGCTCCGGTGATTTTGAACATGTGCAAAGAAGGCCGACTGACGCTCCGGTTCGAAGATGTGACTACGGGACAGAGGTTCAGGGCCGAAGGGGTAGAAGAAGACCTAGGACAACTTTGGAAGAGACTCTAAGAAAAGACTTAGAGTACTTGGATCTAACGGAGGACATGACACAAAACCGAGCGCAATGGCGTTCTAGGATTCATATAGCCGACCCCACTTAGTGGGAAAAGGCTTTGTTGTTGTTGTTGTTGTTGTTGTCACATGTACTCAACCCACTGATTTCTGGCATATTAATTTTTCTAGGTCCAACAAAACAGATTTCTAACTGAAATATTTAAAACTCATGTAATACTGTTACTTATCAGAATTGTGGGTCAAGATTATGAGAGAATCAACACTAGAATAACTTTCCACTCCAAAACAGTCTTTCATAAAATTAGGAGACTTAAGCAACTAACACAGATGCATGATAGAGGTTCAGGAGACCAACCTCTTCATATGAGTGAGAAACAAGTCTCTTTCTATTAAGTCCAGAAATGCCTGCATGAGAAGGCATTGCACATTAAAAACCATGAATGTAAGCTAAGCACAGGTAGTTTAAAACAGAATTAACTGAATAAGTCAAACATAAACGAACAATACTTTATGTTGAGCAAATATCAAGACTCTGTGCTGCCCCACACTTATGGCACCTTCAGAACTAGAAGCATCAACACCTATTCCACACTCTTCAAGAATCTCCTGAAGAGCAACTAGTTTGGGAGAGTGGTATGGTTTGTGCAATTCTGAAACTGTATCAGAGCCTCCCGGTAGTAGCTCTGACAACAGGCATGCAATTGAATCAGGGACCTTTTCTCCAAGAACAAGCAATGGGTGACTGCAAAGTTTAAGCAAGTACTGAAGTGCCTGAAACAAGAACAAGTAACATCCATTCAATGATAGGAGCATACTGAAGCAAAAGAGAATTAAATACAAAAATAAATAACAAAATTACCTGAAAAACATGGGATGAAGCTCTAGGTGATTCACTACGCCCTCCTGTATCTGCTGACTCATTTTGTTTTACAATACTTGAGATCTCTTGTCTCACATGTGACCCAGAAAACTGTTCATACAATTTCAATTGTACAGGGCTCAGGTCACAGAACCTGTCCTGAATAATTTTCTCGGGAAGATCAGACAAGACTTCATCTTTTGTTCGACGGAGGAGGAAAGGCATGACCTATTTGACAGAATATTTTTTAGTTAGAAAAGTACCAACAATTTCTGCACAACTCTTATCACTTTTGCCAACAGTAAGTACTAAGCCAGCTAATTTCACCAGAAAAGAATCTCAGTGAACAATTTGCACTCTTTAAAATTCCAGAACTTGGAATGCACGGAAAATTTCATATATACTTGTAAAAGTTTGACCATTGTATTATTTTTCACATCAGTTTCCAGTGAGTTTGCAAGGTCAACTACCAAGGGGTCAAACATCAAGTAGCACAATTTTTTTAAGAAGTTTAATTTGCATAAAAAACAATAAAGAGGATGGAATCATAAAAAGGAAGGAAATTTACCTGCTTGTGCAATGCTTCCATCGCAAGTGCACCTGCTTCAGCATCCTTGGCAGAGCACTTAGGATCTCTGGCTGCCACCAGTGGTTTTCCATAAGCAGCTTGGAACTGCCCAAATAACGTTGAAACAACAGATTTATTTATTTATCAAATCAGACTGACAATCATCCAGGGAAATGCGTACACAGAATGTACATGCATCTAAAATTTTCAAGAGATTAGCAAATCATGAAAGAGGAATTATAATCACTTAAACTGACAATGGAAACTATCCAAACATGTAGTTGATTACGAGAAAGACACAGAATTTAAAATAATATTATTTTCTGATAGATGATGTTCATCTTCATCATACCAGACTCTTTAGTAACTTTATAAGTACACCCTTAACAGAAAGAAAACACAATGTAAGTTACACTCTAAAAATAATTGTACGCTCTTACTAACCCTCATTCTAGACTTTTAAGTGTGAAATCAGAGTAGTTTATCTCTTGATTATGTTATTCTCCAATTTGGAGGATATATATAGCAATACAAACTATCTCGATCAAGTATGAAACCAAATACAATAAGTCAAATAATATGAATCCTATGAATCTACTGCCTCCAATCTACATTTATTCTATAGAATCAACTCTTTTATTTATACGAGATTTCTTGTTCAAACTTTAGTCAAGAGTTCTGCTTCAACTCATGTCAGCCAACACTTTATCAGTAGTCTTTGTAGACCAAAGTTACAAAAATGGATGCTCACAGCCTCTGCTCCCAGAAAGCAGGGTTTAAGATTTTTCCAAATTAATCTATTTGAGTTCCTGTAAAGATTTATGTGGGTATCTATCAGAAAAATATTTATGTGGGTTTAGCCTGAAAGCCACCATGTGTTTTCAGAGTTTGTTTTTATGTTTACTTCTATAAGATAATTTTATCTGCCACATAAAAAGATTCAAATAAAGAAAACCAACAAAAGAATATAATATATAACAGAAGAAGGCTAAAACACACCTGCCTCTCTGTTCCAAGAAAGCCGGGCATTAGGAAATCAAAAAGGGACCACAAATCCATGACGTTATTCTACAACAAACAGTAGGTTCCTTTTCAGAAGAAAATAGAAAATCAGTTTTAAGGTAATTTCATGAATCAGTGAAAGACCAACCTGGATTGGTGTTCCACTCAATATCAAACGATGCTGGGCTTTCAATTGCTTCACTGAAAGTGTAATTTTCGACTTTGCATTCTTGATCACATGTCCTTCATCTAAGATACAATAGTTCCAGAGAAGCTTCCCAAGATAATCAATATCTTTGCGAACCACATCATATGATGTTATTATCACATTATGCTTTTCAAAATGTTCTCGAAGAGAAATGCGCTCTTGAGCAGAACCAACATATTGGAGTGTAGATATTATGGAAAGATCAATGTACTTCTCTATCTCAAAGGCCCAATGTCCAACAAGTGTTGATGGGCAAATAATTAAAGATGATGGAGGATTGCCGTCATTCAAAGTTCGATGCTCAACTATATCAGAAGCCACAATAGCAGATGCTTGAAGTGTCTTACCAAGACCCATATCATCACATAAGATTCCATGAAGCTTGAAACGTTTTAAAAAGGCTAACCAATTTATGCCTTCCTGTTGATACCTATAACCAAAAGGATCTGTTAGGAACCAGAATGTTGATGCAGTACAAAGTCAAACCAATTTATACATAACAGTAAGCCCTAAAAAATAGAGTGCTTCTATATCCACCCAACTAACAGTCAACCTCGGCAACCAAACTTCTAAGTGACTACCAGTAAGATATCCAACAATCGAGATGTATTTCCCCTCTTCTGCAATTCTAACCAGTATACATTATAAACATGGGTTTAGAATATTGCTACGCATCACGAATAAACTAGGCACAAACATAATTCAAAATGTCCCCAGTTCATTTAGAATTGTAGTCTTAGCTGTTGCAAAGATAAATATCAAGTCAAGTTTAAAAGTTTTAGGCTTAGCTACGACTTCATTCAAGATTAAGTATTTTAGCTACCTTCTCAGTGTCACTTTCAGTTCAGTACAAAGCTTGTAATCATCAATATGGGAGTTGTCAAGTAGTTGCTCCAGAAATGTTGCATCTTCTGCACTTCTGGAGAAACCTTCAGTTAGTCCAACAGGTGGAGGGAGGCCCCGTGTGAGTGGAAGAAGAGGTACAAGGGCAGCAAAGCTGCGAGTCACACTCTGTCTGACAGACTGATCACAATCACTCATACACCTTAGAAGAGGGACAACTAAGAAAGGAGCATATGGAACCAGCTCCACACCCAGTCCTTGGACAAGCAAACTAATAAGCATGCCTGCACCTTGTCTGGCATCAACAGATGTCATATCCCCTAACATGGGTATGACATTTTCAATTACAGCTCCCATCACATGCATTTCCATTGACTTGGCCATTGTGGTGATGCATCTAGAGGAAGCCAATCTAACAGCAGCATGGGAATGGTGAACACACTTAAATATGTATGGGAGAAGGGTGAGTAGTTTTGGTTTCAGATCCTCATTTAGCATTGGAGCAATAGAACGTACTACCTGCAAATTTTGAGACAAAATTTAGGTTTCAAGTCTGTAGGTCCACAAATTTTGATGGCTTACCATTTGTAATGCAATAACTCATGTTAGAATCTCAAATTCCTAAAAATGTTATGTCCTAATTTACAATCAAGTAAAGGTAGATAGTTCAGAACTAGAAAAAAAACCCAAAGAAAAGATCAATACATCTAAATTGTTATGGATAAAATAGACATTAGCAGCTAATGCAACAGGGTGAGCCAAATAGTTAGAAACAAAGCATGAACAAAAGAACTTCTGATAAGATTGGGTTAGTCTTTATTTTTTAACCTTTGGCCTTAAGAAAAATAAGGAGTCAAGAAATTAAGGATGGCCATTATTAACCACGAAATTACTACAAGCACAAAACCATTTGAGAATTGAGTGAAGCAGCTTCAAGTTGCCATGTTGAGTAAAGATGGATGTGCTTCTTAAATTTATCTTCCCCTTTTCTTCTAGTTCTCTGATTTTATTATTTTAAAATCCACTCCTCTTTTTATTTTTTTGGGTCAATACACACTTAATATTTTAGACAGTAGAAAAAATTTTAAAAAGGAAAAGGTAAAACAAATTGCATGAGCTTCCAGTTTTCATTCCACATACCCACAACATCTCAGTTCATGTAATTACTTTTCCTTAATTCTGAAACCCTGATTGGTCTTTGTGTTGTTATTTCGACTCCCCTTTGGATCTTGTTCTTTGATGCATCCGGCAATAGACTCAACTTAGCAATTGAGGATAACTAGAAACACACAAGATTTATACTTGTTCGGCAGAACTTCTGCCTACGTACAATTGTGATTTCTTTGGGTACAGAAAGCACAACTTCTTTGATTAATAATCGAGTATACAAAACTTTTGCAAACCCTAGAACTAACAAAAGACGAACCAAATCCTAACAATCTCCACCTTGGTGAATCTAACCAAGTTTGGACTGTTGCACCCCAAAGTATCCTTTTTTTTGGTGAACAGGGGGTGAAGACACCCCAAACCAAACTCAAGTATATTCGACCATTCTTGAAGCAGCTCGGAAACTTCAAGTACCCTCACCTAGGCAAACTTATTCTTGCCTCATTAAACCTCAAGTGAGGAGGTGATCCACCTTAATCAATCGACTAGATTGATCAAGTTCAAGCAATGCTAAAATTCCTTGGCTGACACTATCTTGGTATGAAAATATATGCCATTGTTGTCCGTATGAACCTTTTCAACCCAAATCTCCTTGGACTCCACCCAATCCTGCATTCTGTGATACCTCACTTCATGTGCTTTGATCTTCCATAAAAAAACCAGATTATTTGCCAAGTGAATTGCACTTTGATTGTCACATTTAAGCTTCATGTAATCCTGAGTGATTCCCAATTGGCTCACCAAACCACCAAGCCAAATTGCTTCCTTTCCAACTTCAGCCAAAGCAATGTACTACGCTCATGTGGTCCACAAAGCTACAATTGGTTGCAGTAGTGCCTTCCAACCTTCTCTTGTCCAAGTCCCCTACATAGTCGGCATCAACACATCCCATTGCACATATTAGGCAGCCCATGACATTAGCATAGGGCACCTTCTCCATCACCTGTTTCTCTTTTTTGAACTTAGACCACGTTTGGTATTGCTTTTTTCCACAAAAAAATTGCTCTCTTCAATGTTAAGCCATGAAAAAGTGTTCGATAAAACTAAAATATCATGCTTGTTTTAAAAGCAATGGAGTCTAGACAACAGTTTTTAAAGCAGTTTGTAGGTTGCTTTTAAAGGCTACTTTAAAAAAAGCAAAGTTGAGCCTTTTATGAATATTTTCAAACCCTGTAACACCCTCATAAATTTTAAAATGACATTGTTTAACCTCTTACACTCGTTTTATCCTTTGGAGAACAAAGTAATGGCCATTACATACTGCCACAAACATTAACCTTACACCACCACCGCCGTTTCCACCACCGTTGTTGCTACCACCATACCACCACCACCGTTGCCACCATCAAAACCACCACCAGCGCTATTTCAACCGCTACCATTGCCACCACCATCACCGCCATTGTGCCGTCACTGCCACCATCACAACAGCCGCCCATTGCCACTACTGTTGTTGTTGCCGCCCCAACTACTATTGTTACCTCTACACCCCAACAACCACACCCACTATTAGTACCGCCACCATACCCCCACTTTAGGACATTGTTGCCTGCTTAATCTGAATTGAGCCGCCAAAGGTGTCGAAACTATCCTTTGCTTCTAGCATATTGAACTTCTCAAGAACCTTTTGAATATACTTGGCTTCTGATATCCAAAGCATACTACCGGTCCTATCTCTCTGAATTTCCATGGCAAGGATTTTTTATGCAACACCTAGATTATTCAAGTCAAACTCCTTGCTCAACATCTTCTTTAAGTCTTGAACTCAGACTTGTCTTGACAAGCAATTAGCATGTTATCCACATATAGCAACAGCTATACGAACATCCCATCTTGAAATACATGATAGTACACAACAGTCATATAAGCATCTCTAAAATTAATTTTCAGCACAAGGGAGTCAAACCTCTTGTACCACTGCCTTAGAGACTACTTCAGGCTATACAAGGACTTCCTAAGCCAACACGCTAGGTTCTCTTTCCCATACTCGACAAACCCTTCTGGTTGAGCCAAGAAAATCATCTCCTCTAGACCCTCATAGAGAAACGCAGTCTTCACATCCATTTGCTCAATCTCTCTGCCATGTTGTGCTGCCATTCGTAAAAGCAATCTGATAAAAGTATGATTGACCACGGGTGAAAGGACTTCATCATAGTTCACCCTTTCCTTCTGTGAGTACCCCTTTGTCACGAACCTTGTTTTGAATTTCATGGCATCTTGTTCATGTAATCCTTTTTTCCTATACATCCACTTGCATCCAACTAGCTTTCTATCATTGGGCTTCGGAACCAACTCTCAAACAGAGTTCTTGAACAAAGTATTTCTTCTGTCATAGCACTTATCCAATTATCTCATTCATCACTTGCTATAGTTTCTTGATAAGTAGTTATCTCCTTGACTAATGTTAAAAGCATAATCAACTTCGTCTTGGTCAATCAAACCCAAACTTGTTAGGTTGCTTCTTGTTTCGAATGGGTTTGCAAGTGCCATGCATCTCTAGAATGTAGGTAAAATGTGGGTTGGAATTTGAACCCCTTGGGATATTTGAGCGAATTAGAGTGTTTGCAACATGCCTTGTTTCTTGCTCTACCTGATTCCTACCTAGTGATGATGTTGATGCTCTTCTTCTTCCTCAGGATTATCAAATTCGAATCCTTGCTCAATTGGCTCCACTTGAGCTTCATCTTCCCTTGGTCTGATGAATGGAATTCTTGTTGCTTCTTCTTCAGCATCATTCTTCTTCTCTCCAATGATCTTGACTTTGTTGAGAGGCATCGTTTCTGCACTCCTAATCAAGTAACTTGCATGATTAATCAAGTAACTTTCTGCACTCCAATCTTGCATGAAATCTCATGCTTCTCTCTTTCCACCAAAGTTCTATTTATTCTCTCAACAACTTCGTTTTGTTAGAGATTCTTCTTTACTATGAAGTGCCTCATGATGCCTTTCTGCTTACAATTATCAACAAACTCCTTGCTTGCATGCTCACCTCCATTGTCGCTTCCCATGTACTTGATCATTCTTCCAATTTGATTCTCGGTTTCTATCTTCCATTCCGAGAACTTTGCAAAAAACCTCGGATTTCTCTTTCATAAATAAACCCAAAATTTTCTAGGAAAATCATCTATAAAAAGGTCGTACCCAGTGCACAAGGCTCCCGCTTTACGCAGGGTCTGGGAGAGGTGAATGTCGGCTAGCCTTACCCCCATTTATGGAGAGGCTGCTCCCAAGTCTCGAACCCGAGACCTACCGCTCATGGGCAAAGGCACTTGCCATCGCACCAAGTGCGACCTCTAGGAAAATCATCTATAAAAGTAACAAAATACCTAAAGCCACCTAGGATTTAGTTGGCGCAAGATCCAAACATTTAAGTGAATATAGTTGAGTTGCTCCTTGCTTATTTACACTGGTACTTGCGAACAATACCTTTCTTTGCTTCTTGAGAACGCAATTCACAAAAACCCAGCTTGCAATTAGACATCCCTTCTTGCAACCTTCTTTTAGAAGGCCTACTGACGCTCCAGTTCGAAGATGTGACTACGGGATAGAGGTTCAAGGCCGAAGGGGTAGAGGAAGACCTAGGAAAACTTTGAAAGAGACCCTAAGAAAAGACTTAGAGTACTTGGATCTAACGGAGGACATGACACAAAACTGAGCGCAATGGCGTTCTAGGATTCAGATAGCCGACCCCACTTAGTGGGAAAAGGCTTTGTTGTTGGATTTCGACCTACCCTTATTGATGTTCTTTTCTTCCTTCGTCTTTGCCTGCCCCCTCTCCTTTCCTTTGACATAAAGGCCTTGAGAACTTTTAGCTATATCATCTAGTTTAGCATATCACTGAAGAGCTTGAATTACGTCCTCAAGATGTAGGGACTCCTCTCCGAACATTAAAGTTATTCGAAAGTGCTTGAAAGACGAGGGTAGAGACCTTAGCAAGATGATAGCCATATCATCATCTTTGTCAATTTCTTCGACATCCTTCTTCTAGTCAAAGCCCAAATAATTCATCCTTGAGAAATAGTTTATTGGACATGGTTTTGTCAACTTCTCCAACTTGTCTCATGCTTTCTTAGCAGTTATCGTTTCTGTCATGTGGGACCTGAATAATTTTGTGAGATGAATCTCGATGGAACTGTTCGCCTTCTTGAGAATCTTGGTCTATGTCAGTTTTGTCATGGCCTTTGGCTTCTCACCAAAGGGTACATCATCCAACTCTTGCTGTATCAGTATGTTCTTCATCATCCATTGCTAGTCTATGAAGTCATACTTGCCATCGCATAGCATCTTGAACCGATCTCTTGATATTTGTTGTTATTTTGACTCCCCTCCAGATCTTGTTCTTTGATGTATCCGACAATAGACTAAACTTATCAAATAGGGATAACTAGAAACATACAAGATTTATCCTAATTATGCAGAACTTTTGTCTACATCCAGTTGTGACCACGGCTTCTTTGATTAATAAAGTACTTCGCAAACCCTAGAAGTAACCCCTATCTTCTCTCGGCTTTCTCTGTTTTCTGCTAGCTTTTCAGCCCTTATCCCACCCTATTTATAAGTATAAGGTGCGGTTTACACTCCTATAATCTAATTAGGTATCCTAATCTATTTGGGATAGGAAAGCACACTTGCATTCCTATTATGTTTCTGCTTTTAGGATTCCTAATCTAATTGTACAAGAAAACTTAATTCTTTCTTAATCCTTGTAGGAAAAGAATCTGTGCACCTTCAGCTTTCCTAATACAATCCTAAGCAAAAGAGGACACCTAACAAAAGACAAACCAAATCCTAACACTCTGGTCCCTTATCTTTATTAGCGGTCTTGAATCCCATCATTTTAAAGTAACAAAAGAGCTTTAAATTAATAGACTGAATTTTCATATTTGTAACACCTTTTGACATTTAATGATGCATATGCACTATCATACGCAAAAATATTTGTACTGAATGCAGTCACAAGATTTAATATAAGTAAAATAACCAACTAAATCAAGGATGATAAGAACCTGGATATTATTTATCAAGATCTGGGGATCCTTCACAGATTCTAGAGTTTGTGTAATTTTCTTTTCATCTGCAGGATTAAGGGGCTCAATACTACTAGGCTTAAGCACTTCAGTGAGGCAATCCCATAGTTTTGGAAGCTTATCAAACAATGAAGCACCAAACCTCACACAAAGATGCCTCAAGGCAAGTTCAGAGCCTCGTCTGCTAATAAAGCCTTCAACCTTTGAGCGGTCTTCGTTACCAGCCAGAATGACCTTTGATTTCTGCTTACCAGTATTTGTCCCAAAAGATAGGAGATCTTGGTCATCAATAATATCTATGGAACAGATGACTGCAGCTTGAGGTGTTTCTCTAGGATCCACACATGTTAAATTACATATATTCTTAATTAACTTATCATTTGGGCTTCGGCTACGTGAAATACAATGAGAAATAAGCTCTGCAAGTGCCTCAGCTGCCTTCTCTTGTAGTATTTCCTCCTTCCAAAGAGATTTAAGACATATCAGATTAAATAACTAAGCAACCATAGAATTAAGAAAACAATTATATATAGGAGGTTACCTGTTCTCTTTTGATAGAAGCCATCAAAGGCAGAATAATTGGATTTAGTCGTTCAGGGAGCTCTGACATCCAAACAACAGAAGCAGCAACAAGAGAAGAGACAGTAACATGCAGATTGCTCTGCAGATTGTTGCAGAATGTAATAGTGAGCAAAAGGTAACGACTCAAATATAATTATAGAAATGGGGAATAACAAAACCCTTAATAAAAATGAAAAATGTCGACACTGCTCCAAGAATTCCATAAAATAAAATAAAAAACAAGAAGTATCCTTCAGCCTATCACTTAAAGAAGCATTTCAAAAATATGCAATTATGTCCCACAATTACCTGAACACATTTTAAATATCCACAAGTTGTCAAAAGTCGTCGTTTTGCTGACTCTATATCGTCAACAATGTGCCTTTCCAAAGAATCATTTCCCCCAATATCATTACACAACATTGGAAGTTTTGATGCAAAATTAATTGCATTGTCCACGTTCAACCTTTCCAAGTCAATTTTGGTAGTAGACAACAAACTCTGAAACATACCCGATGATTGAATAGCATTTAACAACTGACTAGCCTCACAACGCATCTTACAATACGTTCTTGAAAGCTCAGCATAAGGAAGACAAGGATCGTTTGTAGGGAAACCAGGTTCAGAGCATGCCAAGAAATCCAACATCAAATGTTTGAGATGGTTCAGAAAACCTGGCATAACTCCAGCGTTTTCAAACACATCTGCACTTTTAATCTCTTTGAACCAAGAAAGAAGAACCATAGATGCCACCTGATTGCATATGAGTAATGATTAAATATACCAATACTAAAAGAGGAAGGGGATGATGGTGGAAACTTGCATTTGAAATCAAATGGTACCTGCCGCTGGACACCAGATAAAGAGGTAAATGCTTTAGTCAGTGGATCGATTACATACTGCATTGAACCTTCATGCAATCTAGAAGCAAAAACTCCCAATGCAGCTGCAGTAACCACTCTGGTACGCATAACAGACATTTCAACATCCGCACCAACAACTATCTGAACATTATTGGTTGAAGCATCTCCACCTTTTTCCTCCGGAATGGATCCCTTCGAAGATTCCAACCCAATGTTTCTACAAGACTCATTTACAAGATTCACAGCTCTCATTTTAGCTGCTGCTTTAAAATGACTCTTTCGTGGGAGAGCAACAGGCCAAAACATTTTTGTAGAATCTAATGCTGATCCATACGGAGTAGTTGCAAGTCCTATCCAAGAGGACATATATGACCTTGCAGCAATTTCCAAGTCACCTAATGGACACTGGTATAACAGCCGGTTTTGGGGTGGGGGGAGAGTGTTAGAACGAGCATAAATTTTTACAAATAAGAATCAATAAAATGTAACCAAAAGCAAGAAACAGAAAGCAAGAGCAAAGGCATCAAATCAAGAAAATTAAGCAAAGACAGGAATAGATACTACTGCTGGTAATCATTACAAGTTCGGACAATTAAGAACAACTGATATATATATATATATATATATATTTTTTTTTTTTTTTTAAAAGAAACATTTATCATAACAAAAATTCACAATCAGTGATCAAGAAGCCGACCAGAATCCAGAGACAAAAAGGAAATTAACAGAGATCTACAGCAGCCACATAGAAAACTATGATAGAAACACCATAGCTGCCTTCCAACGAGTATGAAAGGATGAGCAAACATGGAAATACGTGGCGTGTCAATTGCATATATAAATGTAGAAATGTGGAAAACAATATCCAGGTAAAAGGAAAGGAGACTTCATAAGAGGCTTAGATTATTTGTGTCTCCAAATAAAAGTCCCACAGTCACGCTAATGCGAGACCAGGTGACATTTTCATATCTTCTTCTTGTTAACAAAAAACAAAATCAAGAAGCAGGATAACTACATCTTCAACGAGAAGAAATAAACAGAAGTACAATTAAAACCATTCATTATCACAAAGTAAAGAACCTGAACAAGGAGCCCCCAAACTCTCTCTGAACGTTTCAAAATTTCATCATTTGATTCAAGCAGTAAATTCTGAAAAACAATCCGAAGGGTATCACCCAAGATAAAAGAAGGCCAAAATGAAGTACTCGAAGACTCAGAGAGACTCCTTTTGTATCCTGCTTCAAGTAGTCGTTCCTGCAAATGAAAATGCATAGTAGAGAATTAACTGTACATCAACATATTACAGGCATGCAAACATATAATTACGCATACACCCTCCCACCCAAACAAACATGTATATATGCATACTTAAGAACATCTGAACCCGGATCCACAAGTAAGCATTTTATAAATGTCACGTACGAAATAGTACCAATAAAATAATTACATGTTTAAACACAAGAAAATATAACATTAGATAGATGGTAATGGAAAAATCACATCACTTGTGGTGGGACAACAGGAATAAACTGGCTTTGCTAATAATGCTATTGTTAGCTATGTTCACTCAGATACCAGACCAAAAGTCAATGCAAGTCACATTCTGGTCAATGGGGATTGGCAGCATCTTGCTAGATCCGATCAGCTTCTCATTTGTAATGGTTGTCTTGTTGTCCAATGAACATAATTAAAGGTCAAAATGTGGTGCGCACATCAGGAAATCTGGTTTCTTAAATAGTTACAACACTCCCAAAGCCAATAGGGGTGCCTTTGCTGAAGTGGCGAGGGTGAAACTGCCTTGATTTATGCATTGAATCATAGGCATGCTTTCATAACTTGGTTGCCGGTCAATATACATTAACAGATTTTTTGTTTTGGGCCTTTTTATTTCTTGCTCAAAACAAGACGCTTGTAGTGACAAAAGACAAAATGAATAAAGACTTTAATATAGAATTTATATATTTTTTTTAAAATGGTTGAAAATTGGATAACAAAACAACAGAGCCAAGAGAAGAGAAGTTTACCAACGTGCGGATAGCTGAATAACGAACTGATGTGATACTATGCCTCATAAAGGGCCACAATCGCGGTGCAAGTGTTGATAACATGAAAGGATTATCTTGCGAAATTAATCCTTCTCCCGTATCATCAATGCTACCCAATTCATTCAAATCAATCTCTTGTGATGTCAATGCCTCAAAAATCTTAGGAATCATGTCTTCCTGGGAATAGATTTCCGCCAAAAGATTCATTACGCTGCAAAACCAATATCCACGATTGAAAGGACTAAGATTCTATTTTGACAAAAGTTGGTTATAAGTTATATATCAGATTTTCACTATATTTACAAGCGTGTGATACCTCTTAAGCGGATAAGAATGTGCCAATAAGAATCTTTCTAATCACTTACAGTGCAGATTAAAATACAACTGCTTATTAAGTTTTTTTTTTTTTTTTCTATTAACATGCAAGTGTAACACAAACTTTATAACAATAATTGAGAAGCACAAAACATATGGACAACAAATCTGAAATCCGAGATGCACATACAAACTGAAGAAGACAAACTAAATTCCCCATATCAAGCTGATGTGTGTCAAAAGGCTAATCTTTTTTTTTTTCCACATAATTTATCACACCATATCATTTAGGGAAATTGCCGTATGTAACACCAGATTGCAAAGTTTTTCCAAAAATACCATCTTTCTGAAATCAATGCACAAATACCACCTATAAATATTTATAACAACCTCTGTTCTCCCTTTTCTCTCCAATTTTCCAAATCTTCCTCCTACCCCATCCTTTCTCTCCTCTTTGTTCGGTGAAGTGAGTGCGCACAAGACTTTCCTTATTTGTGTGCAAGACATCAATTATCTCATGAGGCATATTACCTTGAGAAGACTATGATGCATATATTAATAGAAAACAAAAAGACAAATTGACTACAAAATAATTAACAAACAAGTGTACCTGCTAGTGGATGGACTTAAATCATCCAAATCAAGTAATATATCCCAAAGCAACATCACTATAGAATGCAAAGTTTCACCCTTTAAAGCAACAATAGCAGCTGAGGTAGGTATCAAAGCATCTGCAGCTACTGCTCGAACATCATCATCGGGGTCCTCCAGGCCAGCTTTACATGCAGACAGGACCCGGTCAAGCAAATCATGAAGCATCTCCTGGTGTCATAAAAAGAAACATTTTTATAAAGAAACGATTGTATTAAGATCAAAAGAAAAAACAAAGAGGTTGGTCCAAAAGACCAAACCAGAAAAAATAAAACAAACACGACTTAGAAAGCAAAAACATAGAAAACACCGATTACAAACAAACGCATAAAAGCCATCAGAGAAAAGCCGCCTTCCAGTCTAGAAGACTAAGCACAAAAAGAAGGGAACTTAAACGAAAAGCTCCCAGTACTGTTCACTTTAACGAAAAACCACGTTTTTACACTAAAAAGTCAATCATGGTACTATTCACTTTACCCTTTATTTTGTCCTTATCCTTAAAACTCAAAGTTTTCAAGCCCCTTTCATTAGTGTTCCTTGAAAAGAATCATAGAAACTATAAAATGTGATTGACAAGAATCATAAAATGCAAAAAGAAACAACCAAACCAAAATGAGAGACGCTTATTCACAGATAAGCCTACGCATTGTGTTAAATCCACTGAGAATCTCAACAGGAGGGCTGGGTCAGGTGATGAGGATAGATTTTGCTTCACAAGTAAAGTAAAAAAGGAAACGGGTACATCATATCTCTCCCTCAATCCTCTTGAGGCACTCAACCTACCAATAATCACGGAGAAGTTAACCAAACTCAAGCAACAACTAATCATCTCCTACCAAACCCTATTCATTTCAAACGCATGATGTAAAAAGGCCAATCAACATGGCCGTAAATTTTATCAAACTTGATTCTAAAGACATATCCTTCCTTCTTAGCATCCACAATTCCTCAATCACCTCAATAGGCGTGGTGAAGCTTCATCCAAACTTGTTTTCCAATGAGGATAAACCGAAGCCAACACTTTTAGGTATGGTGGGAGTCCAACTCGTGAACAGAAAGCAGCTGGTTGAAAAGCCCATTAAGGAGGAGGTTAAGAAAAAATTTGTTTTTAATGAAACAAAGACAAAAACATGGTTGTAGATGGTTTTCCATAAGCAGCGTTTCAGCAATGTTGGGCAATTATGAAACTGGACTTCATGATAGTATTACAGAGGTCTACACCCCTTTTTGCCCGAATTGGTGCAAAACTGGAAAACAGAAGCGGTTTTCCACACGGCTTGCTTATAGTGCAGGGGTAGGATCAGTAAATGGAAATTCTCTGAGATTGAATTTCCTTCCATCCACTCTTCCCAAAGTGAGCAAATTGCATGTAGAGATCTGCAGGGGCTCATAGTTTAATTGATTGAAACGTACTGCTCATAACGGTTATATTATAGGTTCGAGCCCTACTAAGCCTACCACCCCCTTCTCTGCACCCGATACAAGGCAGTCAAAGTCCTCACCACCCTGCAGATCTCAATCTAGTCAGTGACAGCACCTGGAACCGCACACCATCCGCTGCCCATTCTATAACAAAAATTTGGGTTCCTTGAGAAACTTTAGATGCAGTGTTGGTGGGTTGCAACTTTTGTGGACTGCTAGTCAAATTTGATTGTGCTCCTCCCCATTGTTTATTTTTTATTTTTGACAAGAAACGGAACTTTTATTAACAGTAGTTACATCAAACAGATAAGAAATTCACCATCTAAAATACTAGCCGAAACCTCTCAAGGACAAATTTACAAAAATCAAAACTGAACCAAAACTCAATTATAGCTGCTAACACATCCATAGAGAATAGTCCTCATTCGTCACTCAAGCCCAAAGAGCTGCCCAACATTTAACTCTATCCCATAGTTCATCTACTCCCACTCCCTTATAGTCCTCAAAGATTCTTCTATTACACTCCAACCAAATGTTCCAACAAACTACCAACACCAAACTGCCCCCACAAAGTTTTAGCTTTCTTCCCCCTACCTAGATCCTAGAGCCTCCAACTTGGTGCTTAGAAGCTCAAAGCATCCCTTTGGAATAACCCAGCTAGCTCTAAATTCCTTAAACTTCCAACCACAGCTTTGCTGTATGCAATAAGAACAAAGTAGAAAAACAAGATTGACGCTCTCCTCCGATGATTTACACAGACAACACCACCGTCGCTTTTAAGTATTGACCTTCCCAATAGCCACTTACCACGCAAGGACTTCAATTTTTGGAGCCCTCCCCATTTTTTATATTCTGCTTACTACTTTTATTAATACATATATTCTATTTCTTACCAAAGAAAAAAAACAATTCCTTAAACATACCCATTAGAAACTGTGGATCAAATATAATTGTCCATATTACAGTGCCTTAAGTGGAAGCTCTTCAATAAAATAAAATAAAAAGTGGAGCCCTCCCCAAATTTCACCAAGATGTTTTGAGATGAAACCTCACATCTGGATGGGGCAATGGACTGTAGGTCCGTGACACAACCCAAACTTGGACCTAAGCAGGGAGGTAAGGGAAATATTGATGCAACTTGGGAAGGGCCGAAAGAAGTGGTTCACAAACAAGTGGAACCAGATCCCACAGTTTAGGCTGGGACACTAGGCTCATTATTATCTTTGAGGTGGCGCAGCCATAGGGTCAGATGGCTAAACCCAATAGGTGGAGCAGACTCGAGAAAATCTTAATGCGATAATGATACCTAGGGACCAATCAATCCTCAAGATGGAGTTGCCCGTGAGATTTTCCAGCAAATTGGGATGATGATACCTAGGGATGGACGGTTATGATAATTCAATAGGACTTGAACGAGGAATTGTGATTTGATCCAAGGTGGAGAATGTAAGGAATGGTGTATTAAATAAAATTGTCCCATATTACAGAAGTGAATGTCCATGCTAGGGTATATTAAGAATGAGGTCTTCCTAATATACATTGAGGACTTTTGAGATAAAATTTCAGATAGATGGGTCCATAAAGCCTGACCCGACCAAATAATGGACTTAGGCGGTAAAGTTAGGGATAATAACGATGCAAACCGGGGGAGCAGCCACCAATAGACACTGCAACCCATCTTTCCTTTAAGAGTAATGGAAATTATACCAGTTGCGCTGTGCATACCTCACACTAAAATACATAAAAATAAACCTATGGCTCATTATCAGTAAATTAGAACAAACACCATGACAACAATAAGTGTTATAAACAAACACTTAACAGGGCTAAATTGGAGGGGTCAAAAACCCCTTGGCTATCCACTTACCATGTTCTAATTGATTATTACTTGTGAACTTCCCTTGGTGCCCTTCTCTCATCGCAAAATCAGCAGGCTGTTTTCTAAAGTTTGAGTTTGAAGTGTGAGCGTAATGTTATCAAGGGCTTACATGTGAGAAACCCTTTATTTATTTGCATGTCATTTCTTTAAGGAAATTTAAAAGGATGCAAAAAATCCATCAAGAAAAAGAATCTATGGATTCCATATAGATCCTGTTTGTTTATTCATTTACAGATCGAAAAGAAATGGTCAAACATCCAAATATTACTTAATACCTCAACTTCTAAATACCTGAAGTACAAAGAATCACCACAAAAACTATTATCCGCATCATAAAACTTTGAGCTCTATATTATGGAAAATAGTAAAAAAAAAAAAAACACATGACACATCAAACAACACATTGTTTCATTTAGTAATGTCCAAAATATGCATGGTACTCCAGCAAATCGCAAATTATCTCAAAATACTGCAAACAGAAACAAATACTTACCTGCCTCACAGCAACTAGATACTTAATACCCAATAGGCTTCCATGACGAATTTCCCATTCTGGTCTACACTGAACAAATCAAAATATCAGAAGCATAAATACCACAAAAACCAGTAATAACAACCAAGTGGAACCAATATACAGCACTAAAAGCATGGCAATGCCATAGCTGACATTTACCTGCATCTTCAGCAAGATGTTCAGTGTTTCATGAACTAAAGTGGGATGCATGTATTTGAACACAACACCCAATGCTTGAGCACAGGTTTCACGTACTGGAGCAACTACCTGATCAGAGACATAATCTCCAAAACTGTACCCATAATAAACAGAAAAAAAAATAAAAAATTATTTTATCATATGGAGATGCATGGAGTTTCATACTAACATCCACATAATTTAGAACTAAGCAAATTAATAAATTAGCATGCCTACTTTTTGTTTTTTTTAATTCTTTTGGATAAAAGGCAGACTTGACTGAAAAGAAAAAAAAGTCATACCGGTCTAGTGACAAGACACACAAGAAACGAATTGCACAATCTTGAAGAAATTCACAATTTTTAAGCCATGAATGCCTAGCCAGTTTAACCAAGTTCATCATATCACTATTTTCAGAGAGCCTTTTCAGCACATCCATTTTCTGAAAGGATCCCTTATTGTCAGACTGGGCCTTTAACTCAGTTGTCTGAGCTGGTTGCTCACATGGCTCCACCTTAACAGAGCTAACATGAAGTTGACCATTAACCTGCCCAGAAGGCGACTTACAACTGCTGTCTTCTACCTGTATACTGACATCAAAATCCCCACTCTTGCTGGTAGAGACCATAGTATCCATAAATGGAGATGTAACATCTTCAAACTTTGGTTTTTTCAGTTCTGGTTCAGATTCATCAATAGGAACTTGCGTATTCCAATCAATCTCTCTGTCTCTCTTCATTGTAGATGACGTGCATTTATTTTCTAATTCCACAAACATTGCACCCTCCAGGCTCAAGTCAGGCATAAATACTCCAGCAGAAGCACCTTGATGGGTTAAAATTTCTCTCAAAGCCATCACGCTACCATGGCGTACCTCCCAAACTTGGAAAACAAAAAATTAAAAACAATATTGTAAGACTAAATATCACTTAAAAGCAATTATAAAAGCATATTATCAATATATATATATATATATATAGATACATATATACACATAGATAGATGAAGAAAAACAGGACAGCCACTTAAAGGCTACACTGAGAAGGCAGCCTAAGCCCTGCTAGAAATAAAATAATAGAAGCCAACCTGGATCAAACATATCTAGGATTAGTTCCTCAACGAAGCTATGAAAAGGCCACCGCCCTTCTCCATCATGTTCAACTTTTTCTTCGTGATTATCAAGGTCCAAAAATTCCTGCATAGCTAATAAACATTAAATGCAGAAACTTATTCCCCACAAAGGCGAAACTAGTGAGAAGGAAGAAACCAAATTTATTCTGCAACAGAACAATGGTTAGGAAATTTACACCTGAATATCATAAGATGTGAAACCTCTTAAAACAATAGCAAATGCGAAAATGAATAATTCAATAGCATGTAGAGATCAGCCTTTAAAATCTTGTGAAACCTAGTATCAAATCCCAAACAAACCAGTGCATCAATAACCTATAGCTAGTAGAAGAGTAAACCTTCAAGTTGAAAACTTTTGAGCTATCATAAGCTCATAACCAAATTATTCCTATACAAATGTCATTTAAATCATTGATGAACTATGATAATACATAAATAACTAATTATATTTCCTCGTTTCTTCGCCCCTATAATCATCCCCTTCATGATCCTTATCTCCCCTTAACAAGGCTTAATTATATATAAAAAACTTAAATGATAATTCAAGCAACCTTATCATGAAAACTGCATGCAAAATTTATCCAACAAATACAGCGTGTCCCTCAATTGCCTACTCTTGAAGTTTACTCCACAAACTTTTTCAATGACACTCCTTCAAAATATATATTATTCAACACTTCATATTTTATTACAACCAATTAAGAAGCGTTTGTATGAAATGGCATACAACATTCACATCAGCTAGTACCAAAAAAAAATAATAATAATCAGTAGGCAACCTAGTACCTTATTAGTCCCGAATGAGTCAGGACATGCCCCCTTTGGTGGTATATTTTGAGCACATGACACCTCCACATCCCCATCCTCAGACCAACCTTTTGACTGGTCTTTCGAAGTGATTTTTGCTTTTCGTTTTAAAAGATTCAATTCCCTGGGACTTGGCCTTTTTGATAAGACACTAGGAACCATATTTGCAACTAATTGCTGAATACTATGTGATGTATAAACTCTTGGATTAGTCCCATTCCCATGCGAGTTGTGTAAAATAAGGTCTTCATCTTTTATCATATCATTCACATCCATGAACCGCTCACATATATCCAAACCTGTATAATAAACAGAGAGATTTCTATTAGACCCAAGAGATTGAATTGCAAGTTAGCACACCATAATTAATGTTCACAATGACTACATTACCGATAAAATAAAACACCACTAACTACATATTCTGGTATTTAACAATGGTCTTCCCCCCTGTTGAGAATATCGCGTTTAAGAATGGGAAAAACAGAACAAACACGGGAAGTCGAAAACAAAATAACCAAGACAAATAACACCGAGAATTAACGTGGTTTGGCCATATGTGCCTAAGTCCACGGGACAACAACAATCTTTCACTATATCAATAATGAGTACAACCAATAATCTTGCCAAGTCTCTAGAATAGGCTTGACGAAAAAACCTGAAAGAACAAGAACAAGAACAAGAAATACACTTACTCTTTTCTTTGCTCTTGCACACACCTTACCCTTACAATATTCTCTCAGTCTAATCCCTTGAGTGGTATACAAAATATTGTTTTGCTCCCAAATTCAAAACCAGTGCAATAGCCCCTTTATATAGACAAAATAAAGGTCTTCTTCAACAAGGATTATTAATCCTAATTGGAATCTAGTTATGAATCCTTCTCCAATTGAGAAACTAACTCCAAATGGGAAAACAATTTAAATTGGGTACAATTGAGAAAACCACTCTAATTAAGAAAACCACTCCAATTGGGAAAACCACTCAATCTTCTAAGTCTATAATTCCTAATAGACTTAGGACAACTCATCATGGCTGGAACATGGGCTGGAAAAACCCAACACCCTCTTGGTACAGCACTGCATGGATTAGCAAAACGGTGAGTGATCTAACATATCAAGACTTTTGGCTTCATTGTATCCATCTATATCAGTACGATATAGAGAATAAAGCTAAGGTTTGTCAGTTGGGTTATGCCCAGAGATTGTTCTTTTATATTAAAGAACCATAAATTACCTGGAAATGGGAAGAAGAAAGCCAAGGTTTTATGGTATCAGCGATTTTGGGCAACATCAATGGAAAGAAATAGGCTGATCTTTGAGGACCTCACAGACAGCAGGAATAAAGAGTTATGGGATAAAGACCGTAATGGTCGTCATTATGGGCTTCCGTTTCCTGAGTTTAGAGATTGTTCTTTTTCAGATATCTGGCTTAACCGAAAAGCTGCTAATTGTTAATTTTATGGAGTTTCGTAGAGGTGTTGAGTTTAGGGTGATCATGCTCACGTTTCTGCTTTTTTCTACTTTATGGACATCTAGTCTGCTCATGAAATTTATTGTTTAAGCATTAAGATTTCGCCTCCTTTCAGAAGAGGGAAGAGGGACTGGACAGCTGTTGTATTCTAGCTGTATAGTTTATATTGGAGTGAGATAGAGTAGGCTTGCAATGTATCAGCTTTGCTCATGCGGTGATTTGGGTCCATACGATGGAGAATTGGAGATAAACAGAAGGATCTTTGACAATTTTCTTGAGTTGGTTTCATGGAGCTCTGGGAAAGGACTCTGTTTATGGCTGTTCTTTGAACTTGATTCCTCAGAGTTCATGGGAATTTCATTTTCTTTGCTTCGGCTTGACTGGAAGGTGGCTGTCCTATAACGGTTTTAGGTCTTTTCCCAGCTGTTTGTGCTGGGTGGTTTTTTTTTCTGTGTGTTTCAGAGTTAGTCCTCGACCGACCTCTTTATTGTTTTTCTTCTTTTTAATACCCATATCACATATCAGAGAAAAAACAAAAGAAAAAAACTCCAGATTTTAGCCCAAGATCAAAAAGAAAACCCAACACTAAGTGGGTCGGCTGTATGAATCCACCTAAAAAAGAAAACACATTAAGGAAAAAAATTCCACATTAAAAATCATAATCTGGTGTGTGGGGAGGGGAGTACATGGTCATTGGCTTGCAGGTGGGATTTTGGTGATAGTTCCAATGGGTGGGTGGGTGAATGACATTTGGGTGGTGGTGTGTGTTTGCTAGACAGAGAAAGGTGGGCCCCACTATGCCATGTGGCAGCCAACAAAAGGCCACAACAAGGCCAAACTCAGCAATAAGGAATATGAATCATCAGATATGCAGTTCAGATACATGTCTCCAATCCAATGATAGCTAAACTTATTCTCAAGTGGACAGTGTCTAGTGATTGTCTTTTCCCATCCAATCACTAGAAAACATAATGGTTCAAAGAGCCAATCATCTTATCAGTATTAGTAGATTGAACTTTAAAAATTAACCATTACACTCTCCCCAACAATCATACACTGTCCACGCTACAAAGACAACAACCTAAAGGGGATTTATCTTTTTTCCTTTTTGGCCCCGGTATATTATCAGTGCAAAAAACTAAACTATTACTAACCTAAACGACGTCGAAGTGTTTGTTTCTGTCGAGCCAGTTTCTCCCTCGGGCTCTTCATATGATCATTTGCAACATCATACTCCTGTTCCAAAAAAGAAAGCATCCATTATAAAGAAGAAATGAAGACTCAGACAAAGCATATTTTTTTCAATCAGAAAAAAAAAAAAAAAAAAGAAACATAATCAAAAGCTCACAAAAAAATTAACCAAATTAGGCCATCCTCTTGCACAAACAAGCATCTGCAATTCAAAAGGCAGTATCCACAATTCTCTATATCTTTTATAAGAAGCCGAGATGTTCTTTAAAATCAGAAAAGTGATCCGTTCAAGAATTATTAAACTGTGTCAGCCTTTTTAATATATCACTTAATCAGACCACTTATCCATTCATTTTATGAAGCCATAGATCACCATAGATCACCTAGCACAATCAATGAGCAACATAATTCCTTTTAGAAATTTAGATATGAATAATCATTAAAATAGATTAAACAAACATAAAATAAAATAGGGAGAGAAGAACTATAACTCCATCTCTGATCTCTTTATTTTGTTTTAATATATCTTGCGTCTAAAATGTGGCACAGATACATAAATAAATAGTTAAAAATGGCTAGACTGGTCTGTTAATGTTTCCCACAATTATCTTGTCGTAAACACGAACAAACATTAACACACACATAAATGATAGAATTGCACATTGACATGGACAATTTAAAGAAACTGCCTATTTAAATTACATAATCAAAAAGTGAAATTTAGACATCTTCCCTCTTCACATAAGTGCAATTATGTCAACAAACATACAATAGACACTGCATTACCTGTCCCCCAGATGCAAACAGAGCACCAAACTCCAAAACCTTTTTGAGATCAAAGCTGTTAACAAAATTCAAAGTTAGATAAACAGCCATGTCTCCAAGAAAACTCGTGTATTCACAGGCACAAATCAAAAGCCAACCAAACAAGAGCATTACAAGTGTACAATAATCCCACCTTCTAAATGACGTGCCAGCAACGTTAGAATCAAAAATAGGGAAGGCAACCATATCTTCAATAGAACCAGATATCCCAGCATCAGCCACCTTCGATTTAATACAAGTAAAGAGTTCAATCAAAGAGGTGTGCTTCACATTCTCAGCAATAGCCCCAACAGCATGAGCGGCAGCAACCCTTGTATCCCAGTTTTTGCTACGAAGATATTGGGAGACCTAACCTCGCAAGTTACATAAGTTAAAGACAAATTTTTTCACAAAAAAGAAATTAATAAATTCAAAATGGAATATGTAAGAAACAAAAATCTACCCTACAACAGAAACTGACATAAAACTTTTTACATCAAACAAACCAACCATAGGCCAGAGCATCTATCAACAAAAACCAAAACAAAGAGAAAGTTATACAACAGTTAATGAGAAATCGGTTTCATATATTTTTCTTTCTTTTGAGAGGAAACGCAAAAATCATGGCAGTCAGTTTTAACTCACAGTTGAATAACAGATGAAAGGAATAAATGCAGATGCGTTGTGTTATTCAAAATGGCTGGGACAGTTTTAGTTCGTGTACAATAGAGATGCTACTGTTGAAGTTCGTGTATATTCTCTTAGTAGTTCGTGTACAGTTTGGCATGACTTTGGGTTAGCTGTCCTTTAATAAATGTTTCTTTTTTATTTCGGATTCCTGACAATAGAGATGCTACTGTTGAAGTTTATATTTAATATAAGGCTCTTGTTTAAGCACATTGAAAATAACTTAACTTTACTTGGTGGTGAATGTATAAAGAAAGTGGGAAGCTAAATTTTCTTGTAAGACACTAAAGTTGTAAATTTGCTGGTTTATTGGTGTTGTGCGCTAAAGTTGTACATCTATTTGGTATCCATTTTGTTGTGCGCTCAATAGAGTTGTACATTTGTTGGTTTGTTGGAAGGGCTGATGCCACAATCATAAGAATAGCAAATTTTGCGTGAAAGGCACTACCAGACATTTGGAGGTATTTGAAATTAATATATAGGGTTAAAAATACTTTTACTTAGAAATTTATATTAGTGGATGTTAGCTCTTAGCAGCCCTCGTATTCTTTCTTGGATTTCTATCTTTTCATTACCATATATCAGACCTTAACCGGTTTCTCCCTATCTTGAATGAAAACGGAAAAAAGTGAAGCTCTACCTAGCTCTCTAAAAACAAAAAATGGCGAACATGTTTAAGCTTAGTCACCAGAGAAATGAAGTAGTTGAAATGTTGATTTTCGAATAAAACTCAACTTCTTCATTGGTTTAGTTACATTTTCAAGGCAGCAAAGATGCAGATGATATAGTGTGCATGGTGTAACTGCACGAAAGCCACCGTGGAAGTCAGTAGTACCTTTTTCAACAGAGAGCTCAAGTCCTGAGGATGCGCTTTGGCAATGTCCCCTATCTGCCGAGCAGCTGTAAATCTGGTCGCTTGGGTTGAACCAGCTATCAGGATTGGGTTAAAGAAAAAGTCAGTTTGAAACTTTGAAACCAAAGAATTGGGAGATTGAGGAAAGGGGGTGATCCGTAACCAAACTAAACAACATGCATTCAACAACAATTTAATTTAATACAGCTGAAAATATAAGCAAAGGAAAAGGTTGAAGGATACTGTCCAAGAGAGTGAGGAGGCGGTGGAGACGAGAGGACTGCTGGGCCATAATAGATCATCCCAACTCTTCTTTCCTCGGTGCCAACAATCTAAGTACTAGTAATAAATAATAGTAGTAACGCTGTAAACTCTCTTCTTCTTCGTTGCCGTCGCTTTCAACAAGTGAGGTCAATGGAACCAAGATATACAATCTTCAGAGTTTTTTTTCCATTACAGAGGAGAACGTGTTTCAGTCCAGACACCAAATGCGTTCCCGACGACCGCGTTTCAGTCCAGACACCAAATGCGTCAGATGGCTTCTGCAAATCCGCACAATTTTTGAAGATTTCAGATAATTTTGAAAAAAAATTAAGCAAACCAAGAGGAAGAGGGCAAAGCAAGTGCGAAAGCATTAGATCGAGCCAGCAATAAGCAATCAGCACCAGAGGAGGCGATGGCACCGGCAAGACGACTTACCTGAACAAGTGCAAGATAAGGCAGCCTAGTGTCTCTCCTTCCTTCTTCCACGGTGGCCTTGGTTTCTTCCCCAACCGCGTTTACGGCGACTGCTAATGGTTTTAATTTTTTTTAATTCCTTTATTTTTCCGTTGGCTTAGTAGACACGACACGGAGCTTGAATTTCCTCTTTTCTACTCTTTTAAAGACAAATTCGGTTTTCTTTTGGGCTTTTCGGTTGCTGATTCATAATGGGCTTGGTATTACATTTGGGCCCGATGGGTTGAAATCGGGTTACCAACCAAGGCCTAGTTTGTGTGAAAAGCTATCGAAGCCAAGATAACTCACAACAAGCACCTGTCATAGCTCTATACTCAGCTTCGGTCGAAGATAATGATATTGTCTTCTATCTTTTTTATCTCCAATAAATTAAGGAGGATCCAAAAAATATGCAATAACTTGTAGTAGACCTTCGAGTAATTGGGCAACTTGCCTGGTCCGAGTCATAGTAAGCCCTCAAAGCTAATTTGTTTTGTGAGGAAAAGAAAAGGCCTTGACCTGGTGCGCCTTTGAGGTACCTTAGAATGCAGAGTGCTACTTCCATATGTGGTTTGTGTGGCTCATGCATGAAGTGGCTCAAAACATGCACTAAATAAATAATGTTAAGACGAGTTATTGTCAAGTAGATCAAGCGCCCCACAATCCTTCTATATTGTGATGGGTCTTTGAGTAGTTCCCCTTTATCTGAAAGTTTCAAGTTTTGTTCCATTGGGAAGTCAACTGGCTGTGCTCCCAATAGGCCAACATTCTTCAATATCTCCAAAGTGTATATCTATTGTGAAATGGAAATACCTTCATGTAAACGTGACACTTTGATTCCCAAAAAATATTTCAAGTCTTCGAGATCCTTGATTCAAAAATGACTGTGCAAAAAAGCTTTAAAGGAAGAAATGACAGCCAAATTATTCCCAGTAATAATGATGTCATCCATGTAAATCAAAAGAGACGCGAAAAAGTTCCCTTTTCGATGAGTGAAAAGTGAGTAATCTGCTATGGATTGTACAAAACCCGCAACTCTAATGGTAGCAGAGAACTCGGCAAGCCATTGGCGAGAAGCTTACTTTAAGCCATATAACAACTTGTGGAGATGACATACTAAACTCTCCCATTGTCGCAGAAGACCATAAGGTGGTGACATATAAATTTCCTCATAAAGATCGCCATGTAAAAATGCGTTATTAACATCGAGCTAATAAATGGACCAATTAAGGGCGAAGGCAATGGACAGTAAACAACGGATGGTTGTCATCTTAGATGTGAGTAAGAAAGTGTCATGGTAATAGACACCCTCCATCTGAGTGTAGCCTTTGGCTACCAAATGAGCTTTGTAGTGTTCAATGGTCCCATCAGAACGTCGTTTGATTTTGTAAACCCATTTACAACCAATGGGAAACTTGTCGTGAGGAAGAGTAGTGATAGTCTAAGTGTGATTCTTTTCCAACGCTTGTAACTTAGATTACATAGCAACCTGCCAATAAGGATGAAATGCAGCCTCAACATATGTACGAGGCTCCACATCATGGCTACAACAACAACAACAAAGCCTTTTCCCACTAAGTGGGGTCGGCTATATGAATCCTAGAACGCCATTGCGCTCATTTGTGTCATGTCCTCCGTTAGATCCAAGTACTCAAGTCTTTTCTTAGGGTCTCTTCCAAAGTTTTCCTAGGTCTTCCTCTACTCCTTCGACCCCGAACCTCTGTCCCGTAGTCACATTTTCGAACCGGAGCGTCAGTAGGCCTTCTTTGCACATGTCCAAACCACCGGAACCGATTTTCTCTCATATTTCCTTCAATTTTGGCTACTCCTACTTTACCTTGGATATCCTAATTCCCAATCTTATCATTTCTCGTGTGCCCATACATCCCACGAAGCATCCTCATCTCCGCTACACCCATTTTGTGTACGTTGATGCTTCACCGCCCAACATTCTGTGCCATACAACATCGCTGGCCTTATTGCCGTCCTATAAAATTTTCCCTTAAGCTTCAGTGGCCTACGACGGTCACACAACACGCTGGATGCACTCTTACACGTCATCCATCCAGCTTGTATTCTATGGTTGAGATCTCCATCTAATTCTCCGTTCTCTTGCAAGATAGATCCTAGGTAGCGAAAACGGTCACTTTTTGTGATCTTCGCTAGATTGCTCCGGTCATTAGTGTGGATAAGTATGTAAATGGATAAAGATAGGAAAGCAAACACAAGATGTACGTGGTTCACCCAGATTGGCTACGTCCACGGAATAGAGGAGTTCTCATTAATTGTGAAGGGTTTACACAAGTACATAGGTTCAAGCTCTCCTTTAGTGAGTACAAGTGAATGATTTAGTACAAATGACATTAGGAAATATTGTGGGAGAATGATCTCGTAGCCACGAAACTTCTAAGTACCGGAGTGTGGTATCGTCTTGACTTGCCTTATCTGTCTCATAGGTAGATGTGGCATCTTCTCTGGAAGTACTCTTCCTCCATCCAGGGGTGGTATCTGTAACTGGTGGAGATGCACAAGGTAATGTATCAATTTCACTTGAAGCTTACTTGTAGTTTCATGCTTGGTCAAACGAGATACAAACCATGTAGTAGGAGTCCCCCAAGTCGCCGAGCTGGGGGATCTGCTGAAAGAGGTGACAGACAAGGTAAGCAATCAGAGCTCCGGCTGATTGTTCACATTCTCCCTATCTTGCAGGCAGCATGAAGGATAAAGAGAAGAAAAATGAGGAGAGATGATATGGGATACTTTTGCTTTTGAAGAAGTAACTTTCCACAGGCTTATTCTTGAACTGAGCTGGAGGGTTTTCTGGTTTCCTCCAGAGTATAAGGCCGACTGAAGAATTTGAGGGTCAAAACAAGTCCATCAAATCTAGAGTACGTTCGACCTTGCTGATATGGGATACTTTTGCTTTTGATAGAGTAGTGGATGTATCGGCACGTGTGCTGTTACGCTTGTCTCCACATGCTTCCTTGTATCCTTCTCACTTGCCCTATCTGTTCCTTAGGCAGATGCGGTATCTTCCCTGGAAGCATAAGATGTTGAAGATGAGTACTCGAGAGCAATGCCAGGTAAGTAATCAGGTAAGGGGTTCCAGGCAGTCAGTTCCTGGCTGGAAGCTTGATTCCAAGTGCTGACTGATTGCTCTCTTTCTCCTTGTCTTGCAGGTAAGAACAAGGCCAAAGGAAAAGACAGGGAAAAAGCATGATATGGGATACTCTTGCTTTTAACCCTGATGATATGAGATATTCTTGCTCTAGTATAGCTTGTTTACAGAGGTATTATCGGGGGGGGGAAAGAAAGCTGAATATTTCGAAAGGTTTTGTTGGGAGTGCCCTCTCAGATAAGAGAAAGGGTTGAGCATTTTTGCAGGTATGCCTGTCCGTTAGGGATGGAAGTCGACATATATAGGAGTCTCCCTAACATCAAGTAATAATGTTATTCTTTTACCCTGCTTGGTTATAGCACGGTAGTGGGAGCTGCCAGCTTCACATGTTTTAACTCTGTCAGAGCACTTTGAAAAAGTGGTTTGTGGTATCTGGAAAGCTGATGTTGCGTGTGAAGATTACAGACCTGTCGGGGGTCTGGCTCTAGAGATTCGGAGAGCGGTGTCTCTTCGATTTTTGAGAAAGTAATCATGTTTGGAGTCTGGCTCTCGAGATTCGGAGGGCCGTGCCTCTTCGATTTTGGAGCAAGCAATCTTGTTGGGAGTGTTTTCTCGAATGTGAGTAAGGTTGGGCATGTTTGCTAGTCTACCTTGCTACGAAGCACAGAGGTTGACACACAGGGACTTTCCAATTATCCAGCAGTGGTACTGTTCCTTTACCCTCTCTTCGATTTTGAGAAAGTAATCATGTTGGAAGTCTGGCTCTCGAGATTCGGAGGGCGGTGCCTCTTCGATTTTGGAGCAAGCAATCTTGTTGGGAGTGTTTTCTCGAATGTGAGTAAAGGTTGGGCATGTTTGCTAGTCTACCTTGCCACGAAGCACAAAGGTTGACACACAGGGACTTTCCAATTATCCAGCAGTGGTACTGTTCCTTTACCCTCTCTTCGATTTTTGAGAAAGTAATCATGTTGGGAGTCTGGCTCTCGAGATTCGGAGGGCGGTGCCTCTTCGATTTTGGAGCAAGCAATCTTGTTAGGAGTGTTTTCTCGAATGTGAGTAAAGGTTGGGCATGTTTGCTAGTCTACCTTGCCACGAAGCACAGAGGTTGACACACCGGGACTTTCCAATTATCCAGCAGTGGTACTGTTCCTTTACCTTTGTGGGTAATAATATGGTAGCTAGACCTTCAAAATTTATGTGTCTAAACTTTGTTAGTGTTGTTTCTTTGCAATTCTTTTACCCTTCTTGGTCAGAGCGATGTAGTGGGAGCTGCAAGCTTCACGTGTCTCAACTTTGTCAGAGAACTTTGGCAAAGTTATCTGTGGTACCCATGAGCTACTGTTGCGTGTGGGAAGTGGGTGATTGAACAGTACGATTCATGTGCTTTCTACTTCGCCAGAAATCTTCGACAGAATGCCCATAATTTCCGCAAAGCTGAGTGTGCGTGTGACAGGTGCTGACAAGGCTGGAAAAGTAGGTGCCTCTTCGATTTCTGAAATCGGCCCTCGTGGTCTCTGAGCAGCCCAGCTTTTGAGAAAGCAAGCCTCTTCGATTTCTGATATCGGCCTTTGTGGTCTTTGAGCAGCCCAGCTTTTGAGAAAGCAAACACCTCTTCGATTTCTGAGATCGACCCTCGTGGTCTCTGAGCAGCCCAGCTTTTGAGAAAGCAAACGCCTCTTCGATTTCTGAGCAGGCGCCTCTTCGATTTCTGAAGCTTCGTCGAGTGCAGATTTTTATAGGGGCTGACATTAAGTTCCAAAACACACTTGATTATCCACCAGTAGAAACTCCATTCTTGCACTTCTAAGATCTTGATTTGTTCGACCTCTTCTCTCTTCAACACCTTTGAAAATGTCTGGCCCCTCCGACCGTCGTTTTGACTTGAACCTTGTTGAAGAGGCAGCCCCGCCTTCTCCAGACAACATATGGCGCCCATCATTCGTCTCCCCTACTGGTCCTCTTACCGTTGGGGATTCCGTGATGAAGAATGATATGACCGCTGCGGTAGTGGCCAGGAACCTTCTCACTCCCAAAGATAACAGACTACTTTCCAAACGGTCTGATGAGTTGTCTGTTAAGGATTCTCTGGCTCTCAGTGTTCAGTGTGCAGGTTCTGTGTCTAATATGGCCCAACGCCTATTTGCTCGAACCCGCCAAGTTGAATCATTGGCGGCTGAAGTGATGAGTCTCAAACAGGAGATTAGAGGGCTCAAGCATGAGAATAAACAGTTGCACCAGCTCGCACATGACTATGCTACAAACATGAAGAGGAAGCTTGACCAGATGAAGGAATCTGATGGTCAGGTTTTACTTGATCATCAGAGATTTGTGGGTTTGTTCCAAAGGCATTTATTGCCTTCGTCTTCTGGGGCTGTACCGCGTAATGAAGCTCCAAATGATCAATCTCTGATGCCTCCTCCTTCTAGGGTTTTGTCCAGTACTGAGGCTCCGAATGATCCCCCTCCGGTGCCTTCTTTTTCTGGGGCTCTACCGACTGCTGAGACTTCTCCTAAGCAACCTTTGTGAAGGCTCCCTCTTGTTTGTTTATTTTGACTCAAGTATATGTACATATTTGTAACTTATCGGGGATATCAATAAATAAGCTTTCCTTCATTTCAACGTATTGTGTTAAATACACCAAAGCCTTCTTCGCTAAGTTCTTTGAATTTTCTTTTGTTGAAGCTTGTATGGTGAAGCTTTGTGAGTGGAGCATATAGGTTGAGGTAGTGTTCCCTTAATTTCCCGAATGAGGAAAACTTCTCGATTGGAGACTTGGAAAATCCAAGTCACTGAGTGGGATCGGCTATATGAATCTTAGAACGCCATTGTGTTCTGTCATGTGTCATGTGCTCCGTTAGATCCAAGTACTCTAAGTCTTTTCTTAGGGTCTCTTCCAAAGTTTTCCTAGGTCTTCCTCTGCCCCTTCGGCCCTGAACCTCTGTCCCATAGTCGCATCTTCTAATCGGAGCGTCAGTAGGCCTTCTTTGCACATGTCCAAACCACCGTAACCGATTTTCTCTCATCTTTCCTTCAATTTTGGCTACTCCTACTTTACCCCGGATATCCTCATTCCTAATCTTATCCTTTCTCGTGTGCCCACACATCCAACGAAGCATCCTCATCTCCGCTACACCCATTTTGTGTACGTGTTGATGCTTCACCGCCCAACATTCTGTGCCATACAGCATCGCCGGCCTTATTGCCGTCCTATAAAATTTTCCCTTGAGCTTCAGTGGCATACGGCGGTCACACAACACGCCGGATGCACTCTTCCACTTCATCCATCCAGCTTGTATTCTATGGTTGAGATCTCCATCTAATTCTCCGTTCTTTTGCAAGATAGATCCTAGGTAACGAAAACGGTCGCTCTTTGGTATTTCTTGATCTCCGATCCTCACCCCTAACTCGTTTTGGCCTCCATTTGCACTGAACTTGCACTCCATATATTCTGTCTTTGATCGGCTTAGGCGAAGACCTTTAGATTCCAACACTTTTCTCCAAAGGTTAAGCTTTGCATTTACCCCTTCCTGAGTTTCATCTATCAACACTATATCGTCTGCGAAAAGCATACACCAAGGAATATCACCTTGAATATGTCCTGTTAACTCATCCATTACCAACGCAAAAAGGTAAGGACTTAAGGATGAGCCTTGATGTAATCCTACAGTTATGGGAAAGCTTTCGGTTTGTCCTTCATGAGTTCTTACGGCAGTCTTTGCTCCTTCATACATATCCTGTATAGCTTGGATATATGCTACTCGTACTCCTTTCTTCTCTAAAATCCTCCAAAGAATGTCTCTTGGGACCCTATCATACGCTTTTTCCAAATCTATAAAGACCATGTGTAAATCCTTTTTCCCATCTCTATATCTTTCCATCAATCTTCGTAAGAGATAGATTGCCTCCATGGTTGAGCGCCCTGGCATGAACCCGAATTGGTTGTCCGAAACCCGTGTCTCTTGCCTCAATCTATGCTCAATGACTCTCTCCCAGAGCTTCATTGTATGACTCATGAGCTTAATTCCCCTATAGTTCATGCAATTTTGTACATCGCCCTTATTCTTGTAGATAGGCACCAAAGTGCTCATTCGCCACTCATTCGGCATCTTCTTCGTTTTCAAAATCCTATTGAAAAGGTCAGTGAGCCATGTTATACCTGTCTCTCCCAAAACTTTCCACACTTCGATTGGTATATCGTCTGGGCCTACTGCTTTTCTATGCTTCATCTTCTTCAAAGCTACACCCACTTATTCCTTCCGGATTCTACGATAAAAAGAGTAGTTTCTACACTCTTCTGAGTTACTCAACTCCCCTAAAGAAGCACTCCTTGCATGTCCTTCATTGAAAAGATTATGAAAATAACCTTTCCATCTGTCTTTAACCGCATTCTCTGTAGCAAGAACCTTTCCATCCTCATCCTTGATGCACCTCACTTGGTTTAGGTCATTTGTCTTCTTTTCCCTTGCTCTAGCTAGTTTATAGATATCCAACTCTCCTTCTTTGGTATCTAGTCGCTTATACATATCGTCATAAGCCGCTAACTTAGCTTCTCTCACAACTTTCTTCGCCTATTGCTTCGCTTTTCTATACCTTTCACCATTTTCATCGGTCATATCCTTGTATAAGGCTTTACAACATTCATTCTTAGCCTTCACCTTTGCTTGTACCTCCTCATTCCACCACCAAGATTCCTTTTGGTGTGGGGCAAAGCCCTTGGACTCTCCTAATACCTCTTTTGCTACTTTTCGGATACAACTAGCCATGGAATCCCACATTTGGTTAGCTTCCCCCTCTCTATCCCACACACACTGGGTGATTACTTTCTCTTTGAAAATGACTTGTTTTTCTTCTTTTAGATTCCACCATCTAGTCCTTGGGCACTTCCAAGTCTTGTTTTTTTTTCTCACTCTTTTGATATGTACATCCATCACCAACAAGCGATGTTGATTAGTCACGCTCTCTCCTGGTATAACTTTGCAATCCTTACAAGTTATACGATCCCCTTTCCTCATTAGAAGAAAATCTATTTGTGTTTTTGACGACCCACTCTTGTAGGTGATCACATGTTCTTCTCTCTTCTTAAAGAAGGTGTTGGCTAAGAAGAGATCATATGCCATTGCAAAATCCAAGATAGCTTCCCCATCCTCGTTTCTCTCCCCAAAACCATGGCCACCATGAAAACCTCCATAGTTGCCTGTCTCCCTGCCCACGTGTCCATTTAAATCTCCTCCTATAAATAACTTTTTCGTCTGAGCAATTCCTTGCACCAAGTCTCCAAGGTCTTCCCAAAATTTCTCCTTCGAACTCGTATCCAACCCTACTTGAGGTGCGTACGCACTAATCACATTGATAAGTTCTTGTCCTATTACAATCTTGATTGCCATGATTCTATCTCCTACCCTCTTGACATCTACAACATCTTGTGTCAAAGTCTTGTCCACGATGATGCCAACACCGTTTCTCGTTCTATTTGTGCCCGAATACCATAGTTTAAACCCTGAGTTTTCTAGATCATTTGCCTTACGACCAACCCACTTAGTTTCTTGTAGGCACATAATATTTATCCTTCTCCTCACCATAACTTCTACTACTTCCATAGATTTTCCCGTCAAGGTTCCTATATTCCACGTTCCTAAACGCATTTTGCTCTCTTGAACTCTACCCTTATGTCCTAGCTTCTTCACCCTTCCCCGTCTAATAGGATCAAAGTACTTCTTTTGTGTGTCCCGTGTAAAGTTGATAGGAACATATGCTCCCAAACAACTTTGAGTGGAGTCGTTCGAAAAGAAGTTTCTATAGCCCCCTTGCTCATTTAACACTATATCCGGGTGCCGATGGAGATACAGCAACCCTTGCTCACTTATCACTGTGCTCAGGCCACACAGCGCGCCACTTACGGGTGACGCCCTAGCTTTAGCGCGATTTCGTTCTGGATTCATTTTCATAAGGATTCGACGTGATCATGGAGTGCCGGCTGTCGACTACCTGACGCCCTCCCCCTCCTCCTTTATCCAGGGGATACCTTGTACCTGGAGTGGAGCTTGATAATGAAGATGGTAATGGTTTAGGTGTGGGCAACATCACTTGTGAGCAGACATAATCACTGAGATAGGCAGGGGCGGTGTGGTGGCGCGGAGGTCGCCCAATAGGTGATAATGATGTGTTGATGGCAAGCTAGGTAGGGGTGGTGTCGATGTCAGCAAATAAGTGGGAAGAGTCAACAGTGGGACTAGAGTTTTCGATAAGGGAGAGTTCTCTAGAGGATGTGAATGGAGAGGGAACTGTGGTACAGATTTCTATATAGGATGAAGAAGTTTTCGAGGAAGTTGATGATGAGTAAGACTCTTCTAAGGCTAGTAAGGTAGGGATAAAAGTAAGTGTGAGAGGTAGTTTGACTAAGAGTGTGGAATGACGCCATGTCTGAATGAGTAGTGATGGGTAAGGTTTCAAAATGATGGGTATTTTCATGAAAAATTACTTCCCGGCTTGTAAAAATTTGTTTGGTGCCCAAATCATAGAGTTTGTAGGCTTTTTGACCAAGGGGGTAACCCAAAAAAGCACAACGCCTTACACGGGAATCAAACTTATGAGAAACATGTGTATTTATTGTGTATGCAAGATAACCATAACCCGTATATGAGTGAAAGTAGGACACTTACCATGAAGGATTTCATATGGTGTTTTGTATTGGAGAATGGGGGTTGGAAATCTATTGATGAGATGGACAGCGGTTAGAACACAATCCCCCCAGAAATGTAATGGAAGACGAGCCTGAAAACGAAAGGCACGCGCCATTTCAAGAATGTGGCGGTGCTTGCGTTTTACAACACCATTTTGCCAAGGCGTATAAACACATGAATGTTGGAAACAATGCCAATATCCCTGGAAAAAAAAACTTGAACAAAGTAACTCTCCACCATTATTGGTTCGAATGGTTTTCACTTGTGTGTGGAAATTGTGTTTGCACAAAAGAAAGAAATTGTTTAAGTAAATTGTGTGTTTCACTTTTCTGGTGCATAAGGAAACCCCATGTAAACCTAGAATAATCATCCACCACAGTTAAAAGATATTTGGCTCCAGAAAGAGAATTGATTTTATAAAGGGCCCTAAATGTCGCAATGAATAAGTTCAAAAGATTGCTTAGTATTAATCGAACTAATGCCAAAAGGAAGATGATGTTGCTTGGCCAAAGGGCATACATCACAAGCATAATTCAAATGAAAAGGGAAATTTAACAAAGTTTTTGCCATAAACTTCAATCTAGAGGGTGATAGGTGGCCCAAACGTCGGTGCCATAACTCAGTGGATGAGGTGACAAGGTTGCAAGAAGGTTGGGCAGAGGGTTGCGGCCTTGCTGAAACTAAAGCCACCAAATAATAGAGTCCTCCACGTAGTTTACCCAAACCAATCGTTTTCTTCGTAGCCAAGTCCTGCAAAATACACCAAGTAGGGTAAAAGGTTAAGGAACAAGCCATTTCACTGGTTACTTGGCTTACAGACATCAAATCAACTTTGAAAGTAGGCACACATAAGACATTTTGTAAATAAATCAAAGGAGTTAAAGACAAACTCCCAATGGAGGTGTTGGGAGCTTTTTCTCTACTAGGTAGTTAAACAAGTGGTATGGTGATATTCTTGGTGCAATGAGTGAGTAAATTGTGTGAAGATGTAATATAATCCGTAGCACCACTGTTGATTATCCATCGACATAAGTGCTACGAGATATTTGGCAAACCCGATGAACTTTCAACGACATTGGCTTAAGGAACATTAGTTTTGGAAAGTTCTGTGTTGTTCCATTGTCGTTCATAATGGACAAAATTTGTTGAAACTGATCATCATATAGGCCAGGTACTGCTGAGTGCAGTTATTGCATGGAAACATCGCCAATAGTGGCATTGTTGGCAAAAAAAGAACCTCCATTACGCTTACTGCACCATCCACCATTATTGCCACGTCCACCACCTTTGTTGGGATTATGAAGGCGATGTTCGGGGGATATCCATGCAGTTGGTAGCATGTGTCAATGGTGTGGTGATCTGCATCACAATGAGTGCGATTGAGTGGTTTACGGGAAGAATAGCTGTTGTCATTCTGACTTTTGCCCTTGGTAAACTGCCATTGCAACAACCTCTGCAGCTTCGCGTGAATCACTCACATCACGCTGTTTTTCTTGCTGAACAATCACGGAATATGTTGAACGCATAAAAGGCAATGGACCCATCATCAAAATTTTACATCATGCAACACTATAAAGCTCATTGAGCCTATAAGAAATTGCATTAGTTTGGTCTTCTCTATTTGTACACCTTGTTTCTTCAAAACGCCACAGGTACATGACTCATGATTGTCATAAGATGCAAGCTCATCCCACAGACCTTTCAACTTGGTATAATAAGCAGCAACGGATAACTTGTCTTGAGAGATAGAAGCTATATCTCGTTGAATTTGAAAAATTATAAGTACATTACCTTAGCTAAAACGATATTCAAGATCCTGCCAAATTGTTTGGGTTGTGGTATAGTAAACCACATTATCATGTATAAACTGGTCGACGAAATTCAAAATCCAAGAAACGATCATGTCATTGCATCACTTCCAGGAAGCATAATAATTTGGTTTCTTCTTTTCATTAGGAACCTTTAGTGTGCCATCCACAAAACCTAACTTGTTATTTGCATTCAGAGAAAGCTTCACAGAACAACACCAAGTGGCGTAGTTGTCTCCGTTGAGATGGTCGGCATAATGGACAAAATAGGGATTGGAAGCATCAAGTTCACTCCTATTAGAGTTATGTTCATTGGCCATGGCTAAAAGTTGGCACCGACAAAGGAAAAATAAGCAACGGGAAGAAAACTAAGGTCTTTTGTTTACCCTAGCTCTGCGATACCATGTAAAATAATGACTGAACAATATATTTGCCAGAATGAGGATTTCATTCATTGAGTTGAAATATGTATACAACTGTGATCTTATAATCAGAGAATACAATCAAGTAAATATAATGTACAAAGTCAACTGTAATCAATTACAATCAAATCATATTCTTGGCTGCTAATCTATCCCTGACTTCGTGGGATAGAGTTGACATCCCAACAGAACCAAAGTATGCATATTACCCAAACCCTAGTTTGGTATGATATATATGATGGATTGGATTATTTCAGTGGAGTAAAATTTTCTATTATATATGAACCACTAATATTTAGGGTTAGTTTTATGCATATGCTTTCTTTGATCTGTTATATATAAAAGTTGATGGTCGAATGCCAAAGGCTGATATGCTTATATGGATACCTTTTCTACTGCATGTTTTATTATAAGAGCTATTGTGCGAAGGTTGTATAAATATGGCATCGGCTCATCAATTCATGAATTGATTAATTTCAATAGAAAGCATGTTTTGATTTTAAAAGATAATATATGCAACTGGTTTCATATCTGCACCTAGTATCTATCTTATCAGAGTTTACATGTATATCTATTATGTATTGTTATAGCTTATATCAAAATAAAGGGTCTGTCAATATTGGAAAGGCTTGTATTATATAGGGAAAATTACACAAAATTACCTCAATTATAGGTCGCAACACAATTTCATATCTCATGTGTTAAACATTACAATGTCATATATCAACTTATGAATTTGTTACAATGTTAGACCTCAATTAATAAATCTGTTAAATTGGCCGTTAAGTGAGGAGGGTACCGCCGTCGGCCATCGCACCAACAATCAAAGAACAAATTGATTATAATCTGAAAAATTGTAACGCTTTTCCAAAATGCATTCTGAAGAAGAAAGAGAGCAAAATCGTATATTTATAGGAGGTTAGGCACTTTGCGCAACGAAACCTTTGTCGCACAAACATCTGCAGTGAATATAGTTTTGATTCCTCTTATTCACATGCACTGAATGCTCTGACCAAGAAACTAAATGACCTTTGTGCGACGAAGGCTTTGTCGGGCAAGGTTTATCACCTTGCACGACAAACATTTCGTCGCACAAAACATTTAGATTTGAAATATGGCCGTAAGGTTATCTACTTTTTTGCGCCCTTTGTGCGACAAAGCTGTCATCGCTAAAAAATGTTGCGCAACAAACGTGAGGGATTGTAATTATAAAATTTACGTAAACATAGATCTTTAATATCTATATTTACGTAAACTTCATAATTACAAATAAATAGTCAGTTATAATATTTATACTAAAAATAATTAAAAAACTTAAGTAAATTGAATTAATATTCCATGCAATTATTTAAACAACAAAACATGAATTAAAGCCTAATTAAGTCCAAATACATAACCCATAAAAAAAAACTTAAACTTAAATATTGTCCTCATAAACATAAATTTAAAACTACTATTTCGATGGTGCTCCATTCTGCTCCACGGCATAACATCATCGCCTCTTCCATCAACTTCATCAACTCTTCGTTGGTATCATCAAAAGTATAGTTACACTGTTACACATATATGCAAATAATTAATCCCAACATATAACAAAAAAAGTTAACAAAACTTCAACATTTGTCACACTTACTAATAATTGATCCATCATCGCCTTCTTCACATTATCGGACACATATTTCCAAGAACGTCACTCAGCAGTAGGACAATGACTCCGCATTGCTGCATCAATCGTATACGCAAACTCCATATATTGCCTCATATCATAGGGCTCAGAGGGCACACTCTGCTCTCGGTTTTTATCCTCCATGAAGAGAATTGTGAAGAATAAGAGGGCAAAAGCGCATATTTATAGGAAGGTTAGGCACTTTGCGCGACGAAGCCTTTGTCGCGTAAACCTCTGCACTAAATACAGTATTGATTCCTTTGATTCACATGCACTGAATGCTCTGACTAAAAAACTGACTAGACTTTATGCTACGAAGCCTTTGTCGTGCAAGTGTCTGCTGATTACCATGCGTTGAATGCTCTGACCCAAAAACTAAACGCACTTTGCGTGATGACGCCTTTGTCGCCTGAGGTAGCCATGGGAAATCCTTCGTCGCACATTTATTTTCGCCCAAAAAAAAATATATGTGATTTTCTTATTGACTTTGCACGACAAGCATCTTTTTTTCATCTTGCAAACTTTATTGCGCAACAAAGTTCTCCATCGTGCAAAGTGCAGCAACCTTGCGCGACGAAGATATTTTTTTTTGTTGCACAAAACGCCCTTGAGCGATATAATTTTGTTTATTGTGCAAATAGTTTTTCCTACTAGTGTGTGTAGTGGTTAGGATGATATATAAATGGGTCATGTTGACAATTATTACTATGTAGAGACAAATTTCCTAAGATGAGACCAAGAAAAATTATAATCTATATGATTTGCAGTTTACACCCAAACTGGGACTAAAACCTTTTATGACCAAATATAGGCTATTTCTATATAGAGCTATATAGAGCATCACTGTAAAGATGTTCTATATTGTAATTAAGATTCAAGAAAAACGAAGAAAATAAGTATAATGCTTTCCTCCTTATCCATGAGAGGAATCCACATTTCTTGCTCACATGACACCATTTTACCATACAAATATCATAATTTAAAGGGAGCTTTAACGAAAAGCTTCCGGCACTGTTTACTTTAACGAAAAACCACATTTTTTACACTAAAAAGTGAATCTTGGTACTATTCATTACCCTTTATTTTATTATTATCGTTAAAACTTAAAGCTTTCAAGTCATTTTCATTAGTTTTCCTTAATTTAAATTGTTTATTGTGTTCATTGTCATAAAAGTTATTCATTTTGAAGAACATTTAGATTTTCATATTTTTTGAACAAATAAAAAAAAGACATAATTTTTTTTTGAGTACATCGATATTTTTACACTAAGGGAAGAAGGAGTTCGACTAAGCCACATAATGGGCAACCTAATTTGGTATTGAATTCGCCATCCACGAGATTCTAACCTAAGACCTCTCACTTTCAAATGAAAATGAATATTATCAAACCGTAATACTGAATGACAAAAAAAAAAAAAAAAAAACAGACAGAAACTAGCGGTAAAGAAAACCTAAATTCTGTTAAGAGTATTTTTTTTTTAATAATATTGGGTGTCAAGACTTTAGCCCTTAGATGACTTTCTAATAGGTGACAAACTTAAAATAAAAGTCAAGCAGATTCAGACAAAATCGAATCAAAGGATACGTATCCTGTATGGAAAGATGGTCACAAACTCAAATTAAAATTATAAATAATCGTTGAAATAAAATAAATATTTGTTTTCCTCCAAATACTAACAACTTAGTTTTCATATTTCCTTTTGAAAAATTAATTAATTTTTTATGGTCTTGGGAAGAAAGGGTCGGAAGGGAAGCGAAGGGATGTGGAGACAAATGTGAGGAAGGGCGCATTGCAAGGAGCAAGAGAGAAAGGTAAGCTAGGAGACAATAACGGGGAGTTTGAATGGTTGGGAAAATGTCATATGCCAGTATATAAGAGGAGACGGAGCTACTTGGGACAACAAAAGCAAAAGAAGACAGTCATCGTCTTCCAATTTCCCACTGATACAAAATATAGAAATAGAGGGAGACAGAGAAAGAGGCATCGATTTGTGCGTGTGCATGTGAATTATAAAAAAGATGTCTGGGATGATTGTTATGCTGCTGTTATGCCTCTCAGTGGGGACAATTTCGGTAGTCAACTGTGGAGATCCTACCATTTTCTTCACATGGAATGTGACCTACGGAACCCTCTCACCCCTAGGAGTTCCCCAGCAAGTCATTCTCATAAATGGCCAATTTCCTGGACCCAACATCAACTCCACCACCAACAACAACGTTATCGTCAACGTCTTCAATAACCTTGACGAACCATTCCTCATCACATGGTACGTACGTTAACTTACTAGTTACTACTACGCACGCAATTATAGATTTGCAAATTTGCAATGCAATCCAGCCCTACACCTTTAGTTATTGATTAACAAGAAATTAATTAAGAGGTTTTTGAACTTTAATCCTTCAAGAAGATTAAAATTTAATAAAAATTTGGTGTTAGATTGGATATTTATTTTATTAATGTGTACTTAATTCAAATTCATATTATATTTTTGTTTTAATATTTAATAGATATCTTATTTAATATCATTACATTAAATTTTAAATTTATTATTATACACATTTTAAGTCATTAATTTTATTTAACTTCCTCTAATTAGTGTATCTAAACGTCCATATCATAATATATTTTATAGTTTAGTGTGCTGAAATGTCCATACCTAAATATATTGTAGTGAATTAATGGCACATAAGAAAATATGCAAAAACACAAGTGTATAAGACAATTTTTTCTAAGCTTCATCTTATTTTGCGATTAAAATCTAATTTCCTAATTAATTAATAACCATCACATCCATCGATCCCAATTATATATATTTGATTGCATGCTTGCAGGGTGGGTGTCCAGCAGAGGAAGAATCCATGGCAAGATGGAGTTCCTGGAACCATGTGCCCCATCCCCCCCGGTACAAACTACACCTACAAATTCCAAGTCAAGGATCAGATTGGGAGTTTCATGTACTACCCTGCAACGGCCATGCATAGGGCAGCCGGTGCCTTTGGAGGCCTCCGCATCAACAGCCGTAATTTAATTCCCGTTCCTTACGCTGCTCCGGAGGATGACTACACTGTCATAATCGGTGACTGGTACACCAAAAGCCACAGCCAACTTAGGAAATTCTTGGACAGCGGCCGTAGCATGGCCAGGCCTGACGGCGTCCTTATCAACGGCAAATCAGCAAAAGGAGATGGCAAGGACGAGCCCCTCTTCACCATGAAGGCTGGCAAGACTTACAAGTACAGGATCTGCAACGTGGGGCTCAAGAACTCCCTCAACTTTAGGATCCAAGGCCACCAAATGAAGCTTGTCGAGATGGAGGGCTCCCACACCGTCCAAAACACCTATGATTCGCTTGATGTGCATATTGGCCAATGTTTCTCTATGCTTGTCACTGCCGACAAGGAACCCAAGGACTACTACATGGTGGCTTCCACCCGATTCACCAAGAGCGTGCTCACCGGCAAAGGCATCATCAGATACGAAAATGGTAACGGACCTGTCTCCCCTGAAGTTCCCAAGGCTCCTGTGGGATGGGCCTGGTCTCTCAACCAGTTCCGTTCCTTTCGCTGGAACCTCACTGCCAGCGCAGCTAGGCCTAACCCTCAGGGATCCTACCACTATGGAAAGATTAACATCACCCGCACCATCAAGCTCATCAACTCTGCTAGCAAGGCCGACGGGAAGCTTCGCTATGCCATCAACGGAATCTCCCACGTGGACCCTGAAACCCCACTCAAGTTGGCCGACTACTATGGAATCCGTGAGAAGGTCTTCAAGTTCGACACCATGAAGGTTGATCCCCAATCACCTGCAGAAAAGATCACCATGGAACCCAATGTTCTCAATATAACCATAAAAGACTTTGTGGAGATCATCTTTGAGAACCCGGAGAAGAGCCTCCAGACTTGGCATTTGAACGGATACGCCTTTTTCGCCGTCGCGTAAGTGCAGCTATGCATGCCTGCATTTTCTCTCTTTCTCTTTCTCTCTTTCTCACACGTGCACGCACGCACATATATATAGCTACTTCACTTTTAACTAAGAATATATACTTGTATAGTTTCGTCAAAATATGTATCATATTGTTAATGATTTCTTCTCTATCTGTGTGACTACTGATCGTCAGCGTGGAGCCCGGGAAGTGGACCCCAGAAAAGAGGAAGAACTACAACCTTCTCGACGCCATGAGCAGGCACACCATCCAAGTGTTCCCCAAATCTTGGGCTGCCATCCTATTAACATTCGACAACGCTGGAATGTGGAATCTTAGGTCAGAGCAGCCGGAGAGGCGCTACCTAGGACAACAGCTCTACGTGGGAGTTGAAAATATTAAACGCTCCCTCAGGAACGAGTACAACATGCCAGACAACGCCCTTGTCTGTGGCCTCGTCAAGGGCATGCCTATGCCCCCGCCTTACAGCACGTAAGATATTTTACCGCCATGCCATGCCGCTTCACACTAGCTATATATGACAGAGATACCAACATGGATGGAGAGGACAGCGGAGGATTCGAATAGTGTGCGCGTGTGAGTGAGTGTGAGACAGGAGAGATCATTACAATTTATGTATTTCTTCGCAGCTATTTAAGCAAACAAAGTTAGGGAATGGTAAAGAATAAGAAGGGTTGGAATGTATGGCATTACATTTTCCTACAGACAAAAAAATGAAAAGAAATCCCGTTACATTTTTGTACTTTCTATTTAAGGTTTAATCTCATTTTACTACCATGAAGTTTTTTGGTTTTCAACATTTAGTGTATCAAGTTTTTTTCATCCGAGAGTGATACCTGAAGTCATAATTTTGGGACACTTTCATATATTTGTCTTTCATACATTTGTTAAGTTTGCTGTTAAATCAGTTGTTAACCGGGGATGTGGTGCTACGTGGACGATGATTGGACGTCACGTGTCAATATCAGTCCACATGAATATTAAAAAATAAAAAATAAAAAAATTGAAGATTTCACAAAACTCTTTTGTGTTTTGTGCATTTCCCTCTGAAATCCCAAAATTTGTCTCATTCTCGTCCCGCCTCAGTCTTCCAACTCCACTCCCACCTTTCGATTTTTCCTTTTTTTTTCTTCGATGCATACAGGAATTGGGAAGCAGAGGCACAAAAGATTTTTTTTCACCAAAATTGTTAACGAAATAAATTTGGAGGAAAAATTAAAAAAGAAAAGGGCAAGTTTATTTGAACCCATCTAACCTCTTTCTACATCCAACTTACTCTCTTCATACATATTTTTTTTTAATTAAAGAATTAATATATCTTTAAACCCAAATTTATTACCTACACTACCCTCTCAAACCCAATTCAAAATATAAAGTTATCTTTACACCCATTCCCTTTATAAAATAACATCTCTAACTGAATGTTTTTTTTTTTTTCGGGATAAGGATTGAAACTTGACAACCGTGTACACCAATTACCTTATATAATCATCCACATCTATAAGTTTATAAATTACCTTCTTGTCTTTGAATTTTTCTTCACTTTGGTTGCTAAGCTTTTTGGATTTCGTTGGTATGTTTTGTTTGCAGGGATAATCGCATAGTCAATTAGGATTGTGGGTTGCTTACAGCAATATCTGACATTGAGGTTAGCCTTCTTCTTTTACCTGCATATTCTTCCTTATTTTGCAGCTTATATTTATGGATTTTTTTTGGGTTTGAATAGGTTGATTATATTGATATTCGAGATACGACATTACTCAAGGTTCTTGGATATGAGAACCTAGTTGAATTTGGCATGTTAACTTCATTTGCTTATACTCTAGAGGAAGACTTTGGTGAGATTATGGTGGCCACCACTAGATGGAAACTATGCTCGGTGATACTGCCATTATTGTACATCCTAATGACGAGAGGTATAGACAACATGCCATCCATCCTTTCAATCCATCCTTTCAATGGAAGAAGAATTCCTATAATACGTGATGAAATTCTGGTTGATCCAGAGTTTGGGATTGGTGTTGTGAAGGTAAAGTTTAACATATAAGTTCCAAGTGATTGGATTAAATTTGTTTTTTCTGGTTTATGTTTCACAGATGTAAAGATCTTTATGCTCTCTCTCTTTGGCTCATGCAGATTAACCCAGTCTATGATCCTAATGACTTTCCTTTGCCCCTGTATAATTGCATATGACTAGCATTTCCATGGCTGTTTTTTTTTTCCTGCTACCAAACCCATCCATAGACTTGGGATCCAAGAGATACTTCTATAGATTTGAATTTGCTAGAAAATGCAATGCAAGCTCTAGTTCAGTCCTTCACTTTGTCATAAACCTTTGACCTTGATGCTTTGGATTTGGATGGAGACATGTCACCCGCTAGTGAGTGGTCAAGGTTTATGAGGTTGGACAATCATTATTTGCACCAAGAATCAAGTTATATGTCTTTACACTACTATCAAAAGTTCTTGCAATGGTGTTTTGGGGGCAGACAGACGACAGAGACAAACAAATATGATACAATATAATATAATAAGTATGGAATGTAATCCAAAGAAGAAGCAAACAAACAAAATATTCATAAATCAAGTCATACCTTAGTTAGAGGATTCAAAACTTCAAAATCACTATCCATCAATAAAAAAGCTTGTTTTTCTCTATCAGAACTATTAGGGTTTTAGCCAAAATGGAGGTAGGATACAAAGGGTGATGCTAGGGGTTTAATTATAGTGTCTGGGTTTATTGAGAAATTTAAGTTTTATTATTAATTTCATTTTGTACTTAATAGTAATTATGCAATAGGGTAAAATAGACAATTAACATTTAAAATTTAAGTTGGGTGTAGAAAGAGGTTACATGGGTTTAAATAAAATTTCCCAAAAGCAAAATAGAAAAAAAAAGGATTGTATATATAGCTGGAAAAAGCTGGAATGCCTACTCCTCCAAAAAGCGCTTCATAATCTTCACACTTGGTTCCACCACCTGCCCCTCCCAAATCTCTGACCACCTTTCTCCGTCGTCATTTTCCGGCGTCGACGTCGCAACGACCGCCTCTTCATATGCTTCTCTCCGCTCCCAATCTTAGAATCTCCCGACCCATCACTTCCATACCCGACTCACATCTTCCCTTTCCCCTACTCTCTTCACCTTCCTTCCATTCTCTCTTCCTATTATTCCGACCTTTTCAAAAACCCTAATCCCCAAAATCTTTTTGACCCATTCGACTTTGACTTCGATTTCTTTCCGTCCCACTCAACCAACCAATTATATTTCGACTTCGACTTCTTGGTTCTTGCAAAAAAAAGGAAGGTAGTTGAGATGGCTCTATTGGGGTAGGTCCAAGTGCTGGAAGTTCACTTCCGTCTGTGAGGAGCTTCTTGATCCTTGGGAAGGAAATACAAAAAACATGAAATACAGGAAATTGAGAGGGGAGAGGGGAAAAAAGGGAAGAAAAACAAAAATTTTGGCAAGTGAGCAAAAGAGTTTTGTGAATTTATAATTTTTTTGATAACGTAGGCCCATATTGACACATGACGTCCATTCATTGTTTATGTGGGTGCCACGTCACTGGCTAACGGCTAATTTAACAGTAACCTTAATGGATGTATGAAAGTGTCCCAAAATTATAACTTCAAGTACCACTCTGTTATGAAAAAAACTTGATGTACTAAATGTTGAAAACCAAGAAACTTCAAGGTTGTAAACTAATATTAATCCTATATTTAATTTGGAATATTTTATCATCTATTTTTTACACCTATTTATTTGGTTTATTTTGCCATTTTATTATTTTTCTTTTATGTATATGTAGAGTAATTTTAGAAAGATTGTTTTTATAAATCACATTTTGTAAATTACATAATGTGGTTGACCATTGGTCTTGTTTATTAAATTCTTTAAATTATGAAGTCTTACTTATCGTCACATCATGTGGTTTACAAAATGTGATAGGTCTCCCTGGCATTTTCCATGTATATAGAGGGTAATACAGTTATCACATTTTTCATATTGTATTTGTACAACCTTTTTAATAGAGGTAGCCACACCAATATATATGGGTCACATCTCTATTGAGGTGGTACAAATGTGGTAAGAGTAACATTTCTAAATAAACTTATAGGCATAACATGGTCCACCACCAACATCACCGATATTATCCCAACTTAACAACTTATTACTAGTTGTTAGGTTTTATCACAAAAGGCTTCAGTAATATTAAAGGTGGAAACTCCCATATATTAATTGTATATTATATTGTCATGTAATCGATGTGAGATCTTATTCTCCAACAAGCCTCTTCACAATCACAAGTGACTTCACACGAAGTCACTCGGGAAACCAATTCAAACATCGGGAATTGGTCAAGTTATTATACTAGAGCTAACACATGATTTTTCAAGAGCCCAGCTAGTATTCAGTAGTCCATCACTAGAGCCAACGCACGGATTTCAGAAAAACCTAGTTATTCGATAGTTATTCATTAGAGCCAATGCACGACTTTGAAGGCCAAATTATCAGTTAATGTTGGAACCAAATTTGTGCACCTATATGGGCGGTGGTTGAGTGCAAATTCGAGTAAACTTAAGCAACCTGCAAAACAGTAAACAACAGTGGACAAGCCTAAGACCGCGGGGAGAGGGTGTGTGTGTCGGCCAAGACTCTCCGACAGTCAAGTTAGTGAATGATTTTAGACTCAAACAATGGGCAAGATGATTCAAGTGTTTAGATTGTGTTACTATAGATGAACCCTAAATCGATGTATTTATACCATGGGGAGAGAGACATTTTTAGGATATAAACTTCATTCTAAGTTGGGAGAATCCTAGATGATATCTAGAAGTAGATATTGCACCTTCTTAAGAATTATGATTACTTACAGCGCATGCCAATCCCTAGGTTGTAGGAACTCGAAGACTTATAGGATCTGATGGTGGCACCGCTACTCTGTCCGATATAACTCAACTCGGAGCTGGTGAGTCTATACTAGACTTTTAAGGTAACTGTATTTGGACCAGCCTTACTCCAGCCTTGAAAAATCATGGTTTTAAAAATATTCTGTAAACATGTGTTGATTGTTTTACTCATTGCCCCAGTTCTCGGGTCACAGGCTTTCATGATTGCAACGTGATGCCTAAGGGGAAATCTTCCTAGCCCAAATTGTGTGTTCAACTCTATTGAATCTTAAATGAAAGTTCTTTGGAGACCTGGTCGCCCGTAGGTAGGCTGAAAACATTTTTTTAATCATATGTGTCGGACCTTAGCGTTTCCGATCAGATCACCTTGGTTGGCCTGACCAAAGCATTTTCACATATTGGAGCTCAATTGGAATAAAATTCTTCTTGGGGATTACCTATTATGGATGATGCCCCATTCGAACCTGCTAACACATAGTGTTGTAGAACGTACTTGGCTTAGTATGCTGGTTCATGATGCAAATAGTCGTACTCAGGGTCGAATTTCAGAGCCACCATTTGATGATTTATGGATCGTGCTTTCGACTATTCCCTTGAATGGCGTAGTTATAACCCATAACCTTACTGGTTGTATAAACATTTTGGAGGTCGGATGGTGCATTGGGTCAAGGCGTCATGTGCCTATGCCCCTAGCCCGCCGACCGTTATTGTTCTTATTACAGCTTGAGCTCAAGTTGCTAACCGTTCAAGACGAACTGGCTAAAAAGGCTCTTCTAACAGTGTAACTTTGAACTTTTTAAGACTTGCATATGTGTGCAGTTTTCAAAGTTTAGGCCTTGTTTTAAACGAGTGAGGTACTCCTTGGAATAATCAGTAAGGGGTTTGATTTTCTTTAGCCGGGATCATATCTCTCAACACAAGTTTTTATCTTTCTCGGGCTTTTTTGTTCGTCATTATTCTTAGGTAGCAAGGTAAGGTACTACTTGTTGATGAGATAGTGTCAATGCAACCATTCTCGATCAAGGATAGTGTTGTAGAGGATGAGCTATTTATCATGACACACCTCAACCCAGATATCTAAATGAGACATGGATGGCACCTGCTGGCCGCCACTTGAAAGTGATGAAAGCCATGAATATATGAATTTGCGAGGACAAGAGAGAACAAGTAATTCAAAAAATCATATCCTCAAGAATATACAAATGCTAAGAGGCAATAATAATAATCCAAATTAAACATAATCAAAACAGAATGTCCAATAGCTACAATTTCAAAATGAAAGATGTACGAATATGTCCAGAGCAGACCACTAAATGGAAATACTAGTGAAAGGTAAGACATCTAGTTACAATTATTCATAAAAGAAAACCATACGCAAGTGGAAGAACGCTAGATCACTAGTAAGGAAATGCCTCGATGCTCATATTCCTCGTCACTATGTCCTGAGGGGGCGCAAAAACAAAAGGTGAGTGGACCATAATTTATATTAATACTAATAATAATAAAAGCCAATTTCTTTGTGAACCCCCTTCCCCCCGGTTTTGAAAATGTATATAATACTACATATAGGTTTTCTAAACCTCTAACATGCCAAAAATGTTTGTAGTAATAAAAATCATCTCTAAAGGTGGTATCAAAACGCCAGAAGGCAAAACCCAAAAATCTCATAACTTAAATCAATGGTATACTCAACTAGGGGTATCATAGTGGCCCGAAGACATAACCATCACTTGAAAGTGAAGCCGTACGACATTAGGTTACGCCAGTGAAGAAATATAGGGGTCCATCACTCAAAGGTAAAGCTATATGACTCTGCGTTACGCCAGAGAAGAAACGTACGTAATAGGTCCATCATCTGAAGGTGAAGCTGTACGACACTAGTTTACGCTAATGAAGAAATATAGGGGTCCATCACCCGAAGATGAAGCTGTATGACTTTGGGTTACACCAAAGAAGAAACATATACATATAACATAAAACATCGACACTAGCCGTGGCTAGTGAAGTTGGTAGTATGTCATAAACATCATCAATTGTGTTCTATGACCAAAGGCATTAACATACTCGGTTGTGTGAATGTGATGTATGATAACCCACTAAATAAGCACAAAAAACGTATCTAAAAAATCTCATATCAAATTCGGAGCTCAAAAGCTCAAAGCCTCAATTCATAAATCCAAAATAAATCATATTCATAAATCCATAGAATTTCATATACGAAAATCCAATAATTCATAACCTTTCGTAGAACGTAAATTTGATAAATCATAAATAATGCATAAAACGTAAAATCATGAAATCATTCTTTTTGTGAATGCAAGCCTAGCATTATATTAAAATATGCAATTTAAGAAGTGATCCACTCATAAATATTCCGCTACTAGGGAACCGCTAGAACTAGGGAGGAAAGGGTCACTTCCAACCAATGTACCTAAACACAAATAGAGACCATTTAATAAAACTTTACTAAAACGATAGAATTGGGAAAACATATAGCGGATTCAGATTTAGCACGTCGAAAAACCTAAGGAGGGACCTCAGGTTTCCCCACGCTCTGCCATAAGGCAGTGACTCGTGAGGCTACACACCACTGCACGCTCAGAGATTGGTCGTCGGAAAACTCGTAGTCGCTGTCGTGGTTGACAGAGGTGCGTATGCTCCACGCACCGGCCAAGATAGCCATCCACGCGCATCCACACGCAGCCCACGCGCCAACCATGGAAACTAGGATTGGGTCAAGGTCAGGTCAAATCTGGGTTTAAAGTTACTGGGTTGAACTAGGTTATTGGATTGGGCCTGGTAGTTGGGTTGGGTTCGATTTTGGGTTGCGAGTCAGGTCGACCCGGTTTCAGGCTGTGGGTCAGCCGGAATCTGGGCAGAGTTTCTAGAGCTCCGTTCGAGCTCATTTCTTCACAATTTTCAACGTTCTAGCTATGGAAATGAAGCTTATAATGATAAGAAGAAGTTTGTACCATTTTGGAGCTGTGTTGTGGGCGGAGTTGGCTGGAAAATGGCACGGAAGACGACAGTTCTCGCCAAAATCTAGGAAAAGTTTCCCCCAAGCTGTTTCCAGCGTCCAACACTTGATTAACACATACCAACTATTCTAATCTAACTTAAAAGCATGATCTAAGGAGTTCTAGAAGGTTTACCTTGGTCGTAGACAACGTAACTCACCGGAGAACACAAGCACAGTGACTGTGCTACAGTACCGAGAATGAGAGAGATATATGGGTGCCTAGTCGAGGATAGTGATTCCCGTCGCTGCCAAATGGTGGTGATCGGCTCTAGCATGATGGGAACAGTGGTGGATGTCTTGTCATGGTTATGATGTTTGTGTGCTTTTCCGGAGAGAGGAGAAGAGTTGAGAGATGAGAGGAAGATAGATAAGGAGAGAGATAGATAATGTTCTAGAAAGAGAAAAGTTCATAGGGGAAAAGAAAAAGAAGAATAGGAAAATAGGGAAAAAGGGGTCACGGGAAGAACACCCCAGAAATAAGGGAAATTGCCACGTGTCACTCTAGGAGAAGCCCAAAGTGGAGAAATATCTTTAATTGTGAAATTACCAAAATGCCCTTGACGTTCAAAAATTCGTAAAAGCTTTAGCTTTGAATTCGATTTCGTTCTCGTCTACACGTTCGTATCAACGAGTGCTACAAAAATAAAATAAAAGAAAATTTCCTACATGTTAACGGAAGTCAACGTTTTCGTCATTAGGGGTATTTTCATAATTTTAATGAATTAAAACGTAAATTTTTAAGACTGGTCGTTACATATCACATAGAAAGCCATCAAATATTCAAATAGTTTTTCCTATACCTTGAGTTGTACAGTTTCCATAATGTTGTGTGGGACCCCATTAAGAGCTTGAATGGTGGATCTTTCGAAGTTGATTTTGTTGAGGACACCCATCATTCTAGCTACGTGTATGAAGATGAAGTTGTCATTTGACTCGTTGTCAATTAGGACCTTGCCCACCATGGCATCAGAGAATTACAACTTGACCACAAGGGCATTATAGGGAGGGAGAGAATGTCTTCTGGTTGGTGGCGCGATTTTTGGGATGATGAGCCTTTCGCATCGTCTTTTTCCCTTTCTAAGCCCTTTTGAAATAGTCCCAGTTTCTTCCTTTAAGGCTATTGTTAGGGAAATATCTCTTCCCTGAATGGTGGGGTGGTAGTAAACCTAAGGTTTTCGATGGTTCTTTAGTGCCTCTTGTTGGGACAAGTTTCGGGGCCATGTGATTTAGATTCGGGTTCGTTGTCCTGGAGGAACCTAAAGGCCAGAGACTTCGAGACGGGCGATTGTGTCTTTGATAGCTTTCATCCTTTCATCTAGTTTGGAGTGGTTAGCTTGTTCCCTGGTTCATAAGTTCTTTTTAAGATCTCTTGTTGATGTGTATATCATTAGAGCATTTTCCTAGACTGGATTTATAAATGGGGCATAATCATCCCTTGTGCCTGTGTCCTGATCATGGGATGTTCTTCTGGACATAACTTCCATATGGCATAGTGATCTGGCTGAGAAGAATATGAGTCTTCTCTCAATGAAAGCACCAATTGTTGAAACCAAATTCGTGCACCTCCATGGGCGGTGGTCAAACGCATATCCAAGTATACCTGAGCAACCTGCAAAACAGTAAACAACTGTGTCTTGCAATTATGATTGTGGAGATAAGATCGTTATGCAAGCTTATGGTAGATCTTTCGCATTTGATTTCTTGAGCGAAACACGTTAACCTTGACATACGTGGGAATGAGTGTATGTCCTGTGAGAAGGTCACATGTCTACATGTGGTGTTTTAAAGAAACTTGAAATTGTATTAGCATGGCTATTACACACACTACACTTTAAGGATGATCAAAAAGTTACTGCTAACATTTGAACAAGGAAGATTAGCTTGGATTAGCTTGTTTTGTGCTAACTAAGGTTCTCAATGATCTGTTCTCTTGAATGAAATTCTGTGAGGGTCACATAGGGGGAAGCTAATGTTTTCCGTGTTACTACTTTTTCATGTTTTCTTTATTTTGCCCTAGGACTAGCAAAAGTTAAGTGTGAGAGTATTTGATAAGCTTATATATATATATATATATATATATATATATATATATATATTTTTTTTTTTTACATCAAATTTACTTGTCTTTTCTAAGTTAGTTCCTTGTATTTTTGAGCTATTTACTTTGTTTTTGTGTTTTGTAGGATTTTTTCAGGCAAAGAAGAGAAAGGGAGCACAATTGAGATTTTAAATAGCAAATTCGTCAAAATTGCCTGTGCAGATCAGCTGACTTTGGCAGCGAGTTGCGAACAACTCAGAATGAATCAGAGAATGAGTTTTAATGTGTGTGGAAAGCTACGAATGTCTATTTTCTAGAGCACTTTACGACTTTTATATCATTTTTTAAGAAGAAGTTATGCTTATTTTAATACTGAAATGTTCCCTAAAGGCTGAGCAGTTTGTAATTGACAAGAAAGCAATGAAGGCAATAAACACAATAAATCCTAACGGCCACAATTGATGCAGCGAAGAAATCCACAAGTCTCCATACTAATTGGCTTTAATTAGGAATGAATTCTCATGATGATGGAAACCATAACACATTTGAAAGGTTATGAAAAGAAAAGAAAAGAAGCCAAATGTGAAGAAGAGAACAAGAAGGCAGCAAGAACGAGTGAGGAAAAGCAACAAGGATAACACTCTATTCTTTTGGTTTCATCTTCTCAAACTCATGTCTTTCTTTTGGTTTAATTTAAGAATTATGTGTAACTAATTTCTAGAAGTTAGGGGCTGTTTGAAGCCTAAAAAATGATTGCAAGTTTGTTATGACTTTTTGTTTGAATTTCTCTTATGAAGGATGAAAATTGGTTCACTACCTATGTTAGTGATGAATACTTTATGTGTTTTCTATGGATGCATACTTAGTAAGCATATATATGATTCTAATGCTATGAACATGTGTGTGTCTACCCTTACCGAATGAGGACCTACATATGTTCTAGAGTAGTATTTGTTAATTGCAATTAACATGTGAACCAATTTCTAGGATAAGTAAGACAACGCCAGTTTTTACGATGCCCTGTGTTGACTCAAACTCTTTTCGTTCTTAATGATTTCTACTTCATAAATTGATGAACACGCCATTCTAGATTGCATGCTAGAGATTAAGTTGAAAACACCATTCTCTTAACATACTACGTAAGAGAGAGTAATAAGTTGAGTTCTAATAGTGAGCCAACTTGAGCATCTTGATCTAGAAATAAAAGGAATTTGAATGAAAGATAACATGTTTGCATGATTATTTGGTGTTGGATATGTAACATCCCACATCGCCTAGGGGAGTGATCCTTAAATGTATATTCTCATTCCTACCTAGCTTGAGGCTTTTTGGGAGCTCACTGGTTTCGGGTTCCATAGGAACTCCGAAGTTAAGCGAGAAAGGGGCCAGAGCACTCCCAGGATGGGTGACCCCTGGGAAGTTGCTCGTAAGTTCCTAAAAACAAAACCGTGAGGGAATGATAAGCCCAAAGCGGATAATATTGTGTTACGGTGATGGAGCGGGCCCGGGAAGTGGTCCGCCTCGGGCCGGGATGTGACAGGATAGCACTTCCCCTAACTCATTTTCTTAATTTGTGAACTAAATTCTATTTTTCGTCATTTTATCATTGTTGCTATTATGGTTTTATTGAATTTAATTAAAATAGCAAACCAACTCCAAAAATCTTGAAATTTTGTGTGAGTGTACCTCCGTGTGTCTGTTTGTATATAAAATTTCATTGAATTTAGATAACTGTAAGTTAGTCTAATAATTATTTTTCAATGGCTGGTCATTAGGATAGCAACCTAGTTTTTGTGGTACTTTAAGAAGTTAGGCAAGACAATCTTCCACGGAAAAAATCCTATATTTTCGTATGTTACAAATAACAAATCTTAGTGTTAATAAGGAAAATTAATAGGACATTTTATGCTACTTTGTGGTGTAAATTTAATCCTATCAATAAACAAACAAAAAAACAAAAAAGAAAGTTTCTCAAGTTAAAATGGCTCATTTTATGTATTGCAATCTCCCGGCACAATATTTTCGGTTAAAATAACTACCTTTAGCCACGGGTGGTTGAATCTTTTGACGTGGTCTTGGTTGTTTCGTTTGTGCATGCGTGTTTGTGTTTGTCAGGGAGAAGGGGTCCAAAGGTGAAAAAATAGTAGGAAAAGAAAATGAAAGGGCGGGCGCAATGCAAGGGACAAGAAAGAAGGGCGGGCTGAGAGACGTTTCCGGAAAGTTAATTTGAGCGGTGGAAAAACTGTGAAACAAGTGTATAAAAAGGGAAGAATTGGGAACGAGAAAGATCGTAGAAGAAGAAGCAACAATCTTCTTCAAATAAAACCATAGATATCGATAGGAATTAATAATTATATATTGCGTGAGGAAAGGGTTGAAATTAATAGATCGATAGGAATAAGAGAGAGAGATATGGCTTCCGTGATGTATGCGCTGTTGCTGTGCCTTACAGCCGGGGCACTTTCAGTGGTCCAGGGCGAAGACCCTTACCTGTTCTTCACATGGAATGTCACCTACGGAACCATCTCTCCCCTCGGAGTCCCCCAGCAAGCAATTCTCATCAATGGCCAGTTCCCAGGACCCAACATCAACTCCACCTCCAACAACAACATCGTCCTGAACGTCTTCAACAACCTCGATGAGCCATTCCTTTTGACATGGAGCGGCATCCAGCAGAGGAAGAATTCGTGGCAGGATGGAACCCTTGGAACCATGTGCCCCATCGCCCCTGGCACCAACTTCACCTACCGCTTCCAAGTCAAGGATCAGATCGGGAGCTACATGTACTATCCCGTCACTGCCATGCACAGGGCAGCAGGCGGCTTTGGTGGACTCCGCATCAACAGTCGTCTGCTCATTCCCGTCCCCTATGCTGATCCCGAGGATGAATACACCGTTATGATCGGCGACTGGTACACCAAAAGTCACACCGCTCTCAAGAAATTATTGGACAGCGGCCGCACCATGGGAAGGCCCGACAGCATCCTAATCAACGGCAAGAACGCCAAGGGAGACGGCAAAGACGAGCCCCTCTTCACCATGAAGCCAGGGAAGACCTACAAGTACAGGGTCTGCAACGTGGGCTTCAAGAACTCCCTCAACTTCAGGATCCAAGGCCACCCCTTGAAGCTTGTCGAGATGGAGGGCTCCCACACCGTCCAGAACACCTACGAGTCCCTTGACGTGCACTTGGGGCAATGCTTCTCGTTGCTCGTCACTGCCGACAAAGAGCGCAAGGACTACTACATGGTAGCCTCGACCCGATTCACCAAGACCGTGCTCACCGGCAAAGGCATAATCCGCTATGAAAACGGTAACGGCCCTGCATCCCCCGAGCTCCCCGAAGCTCCTGTAGGATGGGCCTGGTCTCTTAACCAGTTCCGTTCCTTCCGCTGGAACCTTACTGCCAGCGCTGCCAGGCCTAATCCTCAGGGCTCGTACCACTACGGAAAGATCAACATCACCCGTACCATCAAGATCGTCAACTCCGCCTCGAAGGTGAATGGCAAGCTCCGCTATGCCATCAACGGAGTCTCCTACGTGGAATCCGAAACCCCACTCAAGCTGGCTCAGTACTTTGGTGTGGCCGACAAGGTCTTCAAGTACGACACCATCCAAGATGAACCCCCAGCCACCGTGGAGGACAAGGTCACCTTGGCACCCAACGTTGTCAACCAGACCTTCCGTGGCTTTGTAGAGATCATCTTTGAGAACCACGAGAAGAGCATTCAGTCATGGCATTTGGATGGATACTCCTTCTTTGCCGTCGCGTAAGTCCCCTAGCTAACCCTACCTAGTCTCTCTCTTCTATGTAATATGTAATCTCTACATATTTATACCTAGCTAGGTAGCTAATATTACTTACATATTCATGTATAATATAATCAATCAATGCTACTCCTACGTGCAGCATTGAGCCCGGGAGGTGGACCCCAGAAAAGAGAAAGAACTACAACCTTCTGGACGGAGTGAGCAGGCACACCATCCAAGTGTTCCCCAAATCCTGGGCGGCCATAATGTTGACCTTCGACAATGCCGGAATGTGGAATGTGAGGTCGGAACAACCGGAGAGGCGCTACCTCGGACAACAGTTCTACGTGAGCGTCCTGTCACCTGCACGCTCCCTCAGGGACGAGTACAACCTCCCAGAAACCACCCAACTCTGTGGCATTGTCAAGGATTTGCCTAAGCCCCCTCCATACAACGCTTAAACGATCACATCGTCATCCACTAGTATATTATATATATGCTAGCTAGTACTGTAACACCAAAAGGAATGGCCATCAAGCAATGGATTGGCTGATTGATCATGATTGTATCAACCCTTTCCAAAATGCAATAAATTTACAGTTCTAATATTATCATATATCCATCTCTCCCGTTCCAGCCCACATTACCAAGTCGATGCTCGCTAGCTAGCTATGAATTATTAACAACATTAGACTCAATACATACATATAATATAAAAAAATCTGAAACATAAATATATGGTTTAAAAGAAGAGAATTTTAATGAAAAGCTCTCGGTATTGTCACTTTAACAAAAAACCACATTTTTACACTAAAAAGTCAATCATGGTTGAAAGTTCTAGGATGAGTACTAGTTTAACCTAGAGTGGGGTGAATAGGATCAAATTTAAAAATCCAATTCAATTTTCAATTTAATTTTCAGTTCTCAAATTAAATCCACATTCACATCACATATCAAACTATCATACTCATATGCAATTAAAACGATAAATAAAAAGTGCACACATGATGTAGGATTTAACGAGGCAAAACCCAACACTGGGAAAATCCTCGGGCTTCCAAGCCAGGACAAACACTAAGAGAAATAAGTACAGAAAGACTTACAAAACTTATCAACTAGACACACATACTAGTAGGCAGTTTTGTCTCCGCGCTTTACTACTCGATCTCTCTTCAGTCTTCGAGTTGAAGTGGCACGACACTAACGCGATCGTCAATCACCTTTTCCTCGAACTTTGCAAGATACTAACTTGATCATGCAGAATGCTTATATGATGAAGTGTTTATTTGAAAAACAATCAATTACGAAAATCACAAGGCACATTTTCATAATTGACATTCAATTAAAACCTTAAATGAAAAACAGCATGAAAATAATATTTTCTCTTTAAAAACGCATGTTGTTGAAACCACAAGATAGCAGCAATATCAAAAATATTTTTCCTTATTCAAAACACCAAGATGCTGCCTCTCAAACTGTTATCAAGGAAAAAAGGTTACATGCATATGCAGCTTCCATCAAAACAGTTCCTGACCTCCCTTATAAATACATAAATATGCGACACCCTCTTTCAAGCCCCCTGACCTCTCATATATATAAACCAAAGCACGACACCAATTTCCCAATGATACGGACGACACTATCTGATAAAGATAGCAATCCATGTAGTTAGATAACTCTCACCAAACACGCAATCAGATAAGTTTGAAAACATGATTTAATAATTAATATAGATGGGATAAGTCATTCTAAAAGGATAAAACACACAATGAGTAAAAGTCCTATCCCAAATACAATAACATGTGATATAGATGTAGTTGGATGCATGCGTGCAAACATACTTAAGTGGATGTCTCTGAAACGCTTGCCAGTTTTGTGATAGAGAGCCAAGAGACAAACTTAGACTAAAATAATTACAACGGAAAATATGTACTAGTCTAAGATTACAGACTCAGACGTTTTGTTTAGGAATAACCAATTTTACCCTAACAATGGTATTATTTACTTTACCCTTTATTTTGTCTTCATCGTTAAAACTCAAAATTTTCAAACCTTTTTCATTAGTTTTCCTTTAAAAAAATTTATATTTCAAATTAACTCTTTGGTGGATACCCTTCATCAAATTTGAATAAATTTAGTATTAGCTTATCCTGGTTTCCGCTTTATTTTCAGACTATGTTGGCTTTCCTAGTTTTTGTTTTGTTTTTAGACCTCTAATTTAGGTTCGGCTTTAGTGGGTTAGGTTTCATGTCCCCCCCCTCTATTTTTTCCTTGTATCTTTGTTGTTTCTGTTTTTAGAAGGGTGAGGTTTATGTCCCCTCTTCTTTTCATGTATTTTTTTTTTAGGAAAACTAATGAAAAGGGCTTGAAAACTTTGAGTTTTAATGATAAGGACAAAATAAAGGGTAAAATGAATAGTACCAGGATTGACTTTTTAGTGTAAAAATGTGGTTTTTCGTTAAAGTGAACAGTACCGGATGCTTTTCGTTAAAGTTTCCTTTTTTTTTCTCTCTTGTATTATGAGGGGTTAGGTTTATGTCCCTCTTGACTAGGTATACTTTTTTTTTTTCAATATCAATAAAATTACCGTCAAGAATAAAAAATATAAAAAAAAAAATTCTAGAATGCACCCATAAGTATTTTTTTTGTTGAAACCCATAAAGCAAATTTCAATAATTAAATTGGTGATGTAAATGAAACCAAAATAACGGTTTGAGTCTTTATTGATATTATTACATATCTTTTATTATTATGCTATTTATGTGGAGAGTTGACTTCAGTCTAAAACCTAAATGCATAAGGTTTGAGTCTATAACAGTTAGGGACTAGAAACCGTAACTAAACTATCTCTTTCACTTAACATTGGTTAATTTTTTTTTCAAAATTGAAAAAGTAACATTTAATGTGGAAGTTAATTAGAGTGAGGTAAAATGACACATATCAATTGATTAAGTGAGCATACACTATAGGTATGGTGGTGAGCAAAAATGCTCCCTAAATTTATAGACAAAATTTGTAAACTAAAATATGTATCACCAATATGAATGAGCACGTTTATCAATACTTATGTAATAAACCAATCATCAATTTTCATGTCCTTTAGTTTTCAAAATTTTATCTATAAATTTAGTCTCCCTAACAATACCAATAAACTAATTAATATTGGACAACAATGTTTTCGTCCATGGTGGTAACCAACATAAAAAGTAAACTTTGATTTGTCCAAGTAAAAATGTAAATGTTAATTTAAATTAAACAGTAAAAATTTGTTAATCATAATTGAGTAACGAGGTGCACCCTTAACGCTATAATAAACCACATCTATCTATATGAATGGGGGGGGGGGGGAGATTATTTTCCTAGAAATCTTAGGGATTATGTGATCGTGACCGTTCATCGTATATCATGCAATCAGAAATCATTCTAAAATTTAAAATTAAATATAAATAATACCTAATGAAAACTTCTATAATGCCAATTGATTATTGAAGCCGTCATGAATCCACGTATTCGGTAGAAACGAACCGAAGACAATATAATTGTTTAGTGGCTTGAATTGATGGAGGAGTGTGCGAAGTCTCATAGTGAGTTAGTCATAATAATTTAGTGCGAATGCACCTTTGACGAGAATCAAACCTAAAACATCTTACTTACAGGTGAAGAAAAATACTATTAGACTGTAATACTAAATAGCACACATATTCAATAGTTGAAATCTTAAAATCTGCAACATTTTCAGTTGCTTTCTACCAACACATCTTCGGTAGCTTAAATCATCTTCGTAAGCCGTCATTAACAATGGGTGTACAACTTCGGGTGGAGCACGAGCCACTAGGATCGAGGTGTTGGTCGATACTTACTACATGTTGAAATCTATTTTACAATGATGGGTATCTCTTGGTTCTTGGAAATGGTATTTTAATTAATTTGGTGAGTAGTTTCTAAGGGTATTTTACAGAAATGATAGGTAGATACTTACTAAGGCTATTTAAGTAAAGATGGTAAATGGAGGGCCTACAGGGTTTATTCACTAACTACGATATGTCTACGGGTAGCTCTGTTTCCTTTAAAGCAGTTCCATGAAATACTAGATCAATCTGTAAAGGCAAAAGTGCATACACGATGCCTCAGAGAAAATTTACTCAGGAAAAGAAGAATAACTAAATAATTATATGCAGCCCTAGTTATGTAGATATGATATTGCACGATTGCCTGGCACGGTAACACTTGCTGCTCAAGCTAAATCATCTCTACAATCTGCCGGCAGACTGACGACTAGTATAGCCCTCCTCAAAACCAAGTTTTTCCCCCTCCTCGTAATTTTTAACATTCAAGGGTAACATCACCAACCACAAGGTTACACTTAAAACAAGTGACAAGTGAAAACCTGCACCACAAGCCATAAAACTAGAAACAAATCAAGTAGATGCATTTGTGCTACTGAACAAAATATAGCAGAGCTGGAATGGTCATTATTATTAAGCTGGAAGGTTGACAGACTATCAAACTCAAGTTACATGTATCTTGTCTGTTTTTTGTGTTATTGATGTTCAAATTAAGCTTGGCAATCATCTCCGAATTCTACGTTGAGCAATCAGAAAACGGATATTATTTCAGACTTGAATGAGAGAACAGAAGAAGAGAATAAAATAACAGAACACAGCTGTAAGGAGAATTCCACCCTAATCAAAACACCTACTTGTACCTCTAAAGCAGTCTTGATATACTGGAATTATTGGTTTAATCACCAAACCCCAGGGGAAGGATTCATCTCTGGGGAGAATCCACTGTCCGAACATTTGCACCTGTCATTCCTTCAATTCGGTCTTTGGTTATCTCCACAAAATGACCTACTATTTCATGGAACTGCTTGAGCCCTGACAGGGGGAGAATTATGGAGGACCGATCAGAACCTGCAACCTGCAATTTAAACAGAATTCTAAAGATATTATGATTTCATTTACTGCCAGAAACCTAAAATAAAAAAATATAAAATGAACAAGCAAAATCCTTCTAGAGTCTCAAAGAAAAAATTCTTTCACTTCCTGAAGCATACCTCAGATATTCTTAGGAAATGTCCCCTATTATTATTCCCAAGATCAAAGAAGAATCTCTTTTGATCAGCTCTGATCACTTTAGACACCCCCATGTTACCAATTTCATCTTGTGCCGGCAACTCTGCGGATCTGTCAACATTCAGTTCAGAAGTTGGAGCAGTTTGACTATTGTGGCCAGATATGAAGCCAGCGCCTACGTCATCTGAAAGCCCAACAAGGCGCTCTGAAGGTTCAGAACTTTGCTGCTTTGGCATGGAAACAACCAGGTGAAAATTCACAAGACTTGTAAGTCACTCCCAAAAGAGAAACTTATATTACCTAGAAAGTAGGAAAGAGTTTATGCATGAAAAACAAGGACACCTGATTCGGCAGTATAAAAAGCCTTGATGCTTCATTGATATCAGCTAAAATGTTTCTAAATGCTGCCCACCCTTCATCTCGGGTGCTTCCTGCAGGAACAATGATAGTACTGCGATTTCTACTAACAGAAGCTTCAGAAACCTGCACCAAACACGTTGTGAAGCTGTGTACATACACAACAATGTTTTAAGCATTTGACACCAAGTACCTTAATAGGATATATACTATGCTCTAAGCTGTTGGAGAAAATAAAAATAAAAATCCCAACATTTAGAATGTCAACGAGTTGAAGATCTTAAGTAAATGGTATGTTTCCTATTGATGTCAGATTTTCATCCAACGACTTAGGCATAGAAACTTTCCCCTTAAATTACTTCACATCAAGGAATCTGGGCAACAAATACCATTTAGTAAGTACCGTAGGGCTCCATGTTATATCAAGCCCACAAAAATATTCAAATCATTCACAAGCTGCTCCAGCCCAACAGTAGACATGAGCTACTGAAAAGTAGAAGATAGAGTAGTCCTTCAACAGTTGTGTCAAGCACAAATAACTTTACCTTAGTCTTAATAAGATTTGAGCAGTGATGCAAAAATCTGGAAGTCTGTCTAAGATATTGATGACTAAGAATTTATAGAGAACCCATATGGAAATAGGGGGTCATTTGATTTCTTCCCAAGGTGTTGCTGAAATTCTGAAATTTCGGCAACACATCAAAACCGTATCAATACAATTAAATTTCCAATATACAGCAGAATTTTCTAGCAAATCCCTAATAATTTAACCGTGTAGGATGTATATCTCTGAAATAGGATGTATATCTACAAAGCACTTAGTTGGGTTCCCACAACTTCTCGTCTTTATAGCAAATGCAAACCTTGCCCTAACCATGTCTTTGGGGAGATGGGAAAACAAAATATCCTACCCACTTTAGACAAAAACACTATATGGCATGTTATAAGAAAATAAAAAGGAGAACAGTGAAAATAAATGCTAGAAGGATTATGAATTATTCATTCCAATGATATAGATTTTCAAGTTTTGGCTTTTCAAGTTCTATAGTAAACATTTAAATGGGCTGAAATTGTAATGATTTGGGATAAATGCGGGTTAATGTTTATTTTTAGAAATATCTAAGTATTTTCCTTTCGGGCATAAAGTAGAGATTTCCTAAAGTTCCCTTTAGAATCTCCATGAATTGAATAAAATAGCAAATTTTAGGGAACCTTTACTTGTATTTCTACTGATCCGTTCAACTATATCCAAATTTTCAACCTTATCCATGATACACTATTATGCTAACATATATCATAAAAAGTAAAGACGTGTCAGCTGCCATTGGTCAGAGGTAGGTGATAAAAACCCCCAAGACCAAAGATATTCCTCATTAGAAATAAACAAGGGAAAGTTTTATAAAAAAAACAAAGAGATACTAGCAAAGTATGTATAAGTACAAAGGTGAAGCAAAAATCAGTATAAGACACTCAGGAAACAGAGACAACACACATAAAATGTCTGCACGTGACATCACCACCACTGGTGGTTCTTCACATGAAACTGGATCCCAAAGTGTTAACCAATCTCCATCTCTACCGTTAAATATCCTGTTAATTCTTCTTACTTCACAAAAACCATCAGAGTTATTTGATGGACCCATACATTCACCAACTACATAATCCTCCATCCAAACCTTGACTTAACAAGTGACTATTACCCCAAGTGCTTTGGAATATTTAACAGAAAAATGCTCAAAAACAAGTAGATGCTAAACTACTTTAATATGAAATTTCATGGATACACTTTCGAAACTTGGGGACTAGAAACATTTAGTGAGAGAAAAGTTTTGAAAGCAACATTAAACTAGAAAATCATCCTCATTATCCATTAGAGGAGGAAAAAGTATTTATGAATTTGGTGGTGGTGGTGGGGTGGGAATGGCAGGGGAGCAGAGGGAAAAGTATTGCTTGTTGATGATTCATTACTTTTGTCGTCCAACTAAAGAAGCCAATTTCTGAGGCATTTCAGGGGACTCCTTATAGAATCAGTCTCTTGGTCTTGTGTAAAGTTTGAAGAAAAAGGGTTCTAAAACAATTCACTGTGAAATTAAAATAGTCCTTGACTATTCATCTGCATAGATTTCTGTGCTTAATTTATCGATAGTTTCCCTAAAACAAGGATGAAGGATGTACATATCAATACCATGTAATCCAGAACATATCTACACACCCATAAATATATGTACACAGATGGAAACATAATTGTTAGCATACAAATCTTAATTATGAAAAAAATATTAGAAATACTGAATTAAGGTCAGGTGAAGGTGATGAGGCAACCGCAGATGCAAGGCTAAATTGGTGTGTGCCTAGTGTGTAGTCAAATGTCATTATGCACACGCAGGCAGATGCAAGTAAGTAAAACACCAAAAATTGATCCCAAGTAAGTAGAGTCTGTAACTAATTCAAGGATGTGGTTGGAAATTAGCATGAAAATTTGATCGGATGGGATACTAATAAGATTTTCGAAACAGACGATAGAATATATTGCCAAAAAAAAAAAAAAAAAAAAAAAGAGAGAAAGGGAAAAACGGACCTTCAAGAAGCGGCCCCTGCGATTTTCGCCAATGTCAAAGTAGAAGACCTAAGGAGGAGAAATTTAGGTCAGTCAGAAAAAAGAAACTAAAGAAGAAGAAAGCATGAGGAGGGAGGGAAGTTACCTTGGTGTCGAGCTGCAATTCCTTGCTGAAGACTTCCTGGTCGTCGGAATTGACATAGTAATTGAAGAGATCGAGAAACCAAGAGATGCCGGAGAAGGGAACGATGATGGTGGACCTGGTGGCCGACGTCTTCTCGGAAATTTTGAGATAGCGGCCGCGAGGGTTCTCTTTGAGATCGAAGTAGAAGAGCTTGTGCTCAACCTGCAGCGTCTTACACAGGAGCTCGACATCATTACCGCCGCCGCCACCTCCACCTCCACCGCCTACTGCCGCCGCACCGCCTCCTACGCCCCCCGAACTCCCTTCCATCTCCAAATCTTTCTGTTTATGTTATTTCGTAATCCTAATCCTAGTTCAAATAAATAAAACTTACCGCTTCGCCACTAGTACTGGTTATTGAGTTGAGAGTTTTGAGACTTGAGAGTTGAAACAAACCACCGACGGAAGCTGTGGTGCCCTGGTTGGTGGGTAACTTGCTACTTGGTAGGTGTCAGCCGTCAGATCTCACTTCTCAAGCTCCTCGATTGCCAGTTATGCAAACTAGGGTTTTGGGCCTTGGGAATGTCATGTGAGGGCGAAATTGACCCACTCTGACTCAGCCTCCAGTTTCCACTAGCCACTTTACGTTAGGAGCGGTTCCATTTGGTTTTTAGTTGAAATTGAAAATCAAGCTTAACTTATTGTTCGGTTCGACGAGGTTTTTCTTTCGGATTTTTTTTGGGTTCAAATTAGCTCGGTTTTTTTTCGATTCGGTTTAAATTATATATATATATATATATATATTTTTTTTTTTAGAAAAATATGAGAATTGATGAAGCATGTTGTCCTAAAAATCGCAATCTCTTACTGTAAGAAGATCAAATGATTATACCATAGCAGGGGTAAAGGTATAAAATCACAAGATGCATTGTGATTATAGATTGAGACACAATCAAATTCACCACCACAATTTTTACAGTTTGACAATGAGAAAATGCAAAGTAAAAAACACTTGTCGAACATTCAGAGAGAAACAAAAGATAAATAAGATAGTTGCTTGGGAGAAAAAAGAGGGCTCAAAAAATTTGGGCTTCAAGTTTGCCCTTCAAGATATTTGAGTTTAAAAATTGGGCTAAAAAATAAATACTCAATCCGATTTGTCTCATGAACTATCACCAAATTTTTGATTTTCTCCTGAACTTTTTAATTGGAAAATTAAGGACTTAAACTAATATTTTTGGCTGATTTGCCCTCTGCTGTTAATTTTTCATTCATTCCATCCAAATTTTTGTTAAATGAAAGCACGTACACAACATGTGTGCGTAGTTCGGTCGTTTCATTATTTAAAATAATTGAAAACCTTAGATTTCTAAAATATAGACCTATGCAAATATGTGTGATTCTATAACTTTTGTGTCTGAAGGTCTAGTGAAGTGACGCTTTTGTCCACAAAGGAGAGTTATGTGGTTTGCTCATGATAAGAGTTAACGTTAATTTAGATGAAATCTATGAAAAACTAATGGTAGGGGAAAATTGGCCAAAAAAATTAGATTAAGTCCTTAATTTTCCAATTAAAAAGTTCAAGGGGAAATCGAAAGTTGGATGATAGTTCAAGAGGCAAATTGGCAGTTTACTCTAAATAAAATTAAGGGTAAATCTCAGTTGTTTCTTTGTTTTCAACCTTCATATATCAATTTTTTTTCATCTCAGTCTGATATCTAAAGTTATAA